>NC_052045.1:6521908-6826534 GCF_015832195.1 Motacilla alba alba | reverse complement strand
AGTCTTTGTGGTTTGCTTTAATAGGGCAGTTAATCATAGAATTATGGAACGGGTTGGGTTGGAAGGGACCTTAAAAACCATCTCATTCCACCCCCTGCCAGGGGCAGGGACACCTTCCACCAGACCAGGTTGCTCCAAGCCCTGTCCAACCCAGCCTTTAACAGTTCCAGGGATGGAGAGTCCTCAACCTCTCTGGGTCCACTGATGCTGTTGGAGAAGAGTGAAATAGTTATTTATCTGTATGTGTTCCCTTCCCTGCTTTTGCAAAACAGAAACTGCGTTGAAATTGTGGGAAAGCATCTCGGTGTTTTATCTCCGTGTCACCAAGAAGCTGCAGTTCCACTCCCTGGAGTCCAATGACACATACAGAGGTTTTTTCCACTGAAATTAAAAATTCTGGAATCAATTATACTCCAGAATATGTATCTGGATACAGGGAATCAGGATGTTATACAATGCACATAATCAACCCTGTGCTTGTCTAGTAACTCATGCTTTTAACATTGCCTCTGCTTCCCTCTGGGATTCTGCCACGAATGGCACCTTCCAAAAGTCACACTTGGGTTTGGCACTTGCTTGGTCTGGTTGAAAATTATCCTGCAGGATTTGCTGGCAGCTGAATCAGATCTTGGGCTGCTGTGTCTTCCCTGACGAAGGATGGGTGTTTTCCTTCCTTCCACCTTCTCCAGAGTGACACCGTTGCTGAGGGAACGTCGGTAACGGTGCCAGTGCTCAGGGGGCTGTATTTTTGGAATGAACCCTTCAGTGGTTGCTGCATTTAGCAGAGGGATAGATACTTCCCTCTGGAAGAGAGGTACAAATGCCAGGAAAAATGAGCCTCTGCCTCAGCTAGATTTGACTTGCAGGATCTTGTGTGTGTTGCCAGCGAGGCAGGTGACCTGAATGCTCAGCTGAGCAACTGCCCAAGGTCCTCCTGAGATCAGGGACTTAAGCCTAAATTCTTACTTCTCACCTTTTTTCAGCAAACTTGAATGTAAATGATCACCAACCCATAGAAGCAGAACAAGTCTCCAAAGCCTGGTGAGACTGAGATATTTCCATTTATAGAAGTGTGCTGGGGTTCCAGTATCAGTGCTGTTTGTGACTCCAGCCCTGCTATTGTGCAATGCTTTGCTGGTGAAGTGACTGGAGGGACCTCCAGCACTCCCTGAGCTTGAGAACAGCTTGTGCCTCCCTTAGCAGTCATCATTTCAGAAATGTTCACTTTATGCTGTTGTATTCTTGCATATGCTGGAGTCGTAACTCATTTACTTAAAATAGAGAGCTTCAGGAGTCATAATTAAACTGTGTGAGCTCTTCCTATCCTCTTTTAAGCAACCTTTCTCATCACCAACAGGCAGATGGAGTTTGAGTTGATCCCTCTTCTCCTGGAAGCAACAAGTTAAAATATTTGTACATGCAACTGAATGTTTACAGCTACAGCACAGTAATTAAAACCTTACTGACACAGAGAGGAGTGCTTGGCAAGAATCCTTTTCAATAGCTGGGTGTAAAAATTGTCACCTCGGGTTCATTTTCTTGGCGTGATTGTTTTACCAGTCCCATTTCTGCATATCTGGTGGGAGCATCCTTGTTTGATAAACTTGAGAGCAGTTGCCATCCAGCCCAGGCCTTGCTCAGGAGATTCTTTTCCTCTGGCATGGAGCACTCGAGGCAGACACCCTGCATCCCAAAGACCCAGACCCCACACACACGCTGGGACTGCTTCCACCACTGGGCCTTTGTGATAGAAGCACAAGAGAGGAGGTGAAAAAAGTAAGCTGAGGGAGAACAACCTTGTTTGACTTCCAGTAGCTGGCTCGGGAGCAGAAATTTCCGAAGGGGGGAGGAGCCGGGTGCATTCAAACCAAAACCAAAGACAGCCTCCACACCCCTTGGTGCTGGCTCCCCTGCGTCTCTCAAGGAACTGGTGAACTGGTGAGACATCCCCAGTGCCACAAAGATTCCTCAGACAAATCTGGCACTTAGCAAATTTAAAATTCTTCTGTTAGTTTGGTTTCTTATCCTTTTATTTGTTGTGTAAGAGCCTTAAAAAAAACAAAAGCTTGCTATTTTAAGACTTCCTTCCATGACAAATAATTGTATTTAAAATGTTTAGAATTCTGCTGGATGTCAACCCAGGTAGGAAGAGCTGCTCAAGAGGAAGCAGGTTTTGCTGCAGGGACTGATCTTTGGAAATGTGGTTCTCCTCGTTACTTTCTGTTCTTGTGTGAAGAAGAATCAAACCCATGATGTGCACAGCACACGTCAGGGTTTGTGGCACAGAAATCAGGTACTGTGTTGTCTCTCAAGCCAGTTTACAGACAGCTCGCACTGAAATCACGGCAAGAAACTTCCTGCTAAAAATACATCAACATCCTTTCATTTAAAGTGCATTCACTTCAGCAGTCGGTTTGGATTGTGGAGATTCCTGGCACATTCCTGAGGGAAAGGCGCTGATGGGGTTGGTGGTGTTGATGGAACACGGGTTTTCTCCCTGCTGCAGTTCTGTCTCCTGATGGTGGTTTTTTGTTTGTTGAAGCAAATGTTCCTCTAATGCCTTCATGTTCATACCTCAAGCCACTGAGTGTGCCGTTTTCTTGAGAACACTCTCATTTTGTTACTGTAAATCATATTTTGCTATAGAAAATTTTATGGCTAATATTTTCTTTTCCTAAACTGGAATCATGGATTTAAGCTCCATTACAGGGCGCCTGTTACTCAGCTATACCTCACCAGCCTTTTTCCTCACACTGAGGAGACACCCAGAGCTGTAATCGTGGTTGTGCTCTTGCTTAAAGAGCAAGAAATTATTTCTTTTCAGTCTCTGCTGTTTTGAAGACCAGTGTGGTCACTTTGCCTGCATGCAATTCCACATGACATCGTCAGCGTGGTCATACAGCTTTGCAGATTTCCGAGAGCTGATGTGCATCAGCTACAGCTCACTATCCAAAGCAAACAGCTCGTTAGCGTTCACTGGAGAGCCTCTAACGAAGACAAAGATCCACCCAAAAGTGAGTGAGTAAACCCCTTACTGGCCTTTGCTGAGATGCTGTGAGCGTGCCTGCCTGTGTTCATTCCCCCTGCTCTCCTTTGGGCAGGATGCGCTCCTCCAGGATGCGTTCTCCAGGCTCCTTTCACTGAGGCCGCTAGCTGGAAATGGCTCCTGCTGGCTGCGTGGCGATTCCCGATCCTCACCGGCTGCTGTGGGGCAGGATCGAGTGAGCGAGGGCTGCTGGCAGCAGTGAACTTCCCTTCCCTTCGGTGGTTTCAGTCTTCATTTAATTTCCTCAGGCAGGACATTATGCCTGCAGGAAAGAGACTCCAGCACTGTTAACTTTGGCTGTTTCTCCTCCAGTTCTGCTGAGAGATGGGGCCTTCCCTGCCCTGCAGCGAGCAGGTGAGTGCCCCATTTCCCAGGGACACAGGAGGGAACCTGTTCTCCACGGCCACCGGGCCCCTCCATCGGCACACAGCGGGCAGGAGGGGCAGGAGCAGCACTGCTCAGCCCTGCATGCTCTGTAGGGCAGCGTGTTCCCTTCTCTTCTCCCTGCCCAGGGGCGCTCATGCAAGGTCAGAGGGCAAAGCTCCTGAGCTGCTCCAGCCCAACAACTCCAAACCCACCTGGCAGAGATGATTCAAGGTTTGGGGCTTTTTTTAAGGCCTCCTGTACAAAAGGTTTTTAAAGACCTGATCCTTAAATTTGATGTTGCCCTGAGTGTAAGTTTGAAGCGTGAGATTCACACTTCTGACAAAGGAAAGGGGTGTTGGAACTTGGCATTTATAAGGAAAGCTGTTATAAGGAAAGCCAGGTATATTAAGTGTACATTGACAAATAAGGACTAAAATACAATGATTTATTGCCAAACCTATTTGGCAGCCTCTTTCCAGTTTGGGCTTGTTGGTCATCAGATACTTGTACATATTAGCATAAGATGAAATAACATATGATTGGCTTTGACAGTTCTTAATTAGCTGATTGCAGGATTTCTCTGATTTTTTTTTTCCTGAAGGCACAGTTCTGTGCATGGGCTCCTCTTGGAGCTGCTGCAAACATCCCTGTGGAGCTGTTTCGAGAGGAGCAGTGACTGTTCCCATCTGACAGCAATGTCCCACTGTCTTCCTGGGGCATGTCTTGAGTCATGTCAGCAGCAGCAGCTCAGCTTTTCCCTCTGCAGGGGCTGATTTGTTTCCAGGTGGTGGCCCTGCTCCCCGGGGCTGCATTATCAGTGGAGTTAACTGATTCCCTGGCAGCCCATCCTGAGCCTGGAGCTCTGCGGCAGGGCGCTGGGTCTGCTGAAGTTTCAAGCACTCTGTGATTCACTCCTCCAGAGAAACACGATCAGCTCAGGATTTTCTGATCCAGACAAGTGCAGACACCTCGAGAAGATCATGTACCAAGCCATGGGAGTGACGCTCCCCAAAGCGTCCCCACCTCCTGCTGCCAGCACGGCTCCTCTGAGCTGTCACTGCATTGGCAGGCGTGGGTAAACACCAGGATTGTTTCTGCTGGATGATCTCAAACCCTCCCAACTGTCTGCTGCAAACACTTGCCCATTGCAAGGAAATGGCTGTTTGTTTGTGTTAGGAGTCAGGAATGGGAAATGACGTGAACACTTAACTGGTTTTCCTGGTGTTTCTAAGAGGTATATTCAGGGTCTCGGTCTGATTTCCAAAGGTGTTCAGTGTTTTCTGAAACTCTAGTATGTAAGTGCTAGAGGTATGTGCATGCATATAAATATACATAAAAGCAGGAACTATCTTCAAAATCTTGTGTATCCACCTGGTAACATTTTACTGGTGCCTGCTGTGACTATGCTGTAACATAATTTGATATGTTCTCCCTCAGTGCTGAACTGAAACAGTCCCCAGGTCTTGTTTTCATAACTGGGATAAATCTGTGATTCTGCAGTGTGCTGCAACCTCCCTGAAGGAGAAAGAAGTCAGAATTCACACTTGTCATCCTTATTTCACCCAAGCACCAGTTTTATCTACATCTGCTGAGTTACTCTGTGCATTTAATCTTTTTTTTTTTTTTTTTTTTTTTGCTGTGTATTGCTCCTCCGTTGCCTTGACAAAGAAACGGTCCAATGTTTTTAGTCTTTTTCATTTACAATAACTTTTTGCTCTGATTTCTTTGGTCAAGGTGTTTTTCTAAACCAATCATTTCCCTCCAGATTTCTTGAAAATGACTGCTGGCATCTGTGTCCTGTGATCTCCCCTCCCCATGCACTGTCCTGCAGGACTGAGGCAGCTGCAGGTGTCAGAGCTGGTTACAGTCACTCAGTGACTCTGGGTTCCTACAGTGAGATTGTCACTTCTGCACTACTGCAATGCCTGGCAAAACATCATCCCAGCCCATGACCAGAATTCCAGGACACAGGGGGAAAAAAGGGTTTGTGTTGGGCTTTTTTGATCTGCTTGGGCACAACAAAACGTTCAGCCTGGCTGTTGGGTGCTAAGATAAGGTACCACGTGGCACTTTTATCTCCCCAACTTCTGCTCCACTCCCTCACCTTTCCCTTCAGCAGCAGGTTAAACCACCTGGTGAAAATCAGAATTCACAGTGCAGGTACTGAGGAACAGTGAAGCTACAAGAACAGAGCCCTGCAGGGGCAGGGAAACACAGACCCAGCCACGAGCTCAGTGCTGGAGGGAAGTGCTGTGCCTGCAGCAGGCTCTGGCACACAGCTTGTAAGCCAGCTGGGAACCTTTTTTGGTTTTTTTCCTTAGTGAATGTTAATGTTTGACTTTATCATCTGATGCTGATCAATGGACGACACAATGCCAGCTCTTCCCAGAATCAAACTGGAGTAGCACTGTGTAAGAAAAAATGTCGCAGTTAACTCATTTCAACCTCTCTTTCTCCTTTTTTTTTTTTTTTTTTTTAAGAAACACTTTTTTGCATGGTTTCTTTATATCTCCATGCATAAGCAGAAAAGTCACCCGAAACATGCAGGGGGAAAGAAGGTTTGATTTCCAAACTTTATTATTCATATCAGAGCATACTCTATAGACTTCTTACAAACAAAGATTTGTCTGTATGAATCCAATGCAGTAATAGCTGCCCTTTTAGAATTAACATCTCGACAATGAAATGTCAAATAAAGGGAAATACTTGTTGTATGAAACAAGATTAATGTTCACCTCAAATATGAAACTGGCATTTAAGCAGGAGTTTCTGATAGAAAAGAAGTCCCTGTGGTAGCTGTGGGGGGAGGGATGTAGAGAAATGCCTTTGCTATTTCACTTAGTTTGGTCTCTAAAATAGAGAAAATGATTAATTTTGTATTAGTATGAGTTCAGCTTCCATTAATGCCACTTCCATGCATCCCTAAGAAATGAAGAATCTGATTACAGAACTCGGTTTTATTGTCTAGTAATTGTGGTACAAAATGACTGTTGCAAGAAATTATTTCCCCAGGTAAGAAAATGAGCACTCAACGATATATTGGTAATGATGAAGTAAGAAATTTGAGAATTACTTCTTCACCTAAAATTCATGGTTTATTTCAGTTCCACTGATGGAATTTTTCATTTTCCTCAATGATCAGTCACGACTCTCACCCCTCTGGTGTGTATATACAGAAGTGTTATGTGCCAGCCTCAGCAGGTACAGCCACAAACCAAATGAGCGTTTTTACAGAGGACAGTTTGCTTTTATAGTGATCACGCACTGATGTGAACATAGACTAAAAATAACAAATGTTGTTTTAATAAGGATTTTTTACAGTAGGCATAGATATAAAAGTTTTTTTCAAATTATTTTCACAGGTATCACTGAACATTTCATAGCTGTCTGTTACAGAAGCACCGCACAGTGCTTTGAGTCTTTCATTTATTATACACAGTTAAAATATATTACACTTCTGAAGGTATCTTAAATCACTGAACAGTTTTGCTAGCATCTTAATGAGCCAAATGGGAGTAAAAGGCAGTCCACATTCATGATGTGAATATACAGTAAGGTGTTTGACATCCTATGAACTCATTGCTCATGTTCTCAAAATAACCATGGTGATGAGACCTGAAAGACAAGAATTAAGAACTAAACACTTCTATTTCACTCAAAATAAAACATTTAAAATAAAGAGTTTACCCTGTCACAGGCCAGAAAATATGGTAGAAGTGCATAAATACATGCAGAATGCATTTATATACACACTTAAATATTAGAAGTATCACTCCAAATTTTGACATAGTCAAAAATCAACACTGATATGTGGTGCAGCTAATAACTGAATGTCAAAGAAGGCAGAAATATTCCAAACAATTACTGACCTCTCTACAGGAAAATCTTAACACTGAACTTTTGACTGGGGTTAGTGTTACACCAGCACTCAAACCCTACTCCTCGTGGGGGCCAGTTATGGGCAGTGTCACTCAAATGCTGAATCACCAGTAATACAGGCCAGTTGAAGGCTCCAAGGCTTTTTTTCTGCTCTGTGAATAATAACTGATCAAAGACTAGTTTTAGACAAAGATGTTAAGCTTCCTTGTCAGCTTGCAGAGGGAGCTTTCAACAGACTCTTTGTTGTGACCTTTAGAGAGGGAGGAAAAAAAGGACTGCTCTGGTAGAGGTTAAAAAGAATTAAAACCAGATGAAAACAGGAAATGGGGGCTAATAAACCTACCCATGACACACTGAAAAGTTCATTTTAATTATATGCTGATACAGGAAAAAGTACAAATCTGCAGTTTTTAGCCATGGGTTATATTGCACAAAGTGAGGTGGATGGAAGAACATCAGGGCTCCCTGAATTCCAGCCTTATGTAACATCAAAATAACAATTTATCAGTTCTTGAGCAATCTCACTTTCTTGCAGGCTCAGATGATGTCACTGTAACAGCTTTTCACTGCAGAAAGCTCAGCTAAAACCTACAGATCTCACCATGGATAAAGACATTTCTGAGACTATTTTATCTCCTGCCACTCCGTACTGATGGAACTTGGCTACTTTCTGAAGATGGTGAAGGCAGAAGCACTGCCTTCCATAGATCAGCAATTTGTCCCTTGAAGAGGAACTACAGCTCAGCTATTTATTAAGGTCTCTACTGGTTCAGACAATCAGTGCTCCCACAGCTGCTGGATCCTTAGCTTGGATCAATTCCATCACCTCAGAGGAACAGCAGAGGCTTCTGGAGAACATCCTGTACCCCTTGTACAGGGGCTTGCAGACAATAAAGGGTTTAACTCATTTCTGCAAATCAGATACTTCTCAAATATCATACAGTTCTGTTGGTGTGGTATAACAACCCTTTCCAATGAAATGCTCCACAATCCAGTTGTCCTTCCTTGTGGAACAAAGTGGTTTCAACTTCTCAAGAGCAATTGACTTTCTACACGAGCAAGAGTCACACATAAAAGAATCTGTCCATGAACACTAAAAGCACTGACAGCAAAGAAGTCAAAACCTCTCAAAACTTCCTAGGGAATCTAGAAACAGGTTCAGTTCTTGCAAATGTATAAAGTCAAAAGGCTTAAAACTGTAGCTGACACCAGCAGAACCTGGAGTAATTCTCAAAAGCAGAGATAAAAACCAAGTGAGGATTACTGCAAGGCCCTGATCTGAGAATCCATCAGCATCAGCCTGGGCAAAGAGCCACGAGGGAGATTCCAAACCACTTCAGCAGATGGACCTTTGTGAGTCAGCAGGGTGTGCATGAACCACCAGAACTTGCACCCCATCACTACCTCACCTCTAGCTATCAGTTTGGAGCTGCCTAGCTCTTTTCCTTTAAATCCTCTTTTCTGCCAGGTAGTGGGAGAGGAGAACTGAGTTTAGTGTGACTGTTCTTCAAATCTGAAATAGTTATAGAGAAAGAGTCATAACAAATGAAATGTGCAACTCATCTACCCTAGCTAATGCAGGAGCAAGTTACAAATCAGGAAGAACTGGGGATGGTAGTGGTCTCAGACAGGGTTTACAACAATTTACTGCTACACATACCAACTGCTCATTGAACAGGTACTGAGAATCAGGCCTTAAAACACAGCTCACAGGGGGCTGGAGAGAAGCACAATAACAGATTCTACATTCTGCAATAGAGTAACTACTGCAATGCAAGAGTAAGAAACAGCACATTCTGTTCAGGTGTGTTGGCAGATGACTGTTGCTGGCCCATCATCAAATAAAGCTGCAATTAGCATGTAGGAGCCTGTGTGCAATAGGTATCAACTCAAATCTGGTCTAAAGCACTTACAATAACTAATTTACCCTGCTATCACCATGGCTACAAATTAAGATGTAAGCTGAGGTGCAAAACAAAACCTAACGTGGTGCTTTGTTTCCATCCAGTTTCCTGAGGCCACTGGCAAAGACAGGAGACGTTTTCCAAACTCAGATTTTGCAGGAAAATGTTTAAAAAATCCAAAGTACTCACCTAAAACATAAGCAGCTACTAACTTTTGATTCACACTTAAGTGGAGGTAGAGAGGCACCAGGGATTCCATTTCCCCCAATGTAGGTAGCATTAGTGCTGCGACACACACCACTCCAAGGAAGACTGTGAGTAAACTAGGTCCCGACGAGGCAGTTCTGTTTTCTGAAAAAGCAAGAGAGCCACAATCATAAGGAAGATCTAAATAATATAAGCATTAAATATTCTGCAAAAATGTCTGCAGTGCGTGGGAGCTGAAATATCCTCAATTTTCCTTTTTGCTCTGGAGTTTGCAGGGGGTGGAAGACAAGTCTTAAGCCCACCCTTCTAAACCTCCTGCATTCTGCAGTGGAGGAGGCTGCTCCCTGCTCTGATGCTGGAGCTTGTTTTCACATGACTTCCCAAACCACTCCCTTCTGGAGGAACGGGCCCAGTTGCTATAAATACACACTCAGGACAGCTGGATGTTCCAGCAATGCTTCAGGTTTCCCTGTGCATCCTGACTCCATTCCTTGATGTGTTCCTTCAGTGATCAGTAATCAATCAGAGCACCCAAAAGAGCTGCAGAGGCAGGTAACTGCTCACACCTCCTGAACAAAACCTGCCTGCAGCAGGAGCACAGGTTCTTGGGCCAGGTGAGCTCCCCTTCATTCTTTACAGGGTTCAAGGGCTATACCTCAGCCAGTCAGTTTAGATGCCACAAATCAGTAAAATTTGAATCTTACTTTAAAAACTGTGAGAGTGAACCACTCTGAGAGTCCAGTATTATCAGAATAAGGAAATGCAAACCACAGACAATAAAGAGTCCTTCATAGTCTTTATTGTCCTGCACTTTAACAGCTGGAACCTACTCAAAAGCCCACTGTGTCATCTTTGAAAAGAGCTGTTAACATGTTAGCAGAATACCTCTAACCAAATCCTTAAAACCCATTGGAAAACAGCCAATGTTTTTATCAACTTCTCCTATCCTCAGCAACCAGCAATATGTGCTCCATTTTAATTCCATAAATCTCTTATTTCCAGGTTGCAGGTTACATGCAAAACTGCAGTTTCTTTGTTTCCTGCTTCTTCTTTTACTGCAATATACCATAGTCAATGAGGCTTTTAAGCAGAGAAACAGCATTTGGAGTTAGACCAGTATCAGATTGTTCAGGATGGCTCAGGCCCTGTCCTGGATCAACTATCACAGGAACATTTTGTTCTGTGAGCCCAGAGACCCTTGTAGGTTTGCTTTAACTGTGTATCCTACTAATATCTATTATGAGGGTTTTTTAATAAAAAGTGTTTCGCCAGCCAACAAACTTCGTATAAATAGTGAAACATTAATTTAACTACATGAATACTCTCAAGGAGGTTCATCTATTTTCTGGAATTGGTTTTTGTTGTTCTGAAAAATACAACAGTGACAAGAACATTTCAGTACGAATGAGTAAAAGTAAGAAGAATGTAGACCATCTAGAATCAGTTTAGATTCATTTCAGGTACAACTTGACACTTTATATCCTATCCCTTCAATTTAACTGTCTGGCCCAGGTTTTCAAGGCTGTTGATTCACTTCCTCACTGTGTGTATGAAACACACAGAGTTTTCAGCCACCAACTGTGCTCTTCTGTTCTTGTGGGACAGACAAAGGACAGGGCACAGAACAAGGAGCACTTTAGAAGATGTTCTGGCAATATTTCCTGCTCATCAGGAAATGGGGGATTAAGGGTTTGGAACAAACTCGCAAGGGGCGTATGTTTTGACAGAGCCCAAGGGAAAAAGTAACTAGCATCCTTTCACAGATAAATTCCCATTGTCTGCATGAGAACTCCTGCTCCAGAGGAAGAGTGGATGCACTCTCCAAGGTATAACATACAAACACAGAGCAGCCAAGGGTCTGGATTGATTGAGACAGCACAAACAGAATAGCCCCAGTTTGGGTTCTTGAATACTGCCATCCTCAAGTGATAAAGACAGCAGTCTTACAGGTAAGCAAAATGAATTATTTTCAAATGTATTTCTGTTTATATTTTAAAAATGTTTTAAGTCTAGTCACTTGAGCTATTCAAAACTGATTCAGAACATAGGAGTAGAAAAATACTTCAGTTACCTGGTTGACACAAAGTCTGCTCAAAAAAGACACTTTCAGCCAGGTGTTCTTTTATTCGTTTTTCCTCCTCTTCCTTTTGTTGTTGTTGTTCCTTTGCAGATGGAAGCAGAGTAGCAATGATCTCCTTTTTCCCTAATGCTTTCCTCTGGCTCTGCTCAGACACTTGGAGACGGAATTTATCTATGACACCATAGTAAGAAGCCCGAACGTCTCTGTGACGAATCACGCTGCAGAAAAACAACATTTTCAAACTGATGAACTACTAAGAAGCATGCCTGTTGTGGAATTACATTCTATATATCACCAAGTCTTCCCTCTGGCCCCCCTCCTCCAGATAAACTGGAATAATTCAGATCTCCATTATGTCCTCCACCATTCCATATGCGTGAAGACTTATCTTACCTCCTCTCTCCCCTCCTTATGTTTGCTTCAGTTCCCAAATATAAATGCTCCTGGCCAAACAGGACAGTTAAGTCTTTATCCCAAGCCCATCTCTGCCTCAATCTGAGGCCCTGCTGCCAACTGATGAAACATCAATGATCTGAAAAATGCCCCCTCCTCCTGTATCGAAGTTGTTTGATGCTGGCCAGTGATTTTAAAAGGATTGAGGGGACTGGAGTGGCCAGGGAAGGAAAGGAGTTGGACAGGTGTTTGGCAAGCAACAGTCCAGCTTCTGGAGGAAACCGGGCTCAAAGCTTTACAATTCTGCATTCTCAGAAGCAAAACTCATTCCCTCTACAGACAAGAGTCAGCTAGGGATTTTCAAAATCAGAAACCCACCACTGAGAGCATGTTTGGAACCTATAAAAAGCACAGCTTTAAAATAGCACTGATCAACAGCAAAACAGACCTCTGAGCAGTGCTGTGCTCAACTGCCTCCTCTCTGCATTTGTGATTCATCATCAGAATACATATCTAGCATTGAAAAGCTACAACATTTAGGTTTTGAAGTGATATAAGCTCTCGGGGTAAATAAGGATTTCAACTATTTTTTCCAGATGTTTTTTGTTAAAGGTTATTCTAAGTTTCCAAGATAACAGCAGCTGATCTGAAGAACATACATACAAAGAAGGTTGTCAACTCATGAGGGTAGAAAAAAATAACTGTACCCTTAGAAACACAGAACAGTAGCCTTAAAATTGCTTCAAGAAACCAATCTTTGTGATACTGTATACATTAAAATGCTGCAAAAAATGGATTTTTGTTTTTCAGTCCTTCTTTAAAGGAACTATATCACATCAAGATATCTAAAAGCATTAGCACGTAGCCAGTGCTTGCAACTGGTATCTGGTTTGAATAGACTATTCAACACAGAAACAGAGACCGAGTCATCCCCTCAGCAAGAGGCTGCAGTGATGTTTTACGTCATTTCAGAGGCAAAGGAGAGTGCTTATGACAGGCTTCCAGCAAGTGGAGTGTTGGCTGGGCAACTGTCTTCACTAAAACAAAAGGCTTTTCCCCCCCACAACCCGAATTCATCCAGCTCTCAGCATATCAGCACAGCAGATCAACTCTGATTTCTTCCTTGAACACCTCCTTTTAAATTGGTGTTCCTACTCCTAGTACCATGGTACCAACTACCAACCTAAACAGAATCTTTACATAACACCGTGCTAGGAGAACATGTATCTGCTGCCAAGCAAGGAGATATTTTCTGCAGACCCTTATAAACAGATCCATTCTCCTGTTTCTTTTTAGAGATCATTGCATAATTGGAAGCTCTGTAGAATATCTGTTTATCTGGCAAATGGCCACACTTGCATAGTACTGCTCATATCCCAGCAGTAAACACTGTCCTTAGACAGCAACCACTGGAATGGGATGGGGGATTTTGCTGCACAAAAAAACCCTCTTGGAACATGTGTCTGTCTTATTTTCCTTTATTTAATAAAACACATTTGTTCAACCAAATGTAATCAAGCTTGTGTAAATGTCTTCTGAAGAATGGAATAGCTCACTGGTACACTGGTGTAGTCTGACCTGTTTAGTTCCATTTTTAGCATTGTTGCCCCTGCTTACTGAAACTTTCCGGTTCCATGCTCCAAACTTCCTTTCTATTTAGTGAGTCCTTGGAATTTTTCAAGTTGCACCTAAGGAAAACAGTCTATAGGAATAAAAAGCCATTCCCCAAGAACAGTTATTATTTATCTGACAAAGGGTTTCTGTATATGGCCATTTGCTAGACAGAGATTCCAGGTGGTGTTTTACAGTTTGGAAAATGTCTATTCAAAAAGTTCAGTCTGCTCTTTTGGGTACTTCAGATTTTCTTCAGCTGTGTCTGTACATCAGCACAGAAATAATGTGGCAAATAGAAGATAAAAAGAGTTGGTCTATTTTAGCTTATACACCTACTCTGTTTCAGCTCTCAGCAGCCTACAGACCCTGTACATTACTGTGGTCACTTAAGCAGCCTCCTCCTGTTCTGAGCTACTGGGCTGAGACCTGACAGGAGAGATCAAGGGCGGGCACAGAGATCTGAGAATGAGCCATGTGGTCAGGGTGAAAGGCAGGCAAAACCACCTTTATTTACATGGCCCAGGAAAATGTGCTCAGTAGAACTGCATACATTTCCATTTTGCCAATCTGCAAACGAATATTTCCCACAAACAAATCTCAGCCCTGGGGGTTTTGCTTTTCTTGTTATTTCTAACGAAAAGGTGCTCAGAGAAGCCTCATATTACTCTCACTCCTGGATTACAAACTACATTACAAGATGCATTTACTGGCATTTTACTTATGCCCAAAGGCAAAATTAAAGAAGGACCTATCTCCAATATTGTAACAGCTCTGCTCTAGAGGGAAAGAACAGCAAAAATCAGAACCACAAGTATACAGGAGATTAGGAAAGCACATCTTTATCCAACTTACGTATTATAACAGGCATGCTGTCATTTACAACCTCTTAAATAATAAAAGAAATTAAGGTAATAAAAAGTTGTATATTAGGAAAAAACCCAACCAACTTCTACTTACATATCAACACAGCACTGAGGCTTCACTGCACCAGTAGCATCCACCACCGCATATTTATTTGGAGTTGTACAAAGAACTGCAAGGAAAAGGACAGGAGTGGTAACAAATCATGAACTAACACATCACCAGCTTCATCAACAGATACACGTAGAGAGACGAGCTTGGTTTTGTCACAGATAAGATTTTTACATGAATTATAATTGGACTGTTCAAGATCATCAACTAGCCCTTAAATAGAACTTAACCTAAGAAACCCACCTTTGAATTTTAAGGCAAACTCATAGGGGTTATATAGAGTCAACACCTGCTTGTGTGTTGACTGGTCATCTGCATAAAATATAAGTTCTGTAGGAAAAACAAAAACAGGAAGATTTCCTTCCACTAACTCTGGCTGTCTTTTTTGTTGCTGCATTGGCACTGAATCCTCCTTGCTGCTTCTTGTGTTCTTATGCTTTTGTATCCTCAGAGACTTCAGCTTTTGAATCGTTTAAGAATTCCAAAGCATTTTGGCAATTCTAAAGGAAAAAAAAGGGGAAAAAAAGAGAAAAGGCAAGAAGATTATTTCCATAAGTCTATACTAAACTGAGGCAGTTAACAAAGCTGCAAAAATATAAACCATGATGCTTGATTACGAATCTACCTCTACTTATGTTCCTTCAAAAATACTGAAATATAAAAAATGTTTGCACTGGCTTCCATCTATTTAACAAACTGCTACAAAATAAATGGATAAGCACCTCTCCAGTGTATCAGGGCAGCATTTGGGGGCCCAGCCCACGACTAGAGCTGCTTATGCTGGGTCTTTGCAACACAACCAAACAACGACAGCAGAAAGAAATCCCATCCTTGCCTCAGGACAGCAACACATCAGAAACACGAGGGCAGAACTGAGGAAACGCAAGGACACTGAGGCAGCAGGAGTCACTGTTTGGGCAGGAACCTTTCCGTGGGGATGACCTCCCTGGATGAGGTGTAACAAGTTAGGAATCTCCTCACCCAGGCACCCAGGTATGTCAAATCCCAGGGATTCAGAACAAAGGAATGGGGAACACCTGCATGTCTTGTTTAAACCAAACTCCCAGTTCCAACTGTGTAGTTACAGGTAATGAATGGAAAAATGACTGGGATGAGTAACAGCAAACAGATTTGGGATTCACTATTTTATTAAGAGATGACAGGTTTTCTACCACCACTACTCTAGCCGAAGTACAATCATCACAATTCTCCCTCTGCCACCCCCCACAGTTCTGTTTTATTTTGAGTGACATTCCAGAAATAAAACCACAACCAATGACCCAAGCAAGAAACAATCCCAAATGTAATTCATAAAATAAAATTAAGGCCAGACTCCTCAGCACACATACCACTGACTTAACACATGACAGGGAGAACAAAGTCTTTCTCCTCCCCTGAAGAAGGTCATATTCTACTGCAGCTTCTATAGATTAATTATCAAACTGAAGGTGTCCTTTGAGATCTAACTTTATAGCAAAAAATGTTGAAACAACAAAAAGTTCCTACTGACTCATTAGATCTAATTTCCACTTCCCATAGAGCTTTTTAAAATAAGGTACATTTTACCTGGTCTCCAGCTCAATACACTGGGTAGATGCACCTTAAAGAATTTAGCTTCTGAAATTTCTAGCAGCAAATAGCCCAAACATTATGAACAATCAAAAAACAAACGCTTGTTCCCTCATTCTAAACATCACAATGATCACATTTCCAAGCACCAGATACATATTCCATACTTGAAACATGACACACGTTCATATGTTTACAAAAGTGTATCTGTCATACCATCAGATTTACAGGTTCTGATTCTTACTCACAAACTAAACTTTTATTTTTATTTATTTAGTTATTAAAATAGCGAATTATCCCTGTAGAACTCAAGTTCATGGATCTCACTGGAATGTCTTTCCCCATGATCCAGTTCCTTTTCAGAGCACAGGTTTGTTTCCACTTCACTGAAATGCTACTAATAATATTCTGAAAACAAATCCCCAATGACAGTGTTCCAAGCTGATGTTCTGTTACCTTATTAAGAAGAGTCTAGAAAAAGAAATGGCTCTCTAAGTGGAATTTGGGTTCTGAGTGCTTCTCGGAATTACGGTGAATCCCTTTTGTTTCAGAAGAATCAACAAACTCTGGAATTATTTTTGCACAGGAGGTGTAAGTATTATTTCTTGAACAACTTCATGCACTATTGCAAAGTGAGTTTCATTGTTCCAGTCAAACATATTAAGAATATATGAAAAGCTTAAGTGAAAAAACTGCAGCACACAGGAATACAAAATACCTTTTGATGCTTGTCATAGGCAGAAGATGAAGAATTATTTATTTAAATTTCTTATACCAAAGTTAGCTCAATGCAGTATGCAGTAAGAATATGTTGGAGTCTTTGGTTTTTATATGTATCTACACTCCACTCATCATATGTAAGAGAAATACAGGCAAATTTTGACATTAACAAAAGGGATTTTTTTCAAATAAATGTTTTCAGATACCATTAAACCAACAGCAAGCTACTGCTTCACAATTTAATTGACTATGCTGAACAAAATTTTCATATATTATTATAAATCAGTATTATTTTGGTGCTTTAGTTTTTTATTTAAACACTGCACATGTTTCATTCCAATTCCTGGCTCCATCCCGCACCTTCGGCTTCTTCAGATCAGTCCACGGCAAGAGTTCAGCGTCCAAAACCCCACAGCTCTCAGTATCAGTGGAGGTATGGATCACTACACCTGCCAACAGGCTCATTTTTGTTACACATCTGTGGAAAACAGTGTGCAAACCTCCCAGGATTCCACAATCTGCATGTAGAAAGCCACCAATCTTAAAAAAGAATATCCCATTATTGCTTCCTTTTCCTATTTAACTTGGCTGCATGAGGAGCTACTGCCCCAACTTGCAAAAGTAACGTCTGGCAGGCCTATAGCAGACCCATTTATAGCTGACACAGCAGTGTCATTCAGGGTACAAATTCCTGTATCCCTAAGCAAGCAAACCAGCATCCTTTTTGACACAACAGTTTTAGCTTAGAAGTCACCTTGCTGGGTGGGACATCTCACCCAGTGACAGCAGGAAAAGCACTTTTCCCAAAGACTGATGGATAAACCACACATATGATAGGGAGAAGTGATGGTTTAGTACTGACACTCTTGATACCAGCACACCCTCCCCATCAACGAGAAACTGCCAACACTTTTACAGAGGAAGTTTGTATCACCACAGCTTCTTTGCCCAGATTAACCCCACAGCAGCTCTAATGGTGAGAATAAGGTCACGTACCCCAGAGAGTTCATGAACAGAAACTCAGCTGCTGCTCTTCTGCATCTCCACTGCACCACAACCACTAAATTTTGTGGTCAACAGTTACCACCATTACTTGCAGCACACAAAGGTAAGCACAAGCAAACCTGTCCCAACCCAGGATCTGTGGTCTCAGGTCTGTGATCTGCACTGCACAGATGGGCTTCTCCCAGGATGGAATTCCCATAGGAGCAGGGATCTGTCACAGGTAACACTCACCAGGGCCAGCTGCAACACCTGAACAATGCCAGCTCACTTCCCAGTGCCCTTTGAAGTCCTGACAAACAATTGTCACTGGTATTTTTTCAGCACAATAGGGATCTTTCCTCCATGAAGTTACTAAATATATACTGCTGGTGTCACAATAGCACAGATCTGCCAGCGTTTCCTTTGAAATCCCTTTCTTCATAATTTAACTTGACAGGGAAAAACAAGAAGCGAAACGTAACTTCTCTCCAGGGTCAGAAATAACATCCATTGTGATTTGTTTTTACTTAACAAGTATCTGTTGAATAAATAAATCAACTGAGGAACTTTTTTGTTCCCATTTTAACTTCCAACAGCCTCATCACCATGGCTTCCCAGTGCATTTGCTGGTTGTTTTTCTTCATAACAACTGCAAATAACTCTATAGAATGTCATCGGGTAAACACTTCATTCAGAAGAAAACCTCTTTACAGTCATGCCTCCACACTGCTGCTTTAAAAGTTGCCTAATTACGGTGTAATCTGCTTTTGTTACATCTCATGATCTACCCCCTAAATCTACACAAGTCTTTCTACACTACATACTCAGTAAAAGTGATGCTTTTTGAGCACATATTTACCAAATAAACCACAAAGTCTTCTTCAAAATTCCCTCCTATGCCAGGCTGAGCAATTACTTTAAGCTACATGCAAATACAGCACGGGATCTGAGGCACACCATAAACATTTTGTTTCTCTAAAATGTTTTGAAGGCCTCAACGTGCACTTACGCAAAGCAATGTTTAAACTACCTGCAATTATCTGGGAGCGTCACCCAATGATGAGAGCACAGAGCCAGCAGCCAGGATGGCTGGATTCCATTGTCGCTAACTCTGTCACTGACACTCCATGACCTTGAGCAAGTTGGTTAACCTCACCTCAAATTGCTGATCTATGAAGGCGCACACATTCTACAAAGTATTTCAGCAGGCGGAAGGTCCCCTTTGAACCCGCAGAACTGCTCTGATACTTTGCAAAACTGCTACTGTTTACCCCTTCACAGGATGATGAGAAATATCACCAGTAACTGTCTCCAGGATGCTGTAAAATGAAATCGTCTCAGAGCATTAACTATTAGCATGGATGACCACACACATAAATCATGCTGACACTGACAGCAAAATTTATTAGGACCACATTATTGTTTTAAATGCTAAAAAGGTGACTAACAAAAGGAAATATTCAAACACAACTAAGAGGCATGAAAAGCAGTGAAAAATTTAGTAACAGCTGTGCATCGCTTGTGATCCATTCTGCTACAGGCTCGCAAGGATCCTAGAGAAGACATTCAAGGGCACGTGTGCTTTAGTCTCTATTTCCTCACTTAAAGTTTATGTTTAATGCACTAAACTGGCTGATTTTTAAACGTGTGTTGTGCTCATTAGCGCTGCGTGGCCCCAAACCGCCCCGGACTAACAGAGGGGAGCACTGTTCCCCGGGAGAGCGACGGGAGGCAAGGCGTTCCGAGCCGTGCCCACAGCCGGCAGGGCCCGGCGGTAATTGCACACTCTTAATTGATCCTCTTTGTTCTCCGACGAGGAGCGGCAGCGATACGGGCAGAGGCAGCTGCGCGATAACGGCGCCTCCCGCAGCCGGCCCGGCCCCGCCGCACCGCCCCCGGCCCGGCCCCGCCGCGCCGCCCGCAGCGAGCCCCGACCCCGGCCCCGCACCGCCGCCCCTCGGAGCGACCCCGGCCCCGCACCGCCCGCAGCGAGCCCCGGCCCCGCGGGGAAGCGGCGCCGGGCCGGGGCCTCGGAGCGCGGCCGCCGCCCCGCTCCCCGTCCCGGCCCCGCCGCGCTCCCGCGGGGCCTGCGGAGGGCAGGGGCGGGAGGCCCGGCCCGCGGGGCCGCGCGGCCCGGGACGGGCCAGGCCGGGCCGCGGCTGTCGCTCCGCTCACCCGCCCCGTGGCCGCTGTCGCCCCTCGCCCCGACTCACCCGCCCGGGGCCGCTGGTGCGGGCTGGCGCGGCGCCCCTTTGTCCGCCCGTCACTGCGGGCAGCGCTGGGGCTGCTGGGACCGACCGGCCGCCGCCGCCGCCGCGTCACCGCCCCGCCCGCCGCCCGCCCCCGCCGCCATGTCGGGGCTGCCCCGGCGCCTCGGTACCGCTGCTTCCCCCGCCCGGGGCCCCGCGGCACCGCCCGCTCCCCGGGCAGCGCCGGCCCGGCGGCTCTCGGCTGCGGGGAGGTGTTTTCAGTGATCATCGCACGGTTCCCGAGGTCTGGCCCCGTCCCGGAGGGGTTCCTGCCCCTCTCGCGGCTCCCGCTGCGCTCGGGCCGCCGCGTGCTCTGCCCTGCGGGTCGCGGAGCAGCTCGGGCTCACCTCGATGCCGCCCATCGCGGGCAGCTCCCCGCTGGAAGGGGCGGCGAGTGTCACCCCCGGGCTGAGCCAGAATAGAAGGGTTAGTGAGCTGAACATCCAGGCTCGCCGCCTGCGCACCCAGCAGCACGGCTTAAATGGGACACGCTGTCCCTGTAAACACCCCAGTGCTGTTACCTTTGTTCTTTATTCCTCTTATTTACTTAATGTGCTTTCGCTCAGTTAGGCTCTTTGTGGACTTCACCTCATGCTATGCATTATCCACTATATCATCTTCCCTTGGTTTTTTTCCCTAACTTCCTCTCTGTATAATGCAAACAAATCCATGTGTAATCACCACCCAGTATCATCCCAAGCCTCAAGATCTTTAGTACAGTACAATGTTTTTGTTGCAAGTCAGGTGGATAATTAAGGTTTATATTGAGCCACCCAGTACAGGATTGCAAAATCTTTTACCCATTACCAAGCTCTACCCCTCAGTGAAATGAACACACATCCGTGGTGAAATAAACAGCAGCCATGAGTGTTTCACAATAACACCATGAAACAATCCAGAACAGGAAGTAACATATTTTAAATCATGGAAGACATTAAATAAAGAAATTCTAAAAAGTATATTTTCCAACTTAGGCAAGGTGTGTGTACTAGCACTCACCTTTTTTTTGCAGATCTAATGGTTCATTAAGAAGTTTAGTCTTTCAGCCACAAATTATTTAATATTGTTAAATTATTATTTAGAGAAATAATAATCTTGTCAGAATTTATGAAAATGTATGCAGTGAAAACTGGCAAAATATTTTGTTTCTTGATGAGTGTAAATCAGTTCAGACTTTTACATGTTTAAAAATAAACTGGAATTCTTGTTTTTAAAAAGATTATCAGACTTCAGGATTTCAGAAAATTATTGGGATTTTACTGAATATTAATCCAATGGAAGGTGCTCCTCATTTTGGAAACCTGTCTCAGAAGAAGCAGCATGCTTCAGAGATATTCAAATGAATAACAAACAGGATGAATAAATAAAAACATAATCTCAAATGGCTAGACTTAAAAGCACATTAATTAGACAAATTGGTATTATCCAGTTGATTTACAAAGAAAGTTGAGACTCTCTAAAAGCAGGTGCTATGCCTGCCTCTGTAAGCTTCCTAGGATCCAACTTCCTTCTGTCACATTTGATAAGGTTTGCATCCACCTGTTGAAAATCAGGAATCGAGCTGGTCTCCTTCCTCTCCCACCCATCGATCACTGGTGTCCAGGTTGGTTTGTGATTTTTAAAAGCCCTGTTTTAGCTGCAATTCAACGAGAAAGCTTGTACGGGTGCGAGCAGGACCGGTGGTGCTCCGTCCTTGCTGCTGGTGCCCCGGAGAGCACAAAGCCGCATCCCGGACCACTGTGCAGTGCCGTGCCCTTGGGAGGGACTCTGCCATCCCGGACATTCCCAAAGGTACGTGCGTGCCCTGGCTGTCGAACCAGCGCCGGAACATCGCAGAGCTGTTTGCTCTGGGGCACGCTCCGAGCCCGGCTCGGCCCCGTCCCGCTGCTCCTGCCCCTCGCTGCCCCCGGGGATGTCACAGCACGGCGAGGGCACTGCGGGCGCTCAGCGCCGGCGGCTCCGGGAGCGCTGCTCGGGGACATGGAGCCTGCTGCCGGTGCAGCAGCAACCGGGAGTATCTCACATCTGTGCCAACTTCTCTCCTCTATCCTTAGGTCATGGGTTCTGTTGCCTTCTCCTTTTTGGGCTGCTTTATTCTGCCCGAATTATCAATTATTTCAGCGGTTAGAAGGAGACCGAGGTTACATTCCTCGTTTTGATGCTGGTAGAGCAGGGAAAAGATGAGAGGAGAAAGTGGACGAAGAATACAACAGAAATGCAAATGCAAAGGAGCAGAGACATCAGATGCAGCGAAGAATCTGCAACAAGTTTGTCAGGTCCCCTGAAGTGTGAACCAAGGTGTAAAAAAATGCTGTTCTGCAGCTTATAATTGGTCCTCTGATTTTTTACCTATCTTAGAAACTGCTGTGAGTTACCTAAAAGCATTGGCTGGTCTTCTGTTACATAAAATACTGCCTCCTTATAGCATGAAACCTGACAGTGGAGTGTGCAGAGATGAAATGCTCCTGAATGACTCTGTGGTGGTTTTGGTTGCTGTGGTGATTATCCATCTGTTTAAATACTTCATATGGGAAATTCACAACTCATTTACCATGGAAAAGATTTACCTAAGTTGTAAGAAACACAGCATTATGCCTGATTCCTGTAATTTTGCACACTTGATTAGCAAAATATTCCACTTTATCTGCTGTGGCATAAGGACACGGTGTAGCATTTATAACAGAGAGTTCATGCTTGGGTTCTGTATTCACCTCTAGCCTGGTGGGCCTGGGACACTGGCACTGTGCAGTTGCAGAGGCTGACTGCAAACACTTCATGAGGGGCCTCCTTTAATGAATCCTCAGTCTGAAGAAGTCACGGGATTAAATTGTATGTTTACGAAATCTGATGTGAAAACAAGTGAGCAGATAGGAGAGAGCTAAACACTTTATATATCTGAATCTTACCTATAGCTCATAATGATTTAATTCTTACTAATCAATATTCTTTATGTGATGTTTTGGGTTTTTTTGACAGTTCCCTTCTCCATGGCACAATGTGGCAGATCCTCTTTGGCTGTGAATTAACTCAGGAAAGGAAGTGACATGTCTGCCTTTCCCTTTGCACTCATGTTGTCTTTCTGTGGAAAATGATTGGATTTTTCTTTCTAATTACTACCAATTTATTTAAAAAAGTCTCCATAACAAATATTTTTTTCACTTTTGAAGACTAGCAGAAGAAACAATACTGCAGTTAAACTGCCACCTTAAAGCAGCATACGTGTTCTGACTTACAATAGAAGAAAGAATTGTTTAACCTAAATTGTCCAAGCTGTTTCTTGTGACTTTAATTCACCAGTAAAAGTGTTTTGGTTTTTTTTTGACTTGCTTATGTGGCAGATTTTCAAATTTCCCCCCTCCAGTGGCAGCGAGCTGTATTCCCATTCCCTGTCACTGGGGACTCAGATGAACTCGTGTGTATTTTTTGTTTCAGAGGTTAGACTGTTTGTTTTTATGACTAATGATGTGGACCTTGGGAGCCACATATCACAGCACCGTTGAGGAAATATCTAGACTTCTGTTAAAGTGTAATCCTTTCCAGGGCATGCCTCTACAGGAGAATTAAACACAGCTCGAAGCTCTCTCTGCCCATGCTCTCCACTGGCTGGAGCCAAGCCAGTTCCATCTTAGGAATCTTTCAGCTCAGCTCTCTGCCTGTGCTGCTGGGTCCCTGAGATGTGCCTATGGACACAGTGTGCACAGCATGACACAGAACCACATTTGCTGCAGAACAGATAAAATTATTTGAGGAAAATACATCCTAAAGTGTTGCTGTCTTTGAAATACTCAATGTAAACAAGGCCCGGTTTCATGCATGCTCAGTGAATAAGGCTAAGTGTAAGATCTAAGGGATCAAGTCCCTTTCAGATCTCATACTGAGTGAATTTTGCCCAAAATGTGTTTGCATTACACCTCAGGCAGGCATCAGGGTTCACTTCCTTGTACTTGGTGTCTTTTGGTTCTTCATTTGGGAACTCCTGACATGCTGTGCTCCTAAGCTGTATGAAAGAAGCCATAATTGAGTCTTAGACACCATGGTATTTATAATCATTTTGAAACCTCAGAGAGAACAAACATTTAGAGGTTTATAGACAGTCATCATCTTTATGAAGTGTAGGATCTATTTCTGCATTGTCTTCAGGACCCTGCTGAGAATCTCCATGTCCTGCTCATCAGAAAGCTGCAAACCCAGCATGGGCTCTACTTTTTTCCAGGGATGTGCGCATACATCTCTTATAAATAAGCAGTTATGGTTGTTTCATTAGACCTCTAATAACATCTCTATTTTATTTTCCTTTCAAAGATGTTTATTCAGTGTTGACACATATTTATATCATCTCAACATTAAGAGTCTATCCTGTCAGATTTACAGCTATTATAAAATATGATGCTATCTGCATACAAATGGATGGTGGGAGCCCTACAGACATTTCTCCTATTATTACTGCCTAAGGAAGCAATAAAAATTTAACATTTACCATCGGGAAACACCTGCAGAGAGTAAATTAAAACTAGATTATATGCTTATCAGTTATATGTTACAAAAGCAAACTCTTTAGAGATTAACATAAAAATCATTGTTATCAAAATCTTATTAAAAGCTTCAGTTAATACGCTCAATTTTGCACCTCCGCTGCTCAAGCATTCTCTGTGTGTGACTTACTGAGTCTTTGTGCAGCTGTAGGGAGGGGAGGCAGGGCAGCCTCACCAACGCTTTGCTATCGCCTCAGCAAACGCCTGCCCTGATATTTGGATTTGCTGCTAAAAGCTGCAGCAGGTACCATTTGTCCTTCCCCTCTGATCCTAGCTGCTCTCTGAAGGGCTCTCCACACTGCAAGCTCTGTTTCTTGAGCATGGCGCCAAGGCAGGCTCCAGGCTTCCTCGTGGAGTTCTGCTGGGAATTACTCTGGAGAGCACTTGTCCTTCCTGCTGAACTCGTTCTTTAGTGTGGTCAGCAGCACCAAGACAAGGGATTTTCTAAGGCTAGAAGTCGAGGACAAGGAGCTGCTGTTGCTGCTAAGCAGATGGTCTCGTGTTCAGTTTGTGCAGCTTTTGACACGTTCCAAACATGCTACAGAAAAGAGAGACCAGGAGGCAACTGGGCTGGAGTTGATCTCTGACCTGGAATTCAAAATACTTCTGGATTTGGGCTTTGCTGCCACCAACGACTGAGAAGCTTAGAGTGCAGATAATCTACCTGCTCTGGCTCAAAGAGGACATGCAGATCCTACCTGTGCCTTATTTGCACACACACTGGTTAGGGTTTATTTCTCCATCTGGTATTGCAGTGACCCCTTTGCCTCCAGGTATCAGAAGCAACCTGCCTTGGGCATATTCCAAACTGTGTATGGGAGGGTATCACTTGTGGACAGCCTGAATTGCTTATCTGAAAGCCCAGGCCAAAACCCCCTTTGTGGAGATTCTGCCAAGTTTGGTGGATCTGGAGGAGGTCACACTAAGAAGAGGTTAAGATCATTGTTTCTGTGACTGTAAAACAACCAGAGTCATGTAGTTTACTAAAGGCCAAAGCCAAAAGAGGATTAGGGAGTGTTAGGCCATGGTTTCCTCAAGATATTTATTCTGAAGACAAAGACGATGTAGGGAACCTGTAGGTGATTTTTTTCCCACCCCTCTGATGTGTTGGCACAGACTGTAACATTTATTTAAATGAATGAGGAGTGGTGGGGGAATCAAGCTTTAAAAAACCCTTACAACAACTTAGGTTTACAGAAGTAGACAAAGTAGTGCTTAGACCTGTGGGGTGGGGAATGCAGAGCCAAAGCAGGCCCAAAGAAAGGGAGCAGAAATGGATGGAGCTTTCTTTGCAGGGAAGAAAATATGTCTGCGCAACCATGGCCCAACATTTTAAGTAATAAGGATTTGCTGGCCCAGGTGATTTTTTTCTGAAATAGGTTAAGGAGTGTTCAAACAAGTATATCCAGATCAGAGGGGTGGCAACCTATTGCTGGGCAATGCTCACCAGCCTCTGGGCAGACTGGGGGAGGACTGTGCTGTCAACAGAGCTGCGTTTGGGAGGAGACGTGTCCACAACCTGACTCTCAGCACTGTCACAGCCTCACCCAGGCCTGCTGTGTGTGTGCCTCCCTCTCAGAACAGCTGGAGTGTGCACTTTGCCTTCCCTCCTGCCTGCAGGGACAGGCTGTACATTAGCATTTTTATAACAAGCTCTCCTTTGAGGGGAGGAAATGGCCAGACCCCATCACTTCAGCCCAGCCACGGGTGCATGCCAGTTCAGTGTGGAAGCCTCAGTTCTGTCATTTTACTTGGGCAAATCACCATATTTAACTTGGAAAGGCTTGCTCATCCTCTCTTGCTCCACTTTCAGGCTCTGAGCAATGTGAATTATTGACAGGGGGATTTAAGGTTCCATTTTTCAAAAATGACGCACATTTTTGTATGTACACACCTATAGCCAAGATGTAGAAACTCCTTAACTGTAGTCTGAATTTTCCATGGTCATTATGCTAAATAATTCACTTCTGCTGCCACTAGAGGTATAACATTCACTTGAACAAATACCAAAGGAAACATTTAGTTGGAAATCTTGCCCATATTAATATTTCATTTTTCAAATAATGTTTTTGATCTTGGTTTTTTTGGAGGCCTCAGCCTACTTTGCCTATTCCTGTTGGGCAGCCTTTCTTTTATTGAACTACAGCTGGCTACTCCTGAGATGAAATGCCACTTTGTGATTAAAGGGTACAGAATTGAGTGCTCATTTAAACTGCATAAAAAGCTAAATTATAGTATCAGTCATTGTATCAATCATCTGTGACTACCTCATGTGCAGCTTTGTACCAACAAATTTGTAAGTCTCATTCCCCATCAATTCTGGTGCAAATTTACATTTATTCTGAAATGCAAACATAACACAATTTATTTTAAATGACTTTGCTTTTTTTCTCCCCATGTAATAACCAGCTCTCAGATATAATCTCCCTCTTGAAAGTCATGAAAATGTCACTGGGGACAAGGGTAGCAATGAAGTTCCCAGATTTCCTTTGGCACTGGTAGGAGAATTGCTGCATAACCTGGGTTTTCATGGCAGACCTGCGGTGCCTACGTGGTCCGAGTGCCGCCCAAGGATGGCTCAGCTCAGGGCTGATGGCTTCTTGTAAGAGCTCTAAACTACACCTGGCCACAACCTGGTGACAACCTAATCTTTGTCTCTTTGAAGTGTGTAACCTTCCTTTCAAAAGCTCTGCCACGCTCAGAGCCGGGCTCTGCTCGGCGGGTGCTGGGAGCCTCAGGGAGGTTTCTGTGGGCATTGCCCACTGTGCCACCACCAGCAGCTCTCCTGCTGCCTTCCACATGGCCCCCTTCACCTTCCCACCGCAGTTCCCAGTGCTGCTGCTGCCCACCTCCCCCTCAGCTGTGCCCGAGCAGCCCGGCCAGACGCCAGCACCAGCTCGGGAAGGAGCATGGGGACAGCGAGTGACGCCAGCCGGAGCTGCCAACCTGTGCGGAGACCAAGCCCCAAAACAGCCTTTGGGCCATGTTCTCCCTGCTGGGCTGCACCCACCTCACCCCAGGGACAAGCGGGAGAAAGCTGAAACAGCGTCAGCAATGCTGGAGGGAGAGGTCTCTTGCGCCTGTTTAGTGAAGTTTAATTTGTTATTTGGGTAAAATTGCAGTGTTCAGAAGATAAAGGTGTGATGGTTAGACTGAAAGGTGGGCTTTAATTCAGAATCCCCTGCACTGCAGCATGGTGTACCCCCTGTTTTTAGGCACTGTGCTACTTGCCACAGGAAAATTATTTTGGAGACACCAGATGATCTCAGAAGTTTTCTCTAAAATGAAATTTTGAGAAAATTATTGATTGCTTGAAGCATTTCATTCCAGTAAAAGTGGGCTTGAGCGGGAAAGGTGCTCCCAGCATAAGTGAAACACAGATCCTCATAAAACTCCTGGCCTAGTGCAGTCTTTCCCCAATATAACACTAATAGCACAGTTCAGTATAGAGCACATACATATTGCAGTTGGTATATTATTTTTAATTTCTTTGTATTTTTGTAGTAATACTGATAAATTCACCAAAGTCTTACTACACTCACAAGAAATATTTACTAAGAGAAACAGTGAACAGTTGGGATACTTTGGATTATATTAGGATAAAAGTCGATAAAGTAATACCACTGAAATTATAGTGTTGGGAGATAAAAATTAGATCCACTGAATTCAATGAAAACAACAGCACTGCTGTCTGACCTTATTTCTGCCCTCCACACAGTCATTAGCAAGACTGTGCCATTTATTTACAGCTTCCTCCTATTGCAGGCCCAATCTTAGGCAGCAAATTCAATTGCAGAAGTATTTTCACTGCAGCAGTTGCATTTAGAATAAAGTTACCAACATACTTTCTCCAAAAATTCAAGAAAATGTGTGGCAACCTTGTATGCTTTGTCTGAAATTTTGATAACTCTTCCCAGTGATACAGTTTAGAGTCAGGTTGACCTTTATGAGTTTCACAGCTAAGGCAACAGTTACATAAAAAGGATGAACGAGCAACAACAAACCAGGAAGGCTGGGATCGTGTAATCTGAACACCAGAACTGCCTGCCCTTATTCTTTACTATTTGAGTGAGGGAGGCAGCACTGGAGAGAGGCAAAACTCATAACTTTTGGTAAGGAAATGAAGTTCTGCTTTAATTTCTGCCTTTTATTCCCTGTATTGCCCTGCGTCATTTAAGACCAGACTGCAAATGTTACCCGATTTAGATTAAAAAGGCAGAAAGTGTACAATTAAAAAGAACAAATACCCAAACCAAACCTGTTACCAATAGTCAAAGAAAAGGGGGGATGCAGCAGTCAAGGTGATTTTCAATGACAAAAGTGCCTTTGGCTCCTACAAATTAGACACTGATTTCTTCCTCAGTGAATGAGAATAAAACACTGACACCACGTGAAACATGTTGGATGCGAATTGATTTATACAACTGTTAACAGTTGGGACTAATATCTGTCACTAAACTAAAATATTGGCAACTACACCAGTAACAGGAGTGTCTCTGTTGCTCAGTCTTGCTGGTTGGTTATGCTCCCTGCTTTAGTTTTTTGCTAAGATACAAAAGGCTCTGTTTTCATGCCAACAAATAAATTAATTATGACAAGAGATGTATGACATGCTCATAGCCATGGCTGGTAGAAGTGTTTCCATTTGTTATGATCCTAAACCAGATCTGGGCTCATCTGGAGAGCTTCTTCCAGCATGGTGATACTTGGTTTTTATGGGACTTTCTTTCCTTTCTCTGGAGGATTCTGGGGCAGACATTTGGGATGGCTTAAGGAACTGGATAATGTTTGGGTCCTCTTGGGGGAGCAGCAAAGACTCCCTAGCCTTTGAGGCCAGAAATTCATACTTTCTTCACCAAGTTTGCAAAAATTGACCTGTTTGTCCTTCTCTCCCAAGATTCAGTAAAGAAGGGACTCTTTTGGAGAGGCAGCAGATTGGCCTCAACGCCACTCAAGCCAACAGAATTTTTGTTCAGCTGCTGCATTTGAGGCCTGCCTACTTCTGATTTTAACTGTTCTTAAAATATTTCTGCACTAACAATGCAGAATATTAGCGCACATAAATCTGCTGGGCTTGCTGAAACAGTTTGCTTATAGTTTCATTGACCCTGACAGCAATAACAATAGTGTTTCCAGGGGGAGAACTGACTTTTTCTGTATGTTTGTTGCACTCGTTTTTGGTTCAGGATTTTTTTTCCACTATTGTCCGTTAAAATTTGTTTCATGGCCCGTGTGACACAGTGACTGATGCTGAAATTCTCTGATGTCTTTTGGAAATGCAGTAGAAGCAATTTCCAGCCCATGTCACAGGAAATTTACATATTCCAATGAATAAAAATTAAGATGAAAGCAGGATGTGTGGGAAGACCTGGTAGTGACAGAATCATTCCCAGCTGCTTTCTTGGTTGCAGAGTAATCACAAAAAGAGTTTTTTTACCCAGCTTGTTTAATCCTCATCACTGGATTTTGGAGGGATGTGGCCACTGCCAGATGCCTTGCTGAGTTATGTGTGTGTTCTGTACCACTGGAAAACTCATGATTAGGCTCTGACAAGAAAACAAACCTCAGTGAGGAAGAACTGCCACCAAACCCCTAAAGTCCACTGTCTACAGATTCCTATTTCTTAGATGAGCTGGCTTTGTTTTAGTGGTGTTAAGGAAAAGCTCTATTTGGGGGCAGAAGGCAGAGCGTAGCCCTGGCCTCTGAAATCAGATCACACTCTTTTGCCTATCTACTGGGAAAGGAGCAGCTGAGGATAAAGCTTGCACACAGGCAGCTCTGTATAGTGTTTCAAGGAAAGCTTTGGAGAAGATAAGATTCTCATTTTGTACTTTGACAAAGAGCTGCTCTGGCTGCAGGAGTCTCCACATTATACTCACGGCAAGTACAGCAGTTTTCCATGGTGCTCTTGCAGCACTGCCCCACCTCATTTTATTGCCCTCCCCGTTTGCCACATCACCAGCTCCAGGGAGCTGGGGGTGCTGTGGATGTGCCAGTCCTAGAGCCTGGAAGCAAAGTGTTCATGGGAGAGCTTTCTGAGTCTCTGCAAGCAATGGGAAGTTAAGAGTCCAGACAGCCTTTGCTTGAAAATAGTAAACAAGTAAGAAAAATATTATGGTTGTATCTAGTATGCAGTAAGACTTTAAATTTGAGCTTACTTACCTTTCAAGTGTTCCACATATCCCATACTTGACCAGAGGTTTGCAAACGTGGCCCTGGGAGGGTTGCAGGGGTAACTGGCTGGCAGCCTAGGACTGTATTTAATTAGCGAGGAATGCAGCAGCCCGAACTGCATTCCCTGCAGGAGCCACAACCCACATGGCTACAGGTGCTGTCCTGCTTGCTCCTCAGCCCAGGGGCTATTCCTCAGGCAGGAGTGCTGCACGTTGCAGCTTGTGCTGCATTTGGAAAAGAACCCTTTTGGATATCACTATCAGGACACAAGTCCCTATTTTCTGTTTTTTGCTCTGCCATGATGGCAGGCAATATTACCAGATTTAGGGTCTTGCTGCCCTCTTAGTACCTGAACCCCCAGTTGCCATAGCCTTGCTGGATTCATATTTTTTAATGTTTCTTTGATTGACCATTTTGGGACAGCTGGGCCTGACTCTGACTATCATCAGCTGCTGATCTTCCTGAGTTCGTCTGGAGTTTCAAGTGATTGATACCTCAGAGAATTAAGCTCAAAGTGCACCAGGCGAGACTGCCTAGAGCTAAAATACCCACAGTCAAAGCCCATTAACTGAAACGTCTGTGTTTCACTGAAAGTGTCTTTGGAAAGCTGAGGCTAATTTTTCCTTTGTTGCTACCATTCTGAAGTTTCTGCCTTTATACACTAAGGTATAATATACTGTTCTGTTTTTTAAGCAGTCTGATGGCTAAATACTTTCTTTAGTGCTAATTTCTGAACTAAAAAAAAAAAAAAAGTTGACTTCTATTTTTATGGTGATTTTAGCTTTAGCTTTATCAGGTAATTGTTTTCCTGAGACATGATTCAGGTAAGCTCCTATTATGTATCAAAGGGTAATTTATGGTTTCAATGCATTAAGTTATGTATTTTGCATCATGGTGGTTCTTCCTCAAAACAGCAGGAACCTTGTAGAACTGTGTAGAACCTTGTAGAACTGTGCTTCTCTCTTTGCTTGTTTTCCTTCTGATCCATGCTTGCTTTTTCATAACTACTTTTCAAAGGTTTATTCCTTTACTTTGTCTCTATCCATCCATTTTCCTGCATTTTATTTTCTGTTATCTGTGTTCCTTTAAGTGTGAGTATTGAGGAGACCTGAGCAAGTGGAGAAGGGAAAAGGCTTTGTGAGCACTTAGCTGGAAACCCCACGGCATTGTGCTGAGATACAAACCCCTGAGGGGCACAGTGCAGTCTCAGCGACTCTCTTCCCAGAAGACCCACACCACCAGGGGTGCTGAACAACTCAGGATCCCCCTGCCTTGGTGCAAGTGTAGCCATTTGCCTCTATTTTTAATTTTAACCTGCTCCTAAGCTGAGAACACAAGTGATGTGGAAACCTTGATTCACCAGTAGCTCATCACAGATTTTCACTGTGCCAGACTGTCGCTAGGCTTTTGTGGTCTTCCCCCTTGAATTTTTAATTTAATTTCTTGTAAAGATACATATACAAGGCCCGTACACAGCATTGATTACCCACCATGTCCTTTTCCCTTCCTCCTCGTCTGCTGCTTTCTTCTCTCCTCTGCTTTTCTGCTGGATGGTAAAAGGAGGGAGCAGGATGTGTGTGCTGGGAGGAAAGGGGAGATTGCACAGCAGGTGACAGGAGGATGGGGCTGCTGGGGATAAGGGACAAGCTGCCTGTCCCTGGCTCAGTGGTGATGCAGTGTGTGTTGTGCAAGGCTGCAGAAGTGTTGGGGTGACGAATGAGCTTGTTGTGACATGGGAAAGGGCTGGCACACGCTCCCAGTTCACTTGGATTTTCCTTGCAAACACAGTGGGCTTAGCTGAATAGGGAATAATAGAAGTTTGAAAATGTTTGGATTTCAATGAGAATTGACATTATTTCAGCCTTTTTTTAATAAAAGGGTGAGCTTAATCATAATTGGATTTTTTTTCCTTTATATGAATGTTGAATATAAAATGTTTTATTGCAGATACTATTTTTTAAAAATTAAACTGAGTGACTTCAGGGTGGAGTTTCTGGTTTTTCTGTTTGGTTGGTTGGTTGGTTTTTCTTGCTGTCTGAGGTAAATCATTACTTCCACTTGGCTATGGAGACCAGTTGTTTGGTTGTCTTTCTTTTTTTTGTAGAAAGTACTGAATTATTATCAGAGATTGACAAGCATTTTGACAAATAATGGGGGCAGCTACATTTTCTACCTTTTAAATATGAGATAAATGCTACAATTAAATGCCCAAACATAGGATTGACATTTTCCTTGGTTTTACCTGAGCTAACACAATGTTCTCTCTCTGCACAATTAGAGTGTGGTTGCTCTAGGGAAAATGGGGGGGAGGGTTGGATTGCAAAGCTCTGTCAGAAGCATCTCCTGCCCTCTGAGGGAGTCTGCTGGAAGATAGAGTCAGGCGGGAGAACGCAGAGAACGTTGGCTGCTCCTCAGTGATGTGCAACACCCGGGCTCCCAGAACAACAGGAACTGCCACGCTGTTTCCAGGAACAGCCAGCAGCGCTCAGGAGGGAGGAAAAGGCCACACACCGAATCATCTCGACTTGGTGCCTCCTCCCAGCTCTGGGGAAGGGTTTGAAAGCACAAAGTTTCACCAAAGCTACAGTGTTTATTTGCTGTTGATCACACTGTCCCACATGAATTTCTTTAATGCCTTTTAAAATCCATTTTCAGTCTCCACAACCTCCTGAGGCACTGACTGCCACAATGCAATTATGGATGGTAGGAAAGAGTATTTCCTTTTGGGTGTGTCTGTTTTAAACCTGCTGCTAAATGCCTTTGTTGGATGCCCACTCAGTTTTTGTGCTGCAAGAGAAAGTGAACAATTACTCTGCATTTACCTTCTCCATTCGGTTTTACAGACTGCCATCATTTCCCTCTGCAGTCATCTTTTTTTTCCAACCTGAAGAGCCTTTGTCTATTTAATTTCTTCTTGCAGTGAAACTTCTGTATTTCAAAAAAGATAAATGTGAGCTTTTTATTACTCGTCTCTTTTTTTTTTTTTTTTCCATTCAGACAAAAGTGTCAAGGAAACCCTATACAGGAATGCCATGGTTAAAGGTTTCTTTGGTGCTTCTTTGTGCCAAAATAATTACTTTTTGGCTCTTGGAAATTACCAAAAGCTTCTGAAAGGAAGAGAAAAATGTTGTTCTTGTCATCCCCTCCAGTCTGAGATTGTGTTCATACACAAAACTAGGTAAGAGAATGCAGCAAATAAACAGAAGCATCTGGGTTTGAAGTTTTCCGTTGTTGCCAACAAACTTTTCAACTTAATATACAAAAATTGAGTGAGTGTAAGGAAGTGGCAAAACTGGGACCTGAGAGTTCAGGAAGCTCAGTAATTCAGTCTGTACTGAGCAAGGTCGGCAGCACCAACAGGACAGAGCATCTCCAGAGAGTGGGGCTGTTTTATTCTACTTAGTCCAGAATAAGCACAGTATCTTCTATTATGTCTAAATCTGAAGGGACCCCTCGGTAAAAGAGAACACATTTTTATTTGAAGTTTCCGTGTTCCTATCTGGCACAAATACTCCATCTGAGAGAGACAAATGCAAATGTCTCCAGATCTGAGCACAGCCATCTGCAGGGAGCACCTTGCTGTCCCTTTGGTCCGGCAAAGTCACAAAGCTCTTCCACCTTGTGCCCCTTTTTCCTACTTTGTCACATTCGAGCTGACTCTTCAAGACTCTGTACACCTACTTCTTGCTTCCTGCTGTGTCTCAGTTCTTTGGATTTCCCATCTGCTGTGTGCTGCTGGCAGTGCTGCTGCCCTGCACTGTCTCCTCCTGCCATCTCCCCTTTCCATGTCCCTACACAGAGAGCTGCTCTCAAAAGATGAGGTTGTGTCCCTGCCTAAGGTCTTCCTTGTTTCTTACAAACAAGATAGCACATATCTCAGGACAGGAGCTTTCACTACTTCTTCTCCATCATTGTCTATCTAAAAAAAATGTATATATATTGAAGAATGAAAAGATCTTTGCTTCATTTTCCCATGCATTTGCTTTTTGCTGAGTTTCCTGCTAAGTCTCCACTGCTGCTTGGGCCTTTCCATCCTGTCCCGCCTCGTTGTCTTGTTACCACCCACTCATTAGATCATGGCTGAAATTAGCTGGTGAGAACTACAGGGCAGGGCTGATACAATTTTAAGTTTTTTTGTTGGTTTTTTTTTTGTTTTTTTTTTTTTTTTTTTTTTTTTTTTTTTTTTTTTAAATAGTGAAAACAACAAAATTAGCACTTCTGCAACTGGGGCAACCAAGGTAGGAAGGCCGGGTACCCATGGAAAGTGCAGGTGAACATCTGTAACAGAACCAGTGAGAGCTCACGTGGCACCTTGTGTTCCAAGTAGATCATTCTGTCTGCTTTTGTAACTCTCTTTAATGATAAACAATCTTTGGGATTAAATATGGGATTCCTTTAGGAGAAAAAATATTTTGTGAAAATTGCATATAGTAAAATGCAAGGACAATTAAACAACTAAATAATGATAAACATACTCATGTCATGGAAGTGTTTGCTTTCAGTAAGATGACGATGATCTGTTAAGGATATGTTGGAAATGTTAATATTCATCCCTAAATGATAATATTTCCTATTTGGGACCAGTAAGTTACTTTAGGTGCCCTCTGCACAGAGTTAATATCCCATGGAGTGGTGTCCCATCAATATTTTGGAGACTGTCCCCAATTTTATTTTTAAGACACATGGTGCCATGCCAGTGAGGGACAGTGGGTGCTCCCAGTGCAGTGAAATGATAGTGAGGGGTGAAAGGTGACTTGCTGAGCTGAAATCAGAGGGCTGAGGCTTCCAGCAGGGTCTGATCTGCTCTGGATCAGGCACTGGCAGCATGTGGAGTGCAGTCAGGTTAGCTAAACTTTCTCTGTGGGAGGTACTTTGAACTCTGCAAGGGAGAATTTCTGTTGCAGGCAAGCCATGTATATAGTAAAAAATCATAACTGTGTCCAGAAATGAAACAGCCAAGTGTGGCTTTTGCTTTATGATAAATCCTGTCAGTTCAGAGCAGGTCCCCAGCACATGAGTATTCTTTGCCATAAAATAAATTCTGATAGGTAATAGATGAAACAGCATGAACTTCTCACTTGGTGGCACAAATCTGTGTAGCATAGCCTGGGAAAACGACTCTCCTAACCAGTCCCTGTAGGCTCCAGTCTATTTAAACATATGTATTTTCAGGTTTCAGTTCTGGTAACGATATGCTGCTTTTATGACTCTTCCTCACAGGAACCCAGGCAGAGGGACGTAGTTTTCCTCAGAAGTGGCAATTTTTTAGTCTGTCTTTATATTTCACATTGTAGAATGTAATAAAATCCAAATCCTGCCACTTGTGCATTCACTTAATTCATATTTTTGCTTTCCACATTGGTAATATTCTGAATATTCTGGATTTTTTTTTCTACTTCTTCTTTTTATTTTTTTTTTTTTTTTTTTATGCCTTTCATCCAAAGATCCCAAGCTGATTTGGCCTGATTCCCAGGTACAGCTTAGCAACACTTAGCATAAGACCAGTAAAAGGAAGTAGTGGGGAATTTCACGCAGTTCTTGGCTGGCTGTCAATTCAAATGCACCTACAGTTGGAGCATCCCCTGCCCGTGAGCCCCTGCTGCCCGTGACTGTGACTGCCTGATGCAAGGCTCCTGTCTCAGCCACAAATCCCTCTCCCTTTCTCTTACCCCCCAGAAAAGGCTCTGTTGTCTCCCAGTGTTTATCAGCAAGAGATGATAAATCTTTCCCAGGGGAGATCTTGGCAGGACATATGGGGCTTGGGGCTGGGGCCATTAATCTGATGTTATTTGCTGTTGGATCACAAACATGCACTAGGCTGCAGCACGCACTTTCGGTTTTGTATCTCCCTGCATAGGTATGTGTACAGTTTTAATTTTATTTTCTTATCTTCTGAGGTTTAGAGCACAATTCTCCAGTTTGCTAAACAGGAGAAGGTTTCAGTTTCTTTTTCAGCAGCCAGAATATTTTTCAAACTTTTATTCTGAATGTTGTTTCTTCTTTGGAGAGACTCTTGGACTTTGAAACCTGTTCTCATATGGAAAGCCTTGCCTATCTGGAAATCTGTTCTGGCTTGCTTTGCTGATCAAAATGCTGCTTCGTGGGTTCATTTTATGTCTCCTCGGAGACATTTTGTCAGAATTTTGCTTATCTACCAGTATTGCAAAACGATCCCCCATCTTAGGCAACCAATCGCTTCCTCATCCCCTTCTCATTGGTCTTTAAAGCAAAATGGAAATTAAACTGTCTGCTGTTACGCAGGCTGTGGATCTGGCTTTCACCTTTGGACTCTGGGCAGTACTAGCTGTGCTTGCATAAAAACTTTGAAGGAAGAGGAAACCTTGCTGAACTGTGCACAGCAAAGGGTTAACACGTCTGAGGGAGAAGGGGAGAAAATCAGAATGGCTGGACTCTGCCCCTTTGCTAATGGCTGCTTTTTCTGAAGTATGTGGAAGACAGATGAAAAACCTCAGAGTTGCCCTGAATTATCTTCCTGAGCATACAGCTCTCTCTTTTTGTAGTTAAATATGACAGTTACAGTGCAGTATTTATGCACAGTCAATAAATCAGCAGAAAACGTGCTGCAGTCAGGGTATGTATCCATAGTCTGTTCTTTATATTTTAGCTGAAAATGGAATTCCTGAATTTGCTGAAGCCTGTGAAAAGAAATTCAGGTGCACATCTCCACCAGAGACTTACACAGAGTCTGATGGCTCACAGTAGCCAGGGTTTGCTCCTCAGCTTCCATTAATGTCCACCCATCTGCAAACCCACATTCCTGAAAAGCAGCAAAAAGGCAAATTTTGGATCAGGCTCCCCATGATTCTGGAGTGGAATCACTCCAGAAAGGAGACGGAGCAAGTGAAAGGGGCAGAAATCTTTAAGGATGAGTTACAATTTTGTGGAAGTTTGCAGTGTAGTTACAGAAAAGAAACAAGAAAAAAGGTCCTGCTGAGCAATATCCTGGAAAATACTGGTTTGGGGGTTTTGTTTGTGTTTGCTGGTTTGGGTTTTTTTCCTGTTTTGTTTTTCCAGAAGGGGCTGTGTGACACACTGGCAGAAGCAGCCTGGCCTTTTCTAGTGCCTGGCTTAAGAGCAGCTAGCTGCTGACAGGGGAGAATATTTTGCCCTGATACAACACACAATATCACAGGACTTGAATTTGCTCAGCTTCTGCCATCTTGAATATAACTGTGAAGGAGCTGTTATTTAGAACAATTTCTTACCTTCCTCACCCGGGTCCAGCTGCACACAAATTCTTTAAGTTAACAGAGGATTTCACCTTCCTGAAAGGGACAGCACAGATCTGTGGTTGCCTAAGAGCTAAACCCTTCTAAATTCTCACTATGGTACTGAAAAATGTACCTTCTGTGGTGCCAATAAGTCCCTTAGATCTGGTGACGGCCTCTTTTTTTTGTGTGATAGGGATCATACCTCCCAGCTCATGGCATGGATTAATCCGTATTTTTGTAGTGATTTAGCAGTGACCATTTCTGTTCTGGCTGGAAGTGTTTTAAATTAAGCAAAAAGTCATCAGGGCAGCTGTATTACATGACCAAGATAGGGAGCCACAGCAGCAGAGGGAGGTTTGAAGGGTTTAGCTGTTGATCCAGATTTTAAGTAGATAATTTCTGACTAATGTATCCAGTGTGCCCCAAATTCAGGTGGCTAATCACTGAGCACCTTCAGTGTCTAAAGCAGCATGGCTTCTGTCTCACAGGTGTATTACTTGTTCAGGGCACAAGGCAGCTAAGTGAGAAAAAAGTAAGATGAAGCAATATAAAAGTGTTAAGAAATGAACTGTTAGTGCTAAAATCCTGTTAGAGGCAGAAGTTTAGATGTTAAGCTGTGTTAGAACAAGAAACAGCAAAATAATACTTTATCAGCACAACAGGGAAAAATACCACTGATCTGTTTGGTTCAAATATTGACTAGAAGTAGCAATCCAGAATCCTGTTCCTTTTTACTCTGGGATAGAATATTTACACTGAAATTATTTCAAAATATTTAATTATAGGAGAGCTTAACCTGCTGTACCTGTTGTGATTTGTTTCCCCATAAAGACAATTTCTTTAACTATTGCAGCTGAAGAAATGTAGTAGATGAGTGTATTTTCAATTAAAAGCCAAGAAAAGTTTAAACTTTATGGAGATGATGAATGTCCGCCACCACAGCTGCTAGAAAGTCAGCACTGCAAAAACAAACTGTAGGGAGGAGGAGTAAAAGCCACTCTAGCTGTATTCATGCATGATAGCAACCATGGTGTCTGTAATTTCAGGAATAAAAAGTGTCTCATTACACTAAATAAATATCTTGCATTGTGTCTAGAAGATTGTTAGACTTTAGCTCTTGTGGTGTCCAGCTGGAGCAGGATCCAAAAAACAAGATCCTCAAGAGAAAAAGAGAGAGAGTGTGTGAACATTGCCTGCTGCTGCCCTTGGAAAGGTCAGCCTGTGAATTGGGAAACAAGAGTTTCATCTTGACCTTTAAATACTATGTTTGAATAGGAAAGAAGTAGCTGTTAGGTATCTGGTGGTCTGGAATTAAAAAAAAAAATGGTGAGGATATGAACTTGTAATTGTTTAGCATTTCATACAGCCAGTCAGGGAGGCTGCGGACACAGGGCATTGGGTTGCCAGCTGGAATTGGCTGAGGTCAGCTGGAGGCAGAAGGAGTCTCTGACCTCATCTGGTTGACATGAGAGTAATGCATAGGTGGCCTCATCGAGTTCCCAGTGCCAGGACCTGGCGGTGTTAGGTGGCATCTTCTACCAATCCTTCAGTTTCCATTCAGGCCTTTGCAAATCCATTCCCGTCCAGGAGTTATCTTTCCAGGCTAACATGCAGCAGTGCAAAAATACAGTATCTGCATTTTTATCTTATCTATAGAGATTCAAATCCCATTTGTTTCAGTCTGGCTCCATTCATGTGCACTAATGACTTGCATAAAAATATTTATCTGTTTATCCCTCCTGGCCTTTCTGCTATGATTGTTAAAATTCAGAAACCTTAATTGCAGATACACTACTTATGGAGGGCCTGGATAATGGAATGGAATCTCCAAGTTTGACAGGATTCTTTTTCAACTATTTAACCTACCTACTTTTGGTTCAATAGAATTAATTTATGAGATAATGTTATTTGAAAAATATCTGCAGAGGTTTTTTTTAAAAGACAAGCATCTTTCTAAAGCCAATATAAACATGTAGCAGGTCCTGTGTGCAGGTGTTAGGCTTTTTCTGGTGACAAAAGGGATGAGTACATGCCTGAATCAAATTAGCTTACATCACTTGATTATTCTAATCAAAATGGGCAATGGTATTTTACCAACATTTGTATTTTGCAATGCTTTGTAATGGGGCATTAGAATTCACCTGTGATGTTGTGCAACAACAGTATTGTCCAAGTGCTTCACAAAAATAGAGCGAGAACTGAAACTGATTCTGTCTGCTGTTGAAATGAATGGCAAAAAAATATGTGGAAAAAGCCTTTGAATTTAAAAGCACTGGAAAATATTATCAGTTTCTTTATTATTTTAAAGTAAGATACACGCTGGCAGTGCTTCTTTTGTGTGTTTTGGATTTGCTCCTAGAAGAAAACAAGCATTCATGAGTGGACATAGTGCTAAATGCTTCCTCAGCCTCCTTCCCCTTATCTGGTTGCTGTTGGTGGTGGCTGCCAGGTCCATTGGAGCAGGACACCTTGAAGAGAAGGCTCAGGGAGGACCTTATTTCTCTCCAAAATTACCTGAAAGGAGGTTGTAGCCAGGTGCAAGTTGGGCTCTTCTCCCAGGCAACCAGCGGCAGGACAAGGGGACAGAGCCTTAAGTTGTATGGGGAGGTTTAGGTTGGACATTAGAGAGATTTTCTTCACAGAAAGGGTGATTAGGCATTGGAACAGGCAGCCCGGGGAGGTGGTGGAGTCACCGTTCCTGGAGGTGTTTAAGGGAAAACTGAACGTGGCACTCGTGCCATGGGTCTGGCTGACAAAGTGGTGTTGGGCCATCGGCTGCACTCGATGATCTCAGAGACTTTCCAGGCCAATTGAGTCTGTGATCCCTCCTTTCAGATAATACTTTTTTTCATTTTTCTGAGTGGTGGGAAATATTGCAGGGTTTATGTATTTACAGTTTTGCCACGATTAGTTTGTTGCCATCCTGCCTTGACCCAGGCTCACTGAGGCGCTCCGTCAGTGTGCGATGCCCTGATCCAGGCACTGTCTGTGGGAGGTGGCTGTTACCTGACCCGGGAAAGGATCGCATGTGGGGACCTGGGGATTTAGTGCTTAAGTGAAACCTCTGGAGACCAGGAACGGGGGCGACTATGTGAGCACTGAGAGGCTTCGCTCGGCTCCCCGGGACCAGCACACAGCTCCTGCATACACCCCAGCCATCGAGGGCTGCGCGGGCCGAGGTGAGGCGGCGGCGGCGGGGAGGTGCGAGGCGGCGGCCCGGTGACTCAGCCGCGGCTACCGGAAGGTACCGAGAGCACACGGTTGGATCGCGACCGCGGTTGGATCGCGACCGTGACCGGCCCGTGAGGGGCCGGGCGGGGCGGCCCCTGGAGCGCGAGGCGGGGGACCCCGCAGAGGGGCGGGGCGGGCGCTGTGTGTGTGTGTGACAGGTGCGGCGCGCGCGCGCCCGCCGTCACCCCGCTCCCCCCCCCCCTCCGCGCCGCGCGCGCCGCCATGAATATGCAAATGTCGGTATAATTGCCAGCCAATGGCGTGCGCGCTGGTCACATGGTGCTGGTGGAGGCTCAGGGAAGAGAAGTTGAGTCCGGGCGAGCTCGGGCAGCGCCGCCAGAGCCGAGCGAGCCGCGGGCGAGCGCCGCGCCTCCTCCGCAGGGAGCCCGCCGGCCGGGGCTCTGCCTGGACCATGCCGATCCTCCTCTTCCTCATAGACACGTCCGCCTCCATGAACCAGCGGGCGTACCTGGGCACCAGCTACCTGGACATCGCCAAGGGCGCCGTGGAGATCTTCATGAAGGTGAGTGCGCGGCGCCGGGGGAGCCGCCGCCCCCCTCGCCCCCTTCGCCCCCGCTCACGCCTCTTCTCTCCGCTCTCTCCGCAGCTGCGGGCCCGGGACCCCGCCAGCCGCGGCGACAGGTACATGCTGGTTACGTTCGACGAGCCGCCCTACTGCATTAAGGTAATGACCCCCCCGGCCGCCTCGGCCCCGCGGCGGGGCCGCCCTTGGCGCGGCGCGGCCCCGTCCGGCCCGGCGGCGGCAGCAGCAGCCTGTGAAGATGGCGGACATTTTGCTTTTGTATGGAGGAGAGAGGCTGAGGGCGCTGCTGAGATGGAGGAGGGGGGGGGAGGAGACGGGCGGGCCGTGATTCACCGCCCCGGCGCAACGAGGGGCGGCCGCGCTCCGCCCCCCGCGGGGCGGTGGCTCCGGCGGGGCCATCACCGCGCTCGGGCCCCGCGCAGCCCCGAGCCCCCCGGGACACGCGGGCAGGGTGGGGCGGGCAGGGCCCGAGCCCGGCGGGCGGGCCAGGGCCGGTTTCCCCTCACGGCCGCGGGGCAGGGGCAGCGCGGAGGCCCGGCCCTGGCGCGGCTGTGGGTGTGGGACGGCACCCGCGGCTGTTTCCCCCTCTGCGATTGAAGAAGCCTCAGTGTTGGGGTTGTGTGGCCCCCCCCGTCCTGCTCCTCCCGCCCCGTTCATCCTGCTGAGCACGGTAGCCTGCACCAGTTCCCTGGAAGGTGCTCGCAGCTGCCACTCCGTGCGGGGTTGTGGTGAGCTGGATGTGGAGCCATCGAATCATCAAGGTTGGAAGACACCTTTAGATCACCAAGTCCATCCATCAACCCAGTACTGATACTGTAATTCCTAAACCACTAAATCACTTCATCCAGTGCCAGCCTCTTAAACACTGCAAGGGACTGGGCCTCTTAAACACTGCCAGGGACAGGGACTCTGCCACCTCCCTAAACAGCCTGACCTCCTGAATCCTGAAAATTTTCTTTCTAATATTTGATCTGAATTTCTTCTGTCCCAGTTTAAGGCCATTTTCTCTGGTCCTCACTGCAGGCACAGCTGAAGAGACCGGCCCCTCTCTCACTGCAGCCTCCTGTAAAGGAGTTGTAGAGAATGATGAGGTTTGCCCTAAGCCTCCTTGAGAGTAAACAAGTCTGGCTGGCTGGCTCCTCTTGTCCCTGTTTCTCATTCCTTGAGTTTGAGGCAAGTACAGCCATGCTGTTCTCATCACATCGACTGCACCACGAGGTTTAGGCAGAAGTAAAAAAAAAATCATGGTGCTGCATCCCTTATGCTGTAGGCTGCACCTTGCTGATGGAAACGTCCTAACTGAAAACACTTTGATGAAGTGTGTCACAGAAAGCATTGCTGTGGGAGTTTTAGAATCCTTCTGAATAGTCCTGGATTAGCGCTGTATTTGCTCACAGTAATGCACTACTTATGATAACTGTTGACCCATGCTATGAACGCCAAAGAAGTTCATGTACAAATACACTGTTGGTCATCCTAGTGAAGAAGGGAGAATATTCTCTAGATCTCCCAGCTAGAACTTCTTGAGATGTTTAAAAAGTAAGTGGGCTCACTGGTGCTGTGAGCTTATTCACTTATTCACATCTTTGATAATGAGGAAATGTTATTATCATGAGCTTTGAATCTTGGCTCCTTTCATCAGTAATAAATTTACACAGCTTTCTGAAGTGACAAGTCACAGAGTGAGTAAGTATTTATTGTTTGGTATTGCACCTTTCATTTTCTCAGAAGAAGGTGTAGAAGTCATTTCTGTGGATTGAAACCATCATTGACTTACAGAAAGAAACTGTCAAAAACCCTACATCTGCCTAGGAGAGGTGTTTTTTAGACACAACACAGGCACCATTTGCCCCATCTGTGTTTGTGGCTGGATGCAAACCCTAAGTCTTTGTTACACCAGTGTTAACTGGATTTCTTGTGTCCTAGATCTCTTCTAGTTTTGTGTCAAATATTTCACATCTGTATCTTATGTTTGAGAAATGAACTTGCTCTCTGCAGTGACAGCAAGCATACTGGTGATTGAATAAAAAAAGGACTTTGCTGCTGGGGGTCTGTGTGGTAATGCTACAGGTTATTACCACGTCTATACTCAGATTTGCTGAGGAAGATCCTTGTGTTTAATAAGCATCTGTGTACATTCTGATGTGCTAATGAGCATCTGACTGTTGACAGTTTTAGTAAATAGTAATTGAAATAAATGGGGCTGTGATACCCATCATAGCATTCAGTCATATTTAATATACATTAAGTAGCCAAGGGAAAGGAGAAGTATTGTGGTTCTTATAACTTGCTAATTTTTCTTCTTCGAAATTTATCTTCCCACCTTTAGCACACTTATTTCTAAATTGGACCTTAAACAATCTTAAAATATTTTTTCAAAAATTAGTAACTTTTCTAGGAACAGGCTGCAGATTCAATAAATATCTGATTATAGTAATTACGCTCACAAGTGCAGCTCAACTATTGCGTAAAGACTTCACGGAATAATGAGTGTTACTGGGCTGTCATCATGTCTGTTCCCTGAGCAGAGAAAGCCTCACAGCAGTGATGACTCCCTGTTTGGAGACTTGTTCTCAAGACTTGCTCTGGTATTTCTGCTGTTCCCTCCATTGTGTTTTTAACAACCACAATGGTGCCAGGAAAACTTCCTGGTCCAGGCCAGATTCTCTATGTCTTACAGAACATGCTTGTAAAAGATATAAAATCTGGTTTCTGTGCTAATGCTGCTGCAGTTAAATACTTTATTTCTCTTGATTTAGAGAAGGTGAAAACAAACCTGGCCAGTGAATGCATTTTGTAGGCTTGCTTTCCAAGTTTTGCAGTGGTGGCTGCTTTATCCTCTTGTTTTCTTGATGATTTATACTAATTAAATTACACCATCTCTCAGATAGTTTACCAGTGAAGCACTTGAAGGAAATAATATGGTGCTGGAGTTGAGACCACCTGGAAGGCAGAGGAATTACAGGAACTTCAGCTTTGGAGCAGGGGTAGCTGAGATATGTGCCTTGAGTTGGTTTGTTTCAGAATGTGTTGTCTGTAGCATTAAAGTATTTAAAACCAACAGCACCAGTTTACTTTTGATGGATAAGAATATATTAAAAAGTATTATGCATATGTATTGTGTTGTGCTAATGGAAGAATCATGCTATTGCACAAATGATTTGCCAAAATCTCTGAAAGTAACGTGGTGTTTTTGAAACTGTCTTTAGTATAGATGGTTTGAAATTATTTACGGGACCTGTTGATTCTGTTTAGCTGCTTATAGCTCTCTCTGCCATTTTTTTAAACATGGAATTATTTAGTCTCTCAGTTTGCAGTGGGGCTCTGCAAAGAACTGTGATGACAAGTGTCTGTAGAGGAGTGAGGGTGCTGTCCTGGGAAGATGGGGATGGCAGGAATCTCAGCCCCACGCTGGCAGCAGATGCCTCTGGAACCTCGTCAGCTGTTTGGCTCCTATTTGTTATATAATGTATAGGTGGGGATTTGTGACAGCAATTATGGTGCCACCATTTATAGCTCTTACTTTGTTTCCAAAATACAGAAAGAGACAAATATTTAATATTTTAAAAGTATGTTATGGAATGTATTAACCCTCTAATTGTCAAGTGACGTGATCCTCTATAGGTCAGTGGAAAAATACCTGTACATTCCGTTGGATGTTGGGTCAAACTCTCATTTCATGAACTTGGAGGTAAAATTAGTATGTTACTTCATGAAGTAAGAATGTTTAGCCTAATGTTTTTAGTGTATTTTTTAGATTGAAATTGTGATAGGGTGCTATTGAGTCTGTCTTAGTGAGTGCCCTGTTAACATGGAAGTGAGCCAGTCTGTTCTGGTATTTGGGTATCTGATTTTGGGTATTTGGCATGCATGGGAAGGTAATAAGATGTACAGTAAATACCTTTGTAAAAGGTGTCTATTATTATTTAAACACTAGTGCTTAAATTTAGTTATGGAAGGAGTTTATTTGCAGTGTGTATCCAGTTGGGCAAGAAAAATGGGTCCAAGAACAGCCTTGCTGCCTGGCAGGGTATTTGATGTTCCTGGCCTTGTGGCTAGAAGTGCATTGTCCTGTTCAGGGAATACAGTTCCCATGTCCTTGTTTTGAGGACTTTCTGTCCATGGACTGCTAGAGCCCGGATCTTGCTCCATCCCAGCCGTGTTATGGCCTGGTGCTGCAGCACCTCCAAGCCTTGTGTGCCAGCCCCACCCTTCTCATCCCTTCCTGCACTACGTGGCTGATCCGGAATGCCTGGGCAGGAGGCTGGCAGCGTGCCAGGCTGTTACTGACAGCTCTGCACAGCACTTCCCCAGCTCCCATGGCTTGTGGGGCAGGGGCCTGTCCTGAGCTCTTGGTATGGCCCTCATGGTCTTCTGTGGCTTTTTTCGTATATTTACCCAGTTGATTTTCTTTTTTTGAAATCACATAAATTTCATCATCCTCTGTCAAATATGGATGTTTCTCTGTACATAAGCACATGCTGTGGTGTAAGTGGGCAGAATCTTAAACCATTTTTTTTTCTGTGAAATAATGGTGCTACAGTAGAAGTATGGAGAAAAGAGAACAGTCTTCTCACCTAGCCTTTTCCCTGCAAGCTTTTATTTTCCAGTGATGGTGTTTCAGCAAGATCTATCTAGATTTGTCTGAAAATGGAGCTCGTGCCAAAATCTTAGCCTAAAGAGTTTTTGAAAAGGAAAGCAAGGCTTAACTCTTCGTTTATTTTTTCCATTCTCGATTTTTGTGAAACCTCACATCCTGCAGTTTGTGGTTTGCTTGTGGATTTAGGCTGCAACTGGCAAGTTCAGGCCCAGACCAAAAACACAATGGTGGCCTTATGTGAAGTTATTGATTAACTGGACTGCCCTGTTCCCTTGTGACTGATATCTGGCTGCTGGCACTGATATGGCCCTTCCTCAGGGCTAGAGGAATATTATTTATTATCTGGTCACAGAAATATGACTTCTATTTTATGTTCTTGTGAGACTCTATCGTCTGACCTTCATCAGTGATCTGGTCACAAGTCAGAGGATTGAGAGAACATAAGTTATATTCTGAAGTACATATTTTCCTCCTTCTGTTGTGTTACACCGAATTCAAGAGTCAGCTGTGACTGCACCGCAGAAATAGTCTCCATGAATTTGAGTGCAGAAATATGTACGTAGCTGTCTAAGAAGTAGCTCGAATTACTTTATACAGTGTGTGTGAAACACTGCACTGTTTGAGATGTGCAAACTGGGACTGATGGATAGGATGCCTTCCAGTTCCACTGCTGTTCCCTGCTAGCCTGAACATATGTTTCAGTGCTAAAGAGCTCCCTTGTGGAAGCAGCTCTTCATGATGGACTCTAAGCAACCTCTTCTTTTTACTCCTGAAATTCTGGAGTTGGTTGGGGTATCTTAGAGGCTGGAGCAGGAATTTGTAGAGGCTTTTAAAAACATCTGTCAAAAAGTACTTATTGTATGTAAATAACCTGTTCATTTATGATACTGAAATAGTGCTTCAAAACTGGGAGTTGATAAGGTCACACTTAAGGAGTCTAACTTTGCTGTCTTCTATTTCAGTGGCACAGAAGCTTCTGCAAGCATTTTTAAATTTGGCTTTCATGGAGAACCTGTGCTGGTGCAGAATGGAACTGATTACCACTCACTCTGCACAGGGCAGAGGCAAATGAATAAGCTGTGCTACTGAAACAGAGATGTGAGATCTGTTTGCCTGTTTCTGGGAGAAATTAGATCAGAGCTCCTGACTTGGAGCTGCAGGGAGAAAGAGGAACCCAACCGTGACACCTGTTGGGTTTGAGGCAGAGATCTGCAGGAATGCTGCCTGAGGTGGTAGAGAATGCATTGGTGCATTTTTTCACTTTTGGAAGGAAGAAAACCTGAGTGATACCTAGTAGGCTTAACTGTAGCAAATCCACAGAATAAGCCTAAGTTGATTAGGTTTTTACAGGAGCATTTAAACACTGAAAATCATTGGGTTTTATATGTAAAAGGTCTGCCTTTTGGCAGGCACGAGTTCTTGGTGGACCGGCCTGTGCTGTGGAAGGGGTGGTGTGAGCAGCTGGGAATACACTTGGAGGTTTACAAGCTGGCACTGGGGTGTGCAGGCAGAATTTTTGGTGCAAGGCAGATAGCAGCTGCAGGGGCAAGAGGGAGGCTGCTATCCGAGAGGTGCAAAGGGGAAAGAGCTGAGCTCAGTGGGAGAGGCCTATCTTTCTCTCCAGATATGCTGCTAATGAGGTTCACTTAGTGAACTCACTAGCCAGGCGTCGTTGGAAAGGGGAAAAAAAGGTGCTGAATGTAGGACTGAGGGACTGGATGAAATGTGAGCAGCACACAGTGTCTGTTCTTGATAACTAATTGAGGAGACTGTATTCTGTACTTGTTCAGTGGAGAGAGATAACCCTTCCTGTTGTACCACTGTACACTTTTTGGGTCAGTTACAGCAGTATTTTTATTTCTGAGCACCAACATCTTCCATTGCCTGGGAAGTACTGCACACAACTCTCCTCCACGTCTTCCACTGTGCTTGTTTGAGGCTTTGTTGTGAAATTTGTGTTTTCAGAAGGCTGTCTTGGAGCAGAAATGACTGACAGGTTAAAGCCAACAATTGCTTTTCCTCTGTTAAACACAACGACTTAAGGAAGAGATACAGAAGTCAGTTGTTTAAGGAACACTCATGCAGATAGGATCATCTGTTTTGTTTTTTTGAGGGCCAAACAAAATCAACTTAATACTGCTTGGGAGTAACCACCAATCAGTTTTTATATGCTTCTTTAAATTTAACTGCTTTATCACTTAAATCTGATCAAAGAATATGTACAAAAAAGTTATTTTTTTAAAAAATTAGTCATCTATTCTGAAATTGGAAAGTAAGGCCATAGGCAGAAGGTTCTTTTTGATGCAGGTGGTAGGTTTGTATTCTACCTACTGCAGTGTATGTGTCTCAGAATCTGAAAACATCTAAAAATGTATTTTACTAAAATCTTTGGAATCATCAGTTGGCATCCCTGCAGCAAGCAAGGAAGTATTGTAGTCCCTTTTAGCTTATAAAGGTTCTAAATTGTTTCCTATAGAGAGTGTCCTTTAAAAAGCACATTCCCATTCCTGAGAACCATCATACTGGGTAGTGTAAAACATGTTAAAATGCTTTTAAACATGCATAAGCATGCTGCTTTACTTCTTTGTGTCCTGGTTGTGAGTTGTAGTAAGCAACCTCTTCCAGGAATTGGTGTAATGAGGACAGAACATTATAATGAGGAATTTTGGGAAAAGTAATGTACCTTTTGCTTTTAAAAAAACCGAAGCAGTAGTAATCAGTGTGATTCATTCTTCTGAAAGGTATAGTTTGTGCCTTCTGAAATTGAGGTATTTTGTAAAAAATCAAATTGATGCAAGAACTTAAGGGTGATGGTTAAATTTTTGAAAGGAATAAATTTAAATGGAAGGACAGTTCAGAAATTAACTTCTTGATAGATATGAGGGATTGAACTCTTCTTAGCTGTCCTTTTTATTATTATAATTTTGAAGGAGTTAAATACTGGAACTTATGCTTTCACCTGCTGCCTGTCTTCACAGAAGGGCAAGTGTGTGTTGCTGGGTTAATTCTTAATGAAAATATTTTAACTGGTTCTGCTCCTACAGGAATCTGCAAAGTAAAAGCTTGCTTTTTCATGAGGTGGGTTTCTGCTTTGTACTGTACACTGGATGAGATGCCAGAGGCCTTGAATGGAAACCATCATCTGTTCACAGCCACTATAGCAGTTTATATTTTCATCTTTTTATTTGGTTCTTTATTTGGGCTTGGACACATTCAAAGATGTAAGCCCTTAAGACTACAGGATAAACTAGACAAAAGTAGATAGGTTTGCATTAAGAGGCTTTACTCATCCTCAGTGCAAAGGTCACTTTTATTTTAAAAATAGAAGCTTAAAATGTGGAATCAAACAGTTGAGTTGGATCTCCCGAGTTGTATTTTTGTAGGGAGGTGTAAGGAGGAAGGTGCTTTGTGAAGTTGGTGGTTCCTGGCACATGGAATCTTTGTGGTCTGCCTCCACCCCTTTTGTGCTGTTATTATTTCAGTTTCACTCAGGAGGTTTTTGAAAGATGTCTTTTTTGTTGGTATGTGTGTATATGTAAAAAGGCCTGGGCCTTGCACCCTGGCTGTGTGGTGTGGCTAAAAATATGCACAGAGTACATCTGTGATACCCTGAGAATGGGCATTCATTCTTTTTTAACTTGACGAGAGCTGATGTAGTATTTGATGGGCTCACATTTTAACAGTGGAAAAAGGTAATTAAGATTACAGACACTTCTACCTTGTTCACCCTTGCATATTTTATAACAGCTCGCCAGGAGGAACTGTGATTTGCAGCAGTGGTGCAACAATGATGTTTTGAACTTGCTGTGATCTAGAAAAGATGTATCTTACTGCTGTCTCCTGCAGTGTTCTCATACCTCAGGCAGCTGGGATCCAGTGGGAAAAAGCACGTTCTGTACCGTGTGACCTGTGCTCTGGAGCCGAGTGCTTTTGGGGGGGAGCAGTGCAACTCCAAGGGCCCTGTCAGAAGGTTCCAGATGGCTTCAGCCTTAGTGATTCTCTTCACTGTCTGTGTTCTGAGTGCCTATGTCCTTGATTTTATTTAATGACATAGGCTAACAAAAAAACCCAAAACAAAAACAAACAAAAAAAAAAAAAAAAACCCCACCCCAAAATTACAAAAAAACCCCACCAAAAAACGATCCAACCAACAACAACAACAAAAAAGAAAACAATGTAAAGAGCAGCTGGTGCTGTTCTGAATTTTAAATGCAGATTGTTACTTAAATAATTCACTCTTGTAGATTGAGTCTTGGAATTTTTTCTTTTTTCTTAAACTTTATTCTTACAGTGCACCTCATAATATTGTAACTCTTGTGCTTTAACACTCCCCAAAAATATAGCAGGCAATAATTGAAAGGATTTTTTTTTGCTTTGTATTTTTTCTGGCTAATTTCAGAATACTTAGAAAACACGTAGCAATCAATTTCAGCTGTAAGCAGCATGTTTTAGGATAAAGGTTTTAAGAATGTGCCAAGAGATTCATTCTTGTAAAGAGACTGTTATTGTGCAGATCAGAATCTGTAGTTGCCCATAGACTTGTATTGATCTGTATATTCACTCTGCAGAGCATTGAAAAAACAAACTTTATTTTGGTGTAAGAACTGAGATTGACAAGGATCTCTCAAACTCTTAACTGCTTATTGTCAGATAAGTAAACAAGTCTTGTTTTATTTTTAAATAGGTATTACTATTATTTTTATTGCTTTGATTTTCTGTCCCACAATTTACCCAGTTATGATTCTTGCCTTGTGTATCTATGCAAATTTCAGCATAAGCAGCACTAGATTTACTGAATGTTATTCTAGACTAAAAAAACTAACAGTTCAGAATGCCTTAATTTTACTTTTTAAAGATAAGGCAATTGTTGGTTTGTCTGTGTTCTCCCAGATGCTTTTAAAATCTTAAACGTGTGAAATAGTGTTTAAAAAAGTAAGGATCTTGATAAGATGGATGTTGTGGAGCAATTAATTGGACAGAAAACAAAGATCCACAGTGTGGTTAAGCTGGTGTTGCTATGCTCTGCTTCTAAGTGAGTATAATGCATTAGCACTGGTCTTCATAGCTTGTTAATGGTTCAGCCAGTGAGTTTTGATTAAAAAAAAAAAAAAAAGCTCTGCTTTGTGGGAGAATGTGCATCTGTTGAGGCAGAACACTTGGTGCCTTTAGCTGCTGCCAGGGCTCCCGATGGTTCTCCCAGGCTGGGATGTGGTGGGGCTGGAGGGCTGGATCAGGACCATGTGCCCTGCCCTCCGAGGGCCTGGCCTGGGGGAGCTTTCTCTAATCAGGAGAGCTTAAGCTCAGGTAGTTACTTTTGGTCCAGATGACTCTTGCATTAAAAAGAAATCCAACCTTGCCATCATCTGAAATAAAAATCTGACCGATAGTGATGCTCCCGAGGCCATCAGTGTATTTTTGGCTGTGTAAGAGTGAAGTTGTTTGCTAGGCTGGCTGATTGATATTTCCATGAGTGTATGAATTTAATGGTCATCTAAAGTATTTCCTTTCTTCAGCAGTGCCTTCAACAGCATTTCAGACATGACTTGAGGAAAGCTGGTGATCAGATGATTCCGTCTAGATTCTTGAGTTTTGAAGTGGATTTGCAATACCTGTAGCACTTCGGTGTGCTGCTCTAGTTCTGTGATGTGCTTTTGGAAGGAAGGAAGGAAGGAATGTGGCATTTTGCAAAATAAACATGAAACATACTGTGCTGTTTCAGCTCTGGGCTGTAAAGCTACAGTATCATCAGTAATGCTTTTCCACTTGATTTCCAAAAATGTGCAGTGAGAGATCCCTTGTGTTGATAGCAGCTACTCTGTAACCTTTGAGATATTGCCTTTGTTCCTTTTGACTTCACCAGCCATGCTGAGTGTAGGAAGGCACCAGGAGAAGGACAGAGCTGGGGCTGATTGGTATTGAAAGCATATTTGATCGGCTGGAAGAGCAGCAGGCACTGTGGGTAGCTGAAAATCTTTGATTGAAACCTCCACATTTCTGCAGTTGCCCTCTCTGCAGTGTTTGGCTAAGATGCACCTATAATGGTATTTCTGAAATGACTGCTATGCTGCTGAACAGGAGCGTGGAGCCTCTTGTTATGCTTGCTGAGCATAGGCTGCAAACTGTGATTACTTCTGTGCTTCCTCTCCATTAAGCTGTTATGTGAAATGTAGCTTGTTCTGGTTCAGCTCTGTACTGAAATATCCTGGCTTCTTGAGTGTTCCTCAGAAATAGGTGCTTTTTTAACTGGAAAGTGTTTTTCTATTTAAATAAGAGTGCTTTTTGGAACAGGGTGATCCCATGATCTCTTTGGTATTTATACTTTCCTTTCTTCATGTGTTTCCTTTTTTCCTTGTACAAGAAAAAGTGCAGTGAGAGTAACTGTCAAAATACATGAAATACTGTTGACCAAAAAGCTAAATCCAGAGATGGATTGAAGCAGGAGCAGCAGGTAATAAATAAAAAGGTAGTGTAGGCTTTTTTCTTTCTGCTTGGCATTGATTATTATCCCTTGGTTCCAAGCAGTTTCCAGCTTTGAGTTGTTCATACAGCTTCTGCATTTGGCGTTCCCACAGCAGAAGGTGCACCTTCTCTCTAAATGCTGATATTAACAAAAGGCCCCAGTACTTGTTTTGTAACTGGAGCTTAAGAACCTCTCTGCTCGTGTTTTGCAGGGGTGCTGTGCTTAAAGATTATTTGAGCTGTTTGTAACACAAACATCTTGAATTCTTTTTGAAGGAAAAGTGTTTCTATGTCTTATTTAATGGTGAAGTCATCTTGAAAGAACAGGGAATTGCATGGTGTAGTTTGACTGAGCTTTTTTGGGTTTTTTATTTTAAGGTTTCATGGAGAAATACTTCTTTCTATACAAGATGAAATAGTTTTCTGTGTAGCTGACTGCCTGTAATAAAAACTGGCACTTACATACTGTGCTAGAATGTAGTTAACATTCACTAATGTGCTTTAGGAAACCAGCTGGTTCCATCTGTCTCTAGAAATTATTTAGTCTGATGGGTGCAGGTACAGGAGAGTTCAGCTTAGAAATGTGCAATTGAAGGGGATCTCCTGGGCATCTCACTACACATTGCAGCCCTTCCTTGGAGTGCCAGGCCGGGATAGCTTTGAGGGGAGGTGAAGCTGGAGGATGCTGCCCAGGCACTGAGTGAGTGTCCAGGAGGGGCTGCAGGGGGGCTCTTGTGTCCCAAGGGACACCTGGAGGTGCATGAGACCTTCCCTGCACTGTTTCCAGCTGTGTAGGGAAAAGTAGTGTGGGTGAGGGCAGGAGAGATTCTGTGTTACCTAGGTACATAGTGTATCCCAGAGAAAAAGGAAGAATTGTGGTGCCTGGAGCTGGGTGGAGATAGAGGGGTGTGCAAAGTGACAGCTTTCTGCTAAAATTCTGGTGTCAGACTGTGTCAGCTGTGTGGCATCAAAGGAATCATCTTCTTCAGTGTCTTCTTCTTTTGAGATGTGTTTTTTTCTAAAGATGTTTTACAGCAGTTTATGCTTCTCTGGTCTCTTGGAGACATTTTATGTATATTAAACTTTTGTGATGTTTTATTTGACTGGAATTTAGGTGCTTATTAAAAAAATAAATTTTCAGAAAGTCCCCACTGGATTTCAAGAAGCACTTTTGGTGGATGGTTTTCAGTTTGAGTGTCCTACAAAAGCAGCAGAAATAACTTCACAGGAAGAAACAATTAACTTACTATTCACAATACTTAGCCTTAACACTCTGACCTGGTGCTCACTAGCTCTGATGTAAGGAGGACCAAGTGATGCTTCTCTAGACTCTTTACTCTGCCTGACTGCCTGTGGCATTATCGAGGGAGTAGTTTAAACCTGTGAATTGGTTACCTGCTCAAACACTCCTCAGATGAGAACTGGGAAGGAGGGTCTTTGTTCGGCAGGTCTCAGAGCAGACAGAGAGTGCACTGCTGGAGCAGCCAGCGAGCCCTGCTGCTCCCTGCGCTCAGCCCTGCCCCAGTGATGGGCTCAGTTCACAGCTGTGTGCCACTGTCCTTCTGTGCTGGAGCTGTGCTGATGGCAGATACCTGAGGTGGGTGCTGTGCTGCTCTCCTGTGCCAAGAGCAATGAAGAATTGATCTTGGGAGTCTCTTTTATACAGGCTGTTCAGTGCTGTGCAGTGACAGGGCTGCTGTGTTGCACAGAACAAACTAGAGAGAAGTGCTGAAGTGAGAAGAGTTCTGCAGCCAAAGGTACAGAAAACCTGAGAGCTCTGTTGCCTCAAAAATGGCATTAATAAGTATTTGGAGGGGAGTCAATATCTGTAAGTGTCTCTTAGTGCTGTTTTTCTGCCCCATTTGCACAGACAAACGTTTGCGAGGATGAAATTAGTAGCTGATTAGTAGGTCATATGATTTTAAATTATTTTAGGAAAATGAAAAATGTTAAATAAAAATGTATTTGATGTTCATAGTGTAGTCAGTACCTTTCTTGTCCTGCGTGCTATTTTTAGCTAGCACATCTTCAAATAACAAATCAAACACGTGGGGGTGGCATGGGCATTGGCTGCTCTGTGCTGACAAGCAGCTTTACCCTGTTCTTCATGGGCAGGGGACACACACAGGTGCCAGCCCCTCTCCTTCTCCCTGTTTGCTGAGTTTTATTGTGGCAGAACTGGGGTGACCAAGACAGTCTTGGCTTGCTAAAACGCCTCTGCCAAAGTTGTCAATGCTCAGGCAGGGAAGCTCAAGGCTACATAGGAGGTTATTCCCTCCTGCAGAACCCACTGGGCAGTGCTGGTACTGGGTTTAGAGAGGTGAAGATACTTGGGCATTTGGGAAGCAGCCCCCTGAATTATCAGGTGTCCAAAAGAATAATTCACTTCTGTACAAAAGAAACACCTGCTTGACTTGAGCTCAGACATGAGCAGGTCTGAGCTGTGATCATGTGTACAGTCTCCAGTGAACAGAAAGGTAATTTACAAATGAATCATTCTGGTGATTTGGGAGGCAAAATGCTCTGCTGGTTTCACTGTCTTCCTATGGTACTTGGAAATTCCATAACAGGAGTGGTTTCAGATTTCAACAGCTGGATTTTTTTTCTTACCTTATTTTTTCCAAATGATTGCCACTGACAAGCTAGGATGCCACGGGCATGTTCTCTTAAGGTAGTCTTTTCCTAAGATGGGTGCATTTAATAATAGCTTGAATTATTGAGAAACTTAAATACTTTAAACAAGTTGTAATATCTGAAATGCAGTTGTTCTTCCTAGGGAAACATTAGCAGAACTGTTAAAAATCTGTATGTTTGACTAACTATGAGTACATAGTGTAACACAGGCTGTTGTGATTGGCATGCAGGATTGCATATTGTCTTTTTGGAAGATTATTTTTAGTAATGTTGCAATTTTTGAATTAGATCTGAAAGCAGTCCAGTGAACAGTAAACTGTGCAGTTCAGTCTTAAGGCATTGCTTATTAGAAGCTCTGAAGAGGAAGACTTGAAGCCTCCAAAGCACCATGTCCCTGGACTTCCTGAAGCTGGTGAAACTGGGAACTGCTTTGGACCTGGAATTCTTGTGCTCTAATGCCCAGCCTTTGGCTCTGCCCCCCCTTTTTTTTTTGCAAGCTGACAAAACTGTGCCAAGAAATAGTTGGAAAGAATAAAAGAAAAAAAGCACAGCACCAATCAAAGCCAGAACAAACCAACAATGAACCAGTAAAAAAACTACAGTAAGACCAGTAAACCCAACAGATAAGCCAGTGTAGCTGAGATTTCAGGATCTGTGTTACACGTATTCAAAACTTGGTACTGTTTTACATGTACATCGATATTGCCCCCTTTTATGTGAGAAAGGTGTGGTAGAGTGGTTTTTTTTTTTTTTGTTTTTTAACTCCTGCTACAGAATTTTATAAGATTTTCTTTCTTTTTCTTGCAACTAAAATCTTCTATTTTTCCTAAGTCTTGAAAGTCTTTTTAAGCTACCCACCCTGTCCAAGATTTTCTTTTGCTGCTGAACTCTGTTCTTTTGATGTTCAGTTAGTCCTGATTCTGCTTGGTCTAAATAAGGCCTCCTTTTCCTCACTGGGTTTTTCACCTTGGTGTTTGAATTCTCATTAATCTGGGCCTTTCTCCTGCCGAAATAAGCTGTTTTGACCTTACCTGCTTCTTGAAGCAGCTGAAATACTTCTGTAGCTGTGTGCTGAAATATAGAGCAGGGCGCAGATTTGTCTGAAAACTAAGTTAGCAGAGAAAATTGTTACTTTTTAAGTATGTTATTTCTTGTCAGCACGACTTGCTTGCCAAGGCTGAAGCCAGGAGCTGGAGGGTGGTGTGATGCTTCCAAATCTCTGGGTGGTTTGTAGGATGCTATCCAGAGCTTGCAGAAGGCCAAATGACAGTGCATTTTTGTCTGTTGTTGGCATAAGCAAAGAGAGTGAGATTTTTGATTTTAGTACTTGTTTTTTCCTAGCTATCTTTGAAAGTCTTCTGGTATGTGTTTAGAGTCTAAAATTATATGTTCATATAAATTATCAAAGGAAAGGCCAGTAATATACTGGCAAGGTAAAGGCTGCTCAGATTGCTGTTAATAAATTCTGGGCATAAAAGTGACTGAGTCGGAATGTAATATTGAAGATTAGAAGCAAATACTCTCACTGTTCAAATTGGTTCATAAACAACTGAAGTAACTAATATTCTGTTCTGACTTCTTAGTTACTGACCTGTAGAGGATTCATAGTTTTGTGAAATATGTTTGTGTTTGCTCCTTTAAGGTTGTGGGGTTTTGGTTGGGGTTTTTTTGGTCATTAGTGTTTATCCTGGCAAATAAAGCCAGTGGGTTTTTTGTAAGCAGTGTTAGTGGCAGTATTTTAAATTTAGGAAGGATTATTATTTAATCACTTCAACGTGAACTCATTGGGCATCTGCTCAGTGTTGGGTACTTGACTCTGTTTGATGTTCCTAAGAATGTTCCTGCTGTATATATGGAAAGGAGAATACACAGACTTCTTTGGGGCTGGAGTTTCTGTCCCTGAAATACATGTTTCATTATATACATTGCTTGAGTCTTTCTGGAGAAAAACATTTTACAGAAGTAGACTTTCTTGTCATTGATTTAAGTGGTTTTGATTCAAGAATTTTTTTTTAATGATAAGGTAGAGAACGGAGTACATTAGCTAATCAGACTTTTAGTTAAAGCTGGATGTGGAAATCTAGCATTTGCTGCTCTTGTTCTGATTATGAGAAGTTCTTCCATTTTACCCTGTTTATTTCAAAGGTACAGTTCTCCTTGGCTTTATCTTTAAAGATCCTGTGAGAGCTGTAAGATGAAAAACAGTTTCCTTGGACAGCCAACCATTGCTGATCAGCTGCTCCTTGTACCTTCAGCTTCCCTCCTTCTGCCTGGGGAGATGGTACATGTTTTATTTTGCAGGCAGTTGACCACACTGCAGCAAGATCAAACAGAGAGCTGGAAGCTGAGCAAACATTTTCACAACGGGAAAATAGCAGAATCTCCAAATACCAGTGAAGAAGACTCTTACTGTTTATTTTATAAAGAATACTCTTAAATTCATTGGAGTTCAAATCAAGAAATATAGACTGGGAATAATGTTTCTTTTGTAAATGTTTTGTTCCCCCCTGTGCTTTAGTAACAACATAAGGCAAATGGTCTTTGCTGGAAAACACTTTCTGAGCTGCAGCCTGGCTGTTCCCAAGAGCATTGATGCACTCACTGATGGGTGTTTTTGCCAGACAAAAGGGAGCAGTCTCACCTGCATTTATGGATCCGTAGAATTCAGACAAAACGATTTTGGTAACTGTTCACTTAAAATTGTTTAAGAGAAGCTTTTTTAGGATAACACAAATCATCTTGTTGAGATTTGGTGCTATTTCACTCTGAAAAAGTACCATTAACTAAGTCACTTTTACTCCAAAACAGTCCTCTGTGCTTGCATTTCGTTTTTGTCTTGAGCTGACCACGGGTGTGGGAGGTTGCTGTGGCTCTGCTGATGAGATGCTATATTTTAAGCTGTGGTTGTGTGTGAGTGTTGGTGTTTTATTGAGAATTACCTCGTTCTTTTGAGCTTCCAGAGCAGTTTAATCATAAAGCTGAACCAGTCTTGGTGAAAGTCTGTTCCTTCTTTGTCCCCTTGTAGAGTTTTCTCACTTGTATCCCTTGCATTAATCTCAAGCTTGAAGAACTGGTTAAGGGAGCTAGACTTGACCAAAATGCTTTTGTTGTATCATCTTATGATAATTCTCCATTCTGAAAAGAAATCCACCCAGCTTAGGCTTGTCAACTCAACAGAAGTGTTGATCATCACATGTCCTTTCCACTCGATTCTTACATCTTTTACAGTTCTGAATGGTCTATCCTAAGACCGTTCACAGAGCCCTCTGTGTGTACTAAAGGTTGGCAGTGGGATAGAGCAGCTTAAAAAAGCACAGGAAGATCCTGTCCTCTCGTGTTCTTGCACAGCTTGGCACAGCCAGCAGGTGGTTGCTGCTGAGCCAGTGCACAGCGAGGAGAGCCTGCTTCACCTGGAGGATGTGTTGCTCAGAGGTTGTCCCAGCAGAAGTCAGGCTGTCTGAAATGGAGCTGGGATTCCTGGTGGAGCACGGGGAGTGTCTCTGGTGCCAGGTGATAGTGAGCCTGGCTGAAGAACTGCTGGCTTGCTGCAGGAGTGGCTTGGAGAGTATGGTGTAATAGCAAGGCTGAGAGTTACAGGAATATCCAGGACATTCAGGCTTTTAGCTGAGGCATCCTTAAATCCTGTACCAATTCCCTGTGAGCTGGTCTTTTCTAAAATAGCTTCCCAACTGTGCAGCAAACCACTTTTAAGGGAAGGGTATGTGAATCACACCTGTTGGGCCTGCTTAGCAGAGGGTCCAGAGTGCTTGGTTGGTGATCCACCCTCATCACTGGCTGTTCCTTTGATCCCTAGGCTTTGTCAGCAATAACTTTTTTAAAGACCTCCAAAATTTTAAGCTGTTACCCTGACACACTACACAGTGATTTGATTCTTAATAGGAATAGTGCAGCCACTCCTTTCTTTTCTTCCAGACTTAATTTATGGAAGAAAGGACAAAAAGGAAATTAGTTTATGCCAGAAGAGGCGGTGACATTATGGTGCTTTTATCTTCGTTTTACCTTTGCTGTTACTTTGGCAGCTGCATTTCTGATTTCCAAACTTGGCAGTTTCTCCTAAAAAAATATTTACATGCTAAATCCAAATACTTCTATTAACAGCATCATCTCTACAGCAGTTTTCATGGTAATGCAAAGTTGTTCCAGTGCTTGGCAGTGTGTGTGTTTCTTGCGTCTCCCACTGTAGGTGTAACCATGTTTCACATCAAGCTGTGCATACCTGGATTAGGTGTGTGCAGCATGTAAATGGTGCAGTGCATCCGTTAATCAGGAGTATAATTAATTTTTGTTGGGAAGAGAGATAAATGCCAACTTGCAGTTGATTGCAGTTTGCTGCTAGAATAACTAATAAGCTTTTTTGTTTTATGTAACAGGCTGGATGGAAGGAAAACCACGCAACATTCATGAATGAACTGAAAAACCTTCAGGCTTCAGGACTAACAACCCTTGGTCAGGCACTCAGGTCATCGTTTGACTTGTTAAATCTCAATAGATTAGTGTCTGGAATAGACAACTATGGACAGGTAACAAATCTATCTGTAGTCTTCTGTCTTTTATATTCCTATGTTTTTTTTAATTATTGTTGGTGAGGGATTTTGGTGGTTCAAGTTCTTTTTTACATTTAACTTTTTTTAATGTTGGATAGCTCTGTGTAAGAGCTTGAACTGGGAACTCATTTTTTCTTGTTATGGCTACTAAAAAGACTCTGGAAAATGCTGGCATTTTTTTTCCTTACTGAAGTACAAAGAAGCAGAGTATAAATGCCCCAACTGTTGTAGACACACAGGAGTAGCCCATCTTGTGTAGTTCTCTGTGGTTCCACAACTATTAAAAAAATTACAGGATTATTTTGAAAGATTGCGTATCTTACTGTTTATTTTATAATGACAAAAATACAAGCCTCTCAGCCTGTGTGTTAAGGTTGCTCTTAGCATTCTTGTGCTTTTGTCTGTAGGGAAGGAATCCGTTCTTTTTGGAGCCATCTATTTTGATTACCATCACAGATGGAAACAAGCTGACAAATACAGCTGGAGTCCAAGAGGAGGTAAACTTCCATTAAGTTCTTTCAAGTTACGATTGTGCCGGTTGGTGCTATGCTGAGATGAATATTAATCAGTTTTTTCCTGCTAATTGTACTTCTTCATCGTTGACCTGTTTTTATAGAGAAGAGAAACTAGCTATCCTGTCACTTCCCAGTCCCTAAATTCATAGTCTGTAAGGGTTTTGAGATGAGAACTTCAGATAAATTAGTGGATTGGGGAAAATGGGGTCTTTTACAGATAAATGAATAAATTGGGATATGATGTTTTTAGCTGGTTTGTCAAATACTGGAAAATGTTCTTAAATTTTTTTACCAGCTTCATCTTCCATTGAATTCTCCTTTGCCTGGAAGTGAGCTAACCAAAGAACCGTTCCGCTGGGATCAAAGGCTGTTTGCGCTGGTACTGCGTCTGCCAGGAGCTGCATCTGCTGAGCCAGAGCAGCTTGGGAGTGTGCCTACTGATGAATCTGCTATCACACAGATGTGTGAGGTTACAGGAGGTAACTGGATGCTTTTTTTGCTTTGCTTCACATTTGGCATTTGCCTTGAAATATTCCTTTAATTCACCTTCACCTCTGTTTTGTCTGTCTGACTCTGTGTCCATGTGAATCCGTGTTGTGCTTTCTTGGATTTCAGTAGCACAGGAGAACTTTAAAATAAAGCAATATTCCTATTTCAGATCTAGATGCGAGAGCATTTTCTAAATGCAGTGGGAGGTTTTGGAAAATTTCTTTGGTTATTCTGGATGTTGGCTTTGCTCATCCTGAGGAGGTTTTTAAAAATTTTTTTGTTATTTAAGTGTTGAATTGAGCAGGACTGCTATTAGTGAGATGTTAATTCTGCTGCAGGGCTGATAAGCTAAATTTAATCTTAAAAAAATTAATTTTGGATCCTATTGCTTGATATGTTGATTAGATTTTTTTTTAATTGGTGCTTGGAGAAATTGTTGTGTGGGAGGAAGAGGTTTGGGTAGACAAAAGCAGATAGATTACATAGTCTTGGTGAAATCAGGCCTTTGTAAGGGCTTCTGTAAACTTGGCCTTGGTCCAGCCTGATGAAGCCCTTATGGCCTCTTTTTAGTAACAAAATCTCAGCAGGTTGTGGGGTTTTGGTGCTTTTCCTTGGTTGTCTTGCATTTGCAAAGTACTTTGCCTTTTACATAAACTTGTACAGGGTTTGTTGCTGTTATATTGGATAAAATTGCAAGCCTTGGCAGTGTGACTTAGGTAATAAAACATCTTTCTTAAGTAAGATTACTGAAAATTTGCTTTTCTGTTTCCCTGTGTAATTTCTCTCTTGCATAGGTCGTTCGTACTGCGTTCGGACACAAAGAATGTTGAATCAGTGCTTAGAATCTTTAGTTCAAAAAGTCCAAAGTGGAGTTGTTATTAACTTTGAGAAGTCAGGACCAGACCCAGCTCCTATTGGAGAAGGTACAGTGATTGTTGTTTTTTTTCCCCCACTCCTAATGTTTTAAGACAAAATGTTTTGTTTGTGTGTAGATGTCTTTAAGTGTCTTCCATGTCCTTCCTGCCAGCTTTTCCCTGTAGTGTTCAGGATACTGACCTTTTACAAGTGTTAGTTTGATCCTTGCTAAGTTTAATGATGCCATATGTCTGCACATGCTTGTATGGATCATCTACTGCTGGCTGGCTCTGTGTCACTCTTTTTACCTCTTTGGATAGCTGAGGAAAGTGAATGTTTGCAGGAAGCATTGAAGTTTGAATTACGGTGTTGTCAGGACTGTACTTAAAATAATTAAATCTAGCAGTAGTGTATTTAAGCACTTAAACATCTCTAAAGCAATCTCAATGCTTAATTTTCTGTGGATTTTCATTCTGCTAAATGATCACAGATCAGTAAGATGCAGGTGAATGTTCTTAGCTGCAAGTGAAAAACCGTGCAAAGAACAAAGAATTACTTTGCTCCCTTGAGTCAAGTGCATAAGAGGAAAAGAGGAAAGTGCACTCCAAATGTGAAGCAGTTCCTCAGATTTGCAGAAGTTCATGGCTTAAAGGAAGGGGAGAGGGCTGACCAGTTCCAGTTTAGGAAGTTAGGATGCTGGAATATCAGAAAACATAATAGCTTTTAGCATCACCTGAACGTTCTAGCGAAGCAGCTTTATTCCTGCTTTCATTCTGGAATCAGCTTTTTCTATGTTTGTTTTCTCCTTTTGCTTATTTAAAGAAGGCTTTCCTGTAATGCTGTGCTGGACAGCACAGCAGCAAATTCCCAAATGTCTCTGGTGGCCCAAATGTTCTCTCCTGTGTGGCAGAATGACTGGTGAAATTCGGGGGTTTTGTTACCTTCATTTCTGTCACATTTGAATGGTGATGGACTGTGGATATGAATGTATAAAAATGTCAAGACTTTTCTGTGGAAATTGAGAAAGTCCTAAACTAGAGAGAAATACGATAGGATTTACCCAAGCTGTAAAAATCACTGCTTTTATAATGCAGAGAAGCCAAACTGATGTGTCACTGAAACATGGTTTCCACAGTATTACTGGCTAATTCTTTAAAGCAAGGAAAACTAGTAATGTAAAATCTTTTTAAAACAAGGAAGATTGGTTAAGTGGGTGGTCTCTGCTGTGCTGTTTGCTTTGAAGGGCAGTCTTTGAAAACTGCTGGTTACATCTGTAGTGCCACAAAGTTCTTTATCCTCAGCATGCAGGAGTGTCTGTGCTGGTGGGCTGGCAGGGAACGCTGGCCTTCGCAGCCCCTAAACTTAGGCTGTGGGCTTTAAGTGATCTGTGAATTGTTGTAATTAAAAATGTGGCAAAAGGTGCCTCCTGCAAGATGGATCCAACTTCTCCAAGAAACTTCGAGTTTCCATGTGTGGCAGCATCAGTCAGTGAGCACTGCAGCCCGTGTAGAAATGAAAATGCGAATGCTCAGCCTTTCCAGGTGCAGCAGAACTGGCAGCAGTAGCTTGGTGCTGCCTGTGGGAGCTGTGGCAGACACTGAGCTTAAGCAAATACATTTTCCCTAATACGTGAGTAGGCCTTGCTGCACTCACTGTGCAATGGCTGTGCCACAGGAGCAGAAGGGAGATCTGGGCAAATACTGTAATTGTTTCTCAGATGATTCTGTGGTGCACCTGGATGCACAGGTTATTTCAGCCTCTGATGTGAAGATCTGTATGTCTTTGGAACAAGAGTAATGAAATACCTTACTGGCTGCTAATACAGAAATTTTGCTAGCAGACAAATGCATGCATGTAGCTTTTCATTTTCTTTTTGTTATTTTGCTTTGTTTAAATTTTAGATGGACTTGTTGATTCATCCAGGCCCATCAATTCATTTGCTTCTCAGCCGTGGCATAGTTGTCATAAACTCATTTATGTACGGCCTAACCCTAAAACGGGTGTTCCTGTGGGGCATTGGCCAATCCCAGAATCTTTTTGGCCTGATCAGAATTCACCAACACTGGTAAGTAAAATAAGAACTGAAAAAGGATTCTGCACTAATAGTTGAACAGAATGAAAACAGATAATGGATAGAGTAGTTTTTACCTTCTCTGTTTATAATGTGATGGGACTTTGCTTTAAAAGGTTAACAGAATGGTATAATCTAATGTGGATACTGTAACCTGTGACATTTCTTGTATCCTGAGAGTTCACTTCCATGTATATGGTTAGTTAATTTGCTGAATGGTTTAAAAAGGTTAAAAAATTTAACTGAAAGTTACTTCATGTAACACAAATCATAGTGAGCCTATTAAATTTTAATCAAAGCTTTATAAAATTCATTAACATGGAAAAAGGAGTATTTGTTTTTGAAAGAAGATCAACCATGGGTCTTTTCCCATAGTATTACTTCATGTGTGGACCCTTTCACTAGCAGGAAGAATTAAAACTGAGACAGAAGAGCTACTCCCTGCAGAAAATGAGGAGAAAGCAGTATTAATTTCTCCTTTTCTTACTGAAATGATCATGCATTTGGCATGCCTTACTAGCCTATCTAAACATCTCTCTTTTGTTAGGCATGTTCTGTTCCTGCACTTCACAAGTGCACAAGGTACTGTCTGTCCATTCTCCTTGCTCCCACCTCCTGATTAAAGAGGGAAAAAGAGATTTTTAGGGAATTCTTTGAGAGATTCTTTGTGAATTCATTGCCCTCTCCCATCTGTTTTTCTGTGGACTTCAAGCTGGGAAGAGTTGAAGTTTCCTTTAAGCCTGTCTGTGTTGTAGCTCAGTTGTCATGAAGGCTTTTAAATATAAATAGTGGCATATTAACCATGTTTTTCTCTGGTGGGAAGAGTGTATCAGTGTGTGAGCATTTTTTTCAGTTAGAGAAATATTTAGTTTATATTCTGTTATAGGAGATTGTATTTTATTCTCTTTGAAGGAATACTGTGGAAACTGAGTGTTTAAGACTTACAGGATGGTGAAATACCCACTTACGGATGTTTTTAAGAGAATTGGTTTTTTACCATAAATATGTGAAAACTGATACCCTTTTCCTCCCTTACAGCCTCCACGCACAGCTCACCCCGTGGTGAGGTTCTCCTGTGTGGATTGTGAGCCCATGGTCATAGACAAGCTTCCTTTTGACAAGTATGAGCTTGAGCCTTCACCCCTCACCCAGTACATATTGGAAAGAAAGTCTCCCCATACCTGCTGGCAGGTACTTGCCCTTTATTTGATTCTAGAAATGTAATGGGTAATCTGAGGTACTCAGTCTTTGCAAGCCTGGAGAATCGGGGTCTGGTTCAAACTCTGCAGCAGATGAGAAGAAACATGTCAAGGTTTCACTTACCTCCTTTCTAAGAGAATTATTAGGAGTCAGAATTGAGTGTTCCCTCCACAGGCTTTGTAATCTCATTTAATTCTCTTTCTAGGTCCGTCTCATTTTGCTAAGAAATACGCCCCCCAGGTTCCATTTTTGGCTAAATTGAAATTCTCTGCAGGCTTCCACTTGCTTACAGGGAAAACCCAGCACTAGTTTCCATCATGTTACCTAATGAACAGCTGCAAATCATTTTCACTAGATGGTTGAGGCTGCTAATGGGAATTGAATGGAAGCTGTTGATCCTGTTGACTAGACTGGCCTTGAAGAGGTCAAATTCTGTTGCTGAAATCCTTTGTCACGTGATACTTTTGTAATTTTTTTTATAAGTTTCTGTGTTCTCTTTAAAATCAGGCTCTCTTCTTGGTGGTGTTCTTTTAAATATTAGCCTAATGTGTACACCAGGAGTATGCTTAGTATGATATGCTTTAGTTGGAAAGGTGAATTTGGAGGTGTTTGTTTTTGTATCCTTAGTAAATGCTACAGCTTAGTTGAAAATATAACATGCATATTCAGAAGAAAAATTGAACTTACTTTAAGAAAAACTAATTTCAAAAATGTCCTTTATATTCTGTTAGGGACATTATTTGCCTGAGTTACTAAAATTACTCTGCTGTTTTTCAAAAACTGCTTTTCTTCTCCCAGCTACACATTAGACCCTTACAAATCAGAGAAATAGGCTCATTGTCATAGAAACCATGCAACAAACCCAGTTTCTTATGCCCTGAAAACACAGAGGAAAACCACTTGCTATTTGCTGCAAGGTTTATTTTTTTCTAGGAAAACTATTTTTGACTTAGATGTGGGTTATTTTGCTTGCCTCAGTCAAGAACATCTACCGTTTTTATCCTGTTGGAATATTGTTTATATGTATTACTTTTCAGGGTTAAAACCCTCATATATGTGCGCTTAAAAAAATTAAGTCAATTTTAAGAATGTTGGCACTAGGCACAATCAAGACATTTCTTGAGTGGTTGTTTGTTTTGTTTAATTTCTGTGCTTAAAAACGTTTGCATTTCTTTTCATCATTGTTGTAAACATTAGTTGTGCTATTTTTGAGTCAGAAGACTAATTTCAAATAGCTTGTTTATTTAACATTCCTTCAACAGATGTCCCTAACCTGTTTTAAATAATTTCAAAAATTCTTCAGGGCATCACTTTCACAGTAGTTTCACTAAAGCACTAAAGATTACTCTGTGAAGAGCATTTCCACACTTACTGGGTGTACACTAAATGTTGCATGTCTCAATTTGGGGGCTGGGGATTGTAGGTCCATACTCAGCCTGATGTGTTCACATTTGTCTGTGCTTGGTAATTTACTGTCTTAATGCAGTTGGATTCAGGTTGATTTGAATTTTTAAATGCCCCATGTTTACTATTCTTCACATTCTTCATTCTAATACGGTGCTCTCTCTTATTCTTTGTCAGGTATTTGTGAGTAGCAGTGGAAAATACAGCGAGCTCGGCCACCCGTTTGGGTATTTAAAAGCAAGCACTACTTTAACCTGTGTAAACCTCTTTGTGATGCCTTACAACTACCCTGTTTTACTTCCATTGTTAGGTAGGTAACACATCTGCATTGGACTGCCAGTGCAGCTGCTCCAGAGTAAAAGCAAAACAATAATGGTTGGTGTTCTGCCTTAGTTTGAGACATTATAAAATAATGGAGATCAGAGAGTAGAGAATGTTGCAAACTCTTTTAACGTACTTTGGGAGGAGAGGATTTTCATACCCCCTCTCCCTTTTTTTCTCTCCAGCAGAGGAGGAGAGCTACCTGCTTCCAGTGCATGTTTGATGCTGTTCACCTCCTAGACACGTAGCCTCTTCCTTAACCTGGAGTAAGCTTCAACCTCCATTCTTTTCCCTCATTTAGGGTGTGGTGTATCCAGGTTTTGCAGTTGCTCTTGTAGCAGCTTATTTTTTACTGGAAGATGAGATGCAGTGTTTGTCACGGGTGTTGGGAAGAGGGAATTCCCTAATGCAGTTCAGAGCAGTAAGAAGGAATTGAGCAGTGAAACAGTCTGCATTTCTTTCCTGCCCAAAGGACCAGGTTTTGTTTTTGTTTTTTTTTTTACTCCCACAATGAAATTATTTTCTAAGGAAAGATTATATGAAAAGGTGCTGTGTGAGTAACTGGCATAAAGGTAACGGCAGAGAGGAGTTTCCAGAGTGCCACTAACCCTTTCAGTTGCAGATGCTGTTGAGGCATTTTTGTTCTAGTTTTTGTGGATGTTTTTAGTGATACAGAAGAACAGTGACCAAGAATTGAGTCTTACTGTCTTACACAGGATTTTTCTATTCATTTCTAGGAAAAAAAAAGATCAGAACACAATTCAGGAATGCTTTTTTGTAATCCTGGTCATAACCGAAAAAGAAGAAACTTGTGCTTGCTCATAATGTGTCTTTTATGGTTATCTATGTAGCCTGGTAATTGTCCCAAAGTGTGCAAGGAGAATGAGAGTTTCAGTGACTTTGTGGTTCCTGAAATACTGCAGCAGATCCACTAGCTGAAAAGCCATAACTGATCCTAAGTTAACTTCCCTGTTCATTTTGATGTTGACATTTGCAGTTCTGCTGTGTCTTCCCTGGCAGCTCTTGTCTTCCCCCTGCCTCTTTTTCACAGGGGTGTAAAGCTCTTCCTTCTCTTTGAGGAAAGGCACTTTTCAATGTGTGTAGTGCTGTTCTGCAGTTTACTCACCTGATAATCCATTTCTTATATTTCTGAAGGCTCTTCAAAGGAAAATGCAGAGTTTCCACATTGCCTGAGTTGTAAAGTGGATGTTTTCTTGAGGTCATGAATCCCATGCATTCCATATTGTTCATACAAACGCACACAGTGTTACCTTCAGATCTCCTTCCAGGCCTTTGTTTATCCTTGGTCTCTAAGGCATGGTAGAATTAAGTTCTGTGCAATATACCTTAAACACAAAAGTAGATCTGGGCCCTTTTCTGCTTAGCAGTACAGAAGCTGAATGAGACGATAAGCAGCACGCCTGGTAAATTATTTGTAGACAATTTTAGCAATACTGACTCTGTATTTGGCTCTGTAGGTAGGTAGGAACATTCCTTCTGTGCCTGCCTTCATACACTCTGGTAGTGGATACTGCTGGTTCAGCAAAGGACTGATATGAGTGTGTAAAACCAAATTTTCATTACTCTCACTCAGATTTAAAAGGATGTGAGAACTCCCAAGACCAGGAGAAGTCTGCTCCATTCAGCCACTACCTCCCATATTGATCAGTGTGGTTCTGGTGGCTCCTGCCCTACTGGTAGAATATTGTGTTGGGACTGGTTGGGACAGTACCATGGATAATCTACCTCTGTTCCTTCTGGTGACTCTTTCAAAGACAAAACCACTTTACAACTGTATATTTGTACTGTATTATCAAATGTGTTCAATCTTAGAAACAGATAGTAAGATGTTTAAAGATTTTTTTTTTTTCCCTGCATTTTTGTTTTCCTCCTGCATTGCTGGGCAGGTGACGTTTTAATTCTCTTTTTGAAAAATAATGTAAGACAACCCTACAAAAGGTAAGATAGGTAGGCATGAGGCAGTTTGCAGGTGATACTTGAGAAAACTGAAAGAAATTGTACTGGTCCATGGCTGAAGGAGGTAAATTGTACCACATCCTATAGCTTTGGTGATTTTATGTCTTGGTTTCTGCAAGAGTGGTTTTGGGAATGCTGTAACTTCTGCTAGCATTTAACTTCCAGTGCCTGCATTCAGAAGCTTTGTAAGGGAAAGGAGCCAATTAATAGGACTTGATAAAACGGTGAAGCCACACAGTCTGTGTGTTAATGGACTCCTGCATTGTGGTTAGTTGGCTGACAAAAACCCCTGGTCTCTGGTCTGTTTCCAGCCATGATGGATAATGTGGGATGAGCAGCTCCAGTTTGCTTTCCCAAAGCTAGAGAGAAGTCCTGACTAGCTTGGTGGTGGTTTGCTCCCAGAGCTGAGGAGGTGGGCTGCAGTTCTTTCTGTTCAGTGGGAGGCTGCTGAAGGCAGAGCTTTCCGCAGGCAGATGCTGACGTGCTTCAATGCTGAATGCTTGGCCCACAGATGATAGAAATTTCCTCTTGAAGGATTGCTGCAAAGCTGTTGTACTTCAGGTGCTGTTCTGTTTAAAAACATCGTACAGCCCAGTTCACGAAGCAGAAGTTGAAGGAGGGGTTTTAGGGAGAGCTAAGTAAAGATGAGGTATATTTCTAAATGCTTCTGCCTTGCCTGAGATGTTTCCTTGGTTCATTTTAGCTGCATGGGTGGGAGGGCAAGCCCTGCTGGGCAGTAGGAGTGACTGTTCATTGGGAGTGTCAGCAGAAGCAGCAGTGAAACAGCCATGCAGGAAATGCTTTGAGAAAGCGGTTAAATACCCTTTTTCTGTGGGTCTAAATATGCAACAGGATGAGCATTTAGAAGATGTCTGCCTGTGAAGGACTGCAGCATGGACAGTTTCCTTTGATGCTTTCACAGGCTCTGTGAGAGAACCTGCAAGTAATGATTTTGTATTTTGGAAACTGAGGGCTGTGTTCTCACCAGTGTGAACACAGCATGCTGTGCCTCTGGGAGGAACAGCCAAATACTTCTGATACATTTTGTGTCCATGGGGAAACAGTGACAGAACACCTTTCTTAAGTAATGACAGTTGCTGTTTTCCATTGCAATGCCTGATTTTTGCTTAGATGGTTTGCAGAGAAGGATACTGTTTTCTGTAAATGTAAAATCATGAATCTACCTAGAATAGAGGATTAGTGCCTAATTAGGAGAAATACAGGAGTCAACAGGGAATGGTGGTGTACTTGCTCAGGTGGAATTTACTGTGAGAGGTGATTTAAAAAAAAAAACAGGTTTTAAGTTTTGCTTTGGGTTACATGGTGCATGACTGTTGTAATTTAGACTCCAGCTGAACTACTTAAATTACCTGCTGACTCTCCTCTCTCTCATGCTCTCTTTTTTTTTAACTGTTCACTGATCTTTAACGGTGCATCCAGCCCCCTTCTGTAGTACTGAGTGTTAAAAGTGTGTATTGTGTCCTGTCAAAATTTGGTTGTTTTGTACATTAATCTGAAGTAGATAAAAACTTTGCTATGCAATTTTCAGTTAACTGGTCTGTGTGATTTCATCTGATCCCTTGAGTTGTTGCTTGCAGCCTGTTCCTTATGGTTTTTAATACCATGTTCCCAATTATACAGTGCTTTTAACTCCCTCTGAGTTCAGAAATAAAAAGAATTGTGCATTGAGTAGACTTTGCAGAAATTAGTTTCTTAAAATAATTAGGTAGAAGTAAAACTAAATTGTGTAAGGGTTTTTTTCAATACTTTTTGATTTTTATCTGCAAAAATTTGGGGTTTAATCTGTGAAAGACACAGTGAACTGGATTGTTTTTAGTTTGCTTATTTGTATAAATCATCGTGTGCAGCCCAGGGCACAGGGGAAAAGTGCCTTTCAGGTGCCTGTGTTGCAATCTGCTGACAGTGTGTGTCTCAAACTCTCAAGGTAGAGGCAGGTAAGATGCTGGTGGTGAAGTTCTCTTTGAAACTTGTGGCTGTGTTTACCTCCCTTTTGAGAAGGTGGTAGTTCCTGCAGTGAGTTTGTGCTGTGGGGAGGCTGATTTTAAAAAGCTGAAGCTCTGCATGGGTCTGAGAATTTTTCCCTGGGATAGCAGAGATCAGGGAGGTGCTTTTGCATTTGGTGACTGCGAGTAAAAGTGTGCTGTGGATTGGGACCCCAGGTGGCTGAGCTGAGGAGTGCCTGTGCCATGTCACAGTGCCCATAGTGGTACAACCTCACAGTGCAGCAAGTGAGACACTAATCAAGTGCTGATAAGGGGTTTAAGGGTCAAGCTGTACTCAACCAACCCAAAGACTGTAAAATATTAGGACATATTACAATACTGAATGTCTTGCTTTTTAAGTTTTTGGTTTTATGTTGAATTTTGAGAGAGGTGTAGTTGAAGTTGCATTTTGCTGCAAAAAGGAAATAGGTCTGTGAAATAAGAATGGATTTTTTTTTTTGCCATATGTCATGATATCACCCCAGGTTCTTTTGGATAACAGTGCTAAGCTTGAAGTATATTGAGATTTTAAATGGAATTTTGATTTGTCCTCTCCAACTCCAGCCCACTTTCTTCAGGCTAGGGAAGAGAAGAAGTAGCATCTGTAGTATGGTTTTTATATGTTATCCAGAATTCATTTAGATTGGAAAATACCTGTAATTGAGTGTGATTTGTCTGTGAGAACTTGGGAAGTAGTATCATAACATCTGTTCAATTTGTGCAGAGTACTATGCAAGTCAAATTTTCTTCTCCAAATACATCTTCCTGAAAACTCAATGTGGAGAAAACTATTTCTTTGCTACATCTGTCTTTTGCACACCCTCTTCTGTGCATCTCTGTCTCCTGCAGCTCTCTCCAGTTAATTTTTGGACATCCCTTTCTCCAGACCTGCATATCCTTCCATTAGCCTCACTTTGCCAGCATGCTACGATCCTGCTAAGAACCTTCATTTCAGTGGATAATTCCTAATTGCAAATGGTGAATTGCAGGATGCTGTGTTTGGTGTAGAGCCCACAGGCCCACGCTTCACCCCAGCCATTCCTGCAAGGCCAGGTGCACACCTGGAGTGAGCCACGTGCTTCTAAAACACTACTCAAAGCAAGAAGTGTCTGGTTGCCCCTCTTAAAGGACAGCACTTTTTGTAGCTAATTTCTCTCTCTTGTCTATACCTGTGGGAGACTTTGCTGCCCTGGCACGAGGCAGGTGTTGTGGCTGGAGGTAACCCCTTGTCTGCCGGGTGTAGCTGCTGCTGTTGGCAGCAAGTCCAGCAAAGCTGTCCAGAAGGATTCCCTGATTTGACTTATTTTCTTCTTTCCCTTTGATGCCAAAGAATATTTTTATTGGAGACCAGAATTCATCGTACAGGTTGAACAGAAGAAAGCTGCTTTGAAAATGGAAGTGGAACCAAATTAATGTTGTTTGATTTAATCAGATACAGGGACTCCCTGATGTGCAAGAGAGAGGCAAGGGAGGTGAAACTCTTAACAGGTGAATCTGTTGCACCTTCCATGCTGCTGGTAGTTGTGTGCAGTGTTTAAGTCTGGTGTACCTTGTAAGTTTGCTCGTAATGGGGACTTGCTCTGGATTACCTACTGCAGCTAGGAGTGGGGATTCCCAATCCTTCACACCTCAGGTTAAGAGCAGTTTTTGGGGGGAAGCCCCATTGGGAGATGGATGGGGGGAGAAAACGGGGGGAAACTTGGCACGTGCAATTTTGGACAAAGCTAAAGGTCTGGGGCTCTATAAATGACACCTTCTTTTGTTGTTTTCCTTGTTGCAGATGACTTGTTTAAGGTTCACAAACTTAAGCCAAATCTGAAGTGGCGACAGGCTTTTGACAACTACTTAAAAACAATGCCTCCTTACTACTTACTGGTATGTTCCTCTTCTCATCTCATGCCCCGGGGTATAATGGCTGGTGTGACCAGAGTCCTTTGCATCATACCTCTTCCCAGTAAAGTTTTTTTACATAATTATGATGGCATTTTAGGTAGTTAACTTTCTGCCTTTCAGAGGTATGTAGATTAGAGTAAATGTTTTTAAGAAGTAAAAAAATTTGTAGAAATACTGAGGAGGAGGAGTAGCTATGTTAATATCTTAAGTGTTTAATAAATGTGTTTTCTGATCATTAAATATTAAATTAATTTTGATCAAAAGTACTTCAGAACATTCAGAGAAGCCAAATTTGGCATTATTTTTGTAACTGGATAAGGAAAATGCAGATTAGGCTGTTTGTTAATGTGGGTGAAGTGCTACAACTTGGGAAGCTGATACTGACTGGGCCAAATAAAGGGTGGAGGGAGGCACTGTGTCACATTTTACATGTAGCTTGGACAATGCACCTCAATATGGACTTGCATCATCCCGGCTATTCTGGACCTGAGCCTTTCAGTGGAAATTGCCAGTGGCACCACGCTGTGTGGTGTCTTGGTGATGTGGCATAATGTCCATTGTGAGCTAGTTAGACACCAAACTCATGTCACATGTTATCTGAATAGACTTGAATTTTAGTGGCCAAAAGTGGAAAAGCTAGAGCACTAATCTATGTGCCTTAGCTTCCTATAATTGAGCTTATAAATTTCTTTTTTAAATACTTATTCTCTTACTATTGTGTATTTTGTTTTCCTTATAGCCATTAAAGAAAGCCCTAAGGATGATGGGAGCTCCAAATCTGATATCAGATAATTTAGATTGTGGACTTAGTTACAGTGTTATCTCTTACCTTAAAAAACTCAGCCAACAGGTAGTATTGATGAAACCTTTGCAATTAGAAGTGCGTTGATTATTTAGTTTGTGGTAATCTCATTATAAAGCAGTTAATCCCTGGGGGAGTTCATATGGGTGTGCAGCATATATTATAATTGAAGATTGGTGAGCATTTCCACTGCAAATATGGATGAATCCAGTATGGGTCTGTAGCCAGTGATTGTGCCTTCTGTAAGTGGTGGAGAGGAATGCCAATGAAACCTCTTCAGCTATACTTTAAATATTTGCTAGATTTTAAACTCCAAAGATAATCAATAATTGGAATTGTAGCTGCTCTTGCCATTGTTCTTCACAGCTGAAGTCAGAGGCTTGCTTTCAGTCTCATGTTTATTTCCATGTGTCCCTTGCAATGTGTATTTTCCAAAAAAAAAGTATGTTCTTGTCTGTGGGGAGTAAAATCACAGTTCAGGCTTTATATCTCAGCTTCCTGTTCCCTTCAGGTCAAAGTCTTTTTATGTGTTAAGTGTGACCTGGTGGGAAATAATCCTGTTTATCTTTTTCTCTTTGCCAAGACTGCCATTCCAGGCGTAAGGGCCTGGAAGTTCTTCCTCCTTAGCATGAGGAGCTCTTAAAACAGCAGTTCAATATCTAGAAGGCAGTGGGGAAGCAGCCTTTAAAATTACAAAGCAAAAATCCTCCGCCTTAAAGAATGCACAAAATACATCCCAGAGCCTCTGAATGACTGAGCATCTACTAGACATAAAACTTCCTGTGGTATTTTGGTAATCCAATGATATGCAAATTGATATGATTTATTGTACTGTGGAGTTGGAATGGCTCGAGATGGCTGCTGTGGCTCTCGCAGACGTTCTCGGCACATGGAACAGTCTGAATGTGTGGAATGCATTATCAGCTCCTCTATAGGCACAGGCAATTCCAGAATTCTGCTGTGCTCCTGCTGTCCTTAAATTCAGTTTCCCACAGATAATGAAGCAAACGGTGCAGAGGAGGAGATCTGGGGGAAGTGGCTTGCAATCACAGTGGGTTTTGGGGTTTTGGTTGGTTGGGTGTTTGTTATTTTTTTTCTTTGGAGGTATTGCTAGTGGGTAAAAAAAAACCTTAACTCTGAATACAGTTAGAAGTTAATACAGTAAAATTTTCTATAGCTGTAATAAGAAATCTGTGCTAATTGGAGAAGGGATCAATTTTTAGAAATGTACTCATAAAGCAGATTTCTATTGCAACTTTTCTTCCTTATATTGTTACAAGCATACAGGGCAAACCTTAGTTCTTAGGTTCGAAAATAAGCTGAATTTATATTACTGTATCTGAATAATACTATTGTTTTAAATGCAACTTTATTGTTACCTAAGGCATCCTACCTTCCATTGTGTTTTTTCTTTCCCTTTAAAGATGGCTCTTCAGGGACACAAGAGAGTCACAGACTTGCAGCAAAATCAGGGAATATTCACAGACCTCCTACTGGCATATAAATTTAGATACACTGGCTAAATATTTTTCCATATGCTAGCACATTAGGATTTCTTTATGCTTGAGATCTAATCTATGTAATCCAATGTATCCCTGGGTAGGTAGTAGGGAACTAAATTTGTAGTTTTATTCTGCTAAGTACTGTGTGTTTTGTACTGGAAATGGGCAATGCCTGCTGATTCTTTAACTCACGGTGTGATTCCATTTTAGACAAAAATAGAATCGGAACGGATAATAGGTTCAGTGGGTAAGAAAGTTCCACAAGAAATTGGAATAAAAGTGAAAAATCACTCCAGTGGCCTCTCCTTGGTACACAGTAGGGATTTTAAACAACTGCTGCAAGGGATCACTGGGGAATCTCCTCTGAGACTGTCAGAAATGAATGTTAAAGAATTTGCTGGATTCCACATAGGACTTTTAAACAAGGTAAATAGCACTGTAATCTTGCATGACTAAGCAGTTAATCTCATCTGTTTTATATGGGTAATTTTTATGGACTTAGTGTAGAAGGAAGTACCTTTGCTGAACTGTGATGAGTGCAGCGTAGACATAGAGGGAGGAAGAGTAAATGCAATTTTTTTGCACTTGATTTTGGGACACCGTTTGAAAACCCCATGGTAGTAAATGAAAATTACTGTGTTTTAAGTGCCAGTCTCTGTAAAAGACAGCTATTGTTGTTCATCCACGAGTTAATGTGCTTACTCTTAATGGAGCTGAAAGCACTAATGCTGAATAAGGTCGTGTTGAAAGGACAGCCTCTGAGCTGCCTGTATCCAGTTAGGAAGCTCTAAAGTTACTTAAGATTTTTTTTTTAAAGTTAATGTTATTACAGTTCTTAGTGGAATTTCTCCATGCATGAGAACTGATGGATTAACTGAAAGTCACTTGCTTTGTTACAAAACCAGGATTTGAAGCCACAGGCATTCAGAAATGCATATGATATTCCTCGTCGCAGTCTTCTAGACCAGCTAACCAGAATGAGAACCAACCTTCTGAAAACACACAGGCTTATCTTGGGGCAGGATGAAGGTAAGGGATCACAGTTCTTCATTAATAGTTTGAGGAGAATACACCTATTTTTGTTATTTCCTTAAGGTAGTGCTTTTTGGTGTGGGAGCAGAGGTGGCCATTGCATCTCTTGCTGAGTCAGACAATGTCCTTTTCTTGACTCTGAAGGGGAAGGAAGGAAATCTTTGCCTTCTGTCATGCAAGATGTCATGCTGGCTTTGAAATTTAAAAATAAGTTCCATGGGAGAGCTTTCACATTCACCAGGGTTCAGTAGACATGTGTTACAAAGTGATGGGGGCTTAAGGCAGAGAGGAGCTCTCTTTGTTTTTTGTGAGGTGCTAGTGGCCTAAAGATGCAGTTGTTGACATAGAAATTAAACTTGCTTATTTTTTATTCTTCTGCCAATTAAGCTCAGCTCTTGCCAGGCTTATTTCCACAGTTGTAGTCATCAGCTCATCCTTGTAGTCAAAAGAAATAATCAGTTCAGGTTCTTAAATGCTAACACTTGAGGTGTGAAGTTCATACTGCCTTAATTTTAAGACTAAATTAAGATCTCATTTCTGTTGCAGACTGCCTTCATAGTGTTCCTGTTGCTCAGATGGGAAATTACCAGGAATACCTGAAAATGATGCCTTCACCTCTTCGGGAAATTGACCCAGATCAACCAAAAAGACTCCATACATTTGGCAATCCATTTAAACAGGATAAGAAGGTAGGAGCGGCCTTGCTGCCTGCTGTGCCTTTATATTTAAGGCAACTTGAATAATTTGTGCATAGAATTTCTCCCCCACAACAACAATATGTTGCTAACCTGTGCAGCCTGTGGAAAGGAGGGATGTCTCCCATGTGGTCCAGGAGGAATGTGTATGGAATTGTACTGCTTTGCAGAGTGGCACTGGGCTCTCTCTGGTTACATTGGGTATCTCTGTTCTGAGAGCTGTCAAGTGTTCTGAAAGCCACTCGAGTCTGAACGCAGAGGGACTCAACTCATCAGTGGATTGGTGAAACAGATGCTGCTTTGTACTGCTACTGAAATGATTACTTCCTTCTCAGGGTATGATGATAGATGAAGCCGACGAGTTTGTGGCTGGGCCCCAGAACAAGATCAAGCGTCCCGGGGAGCCGAACACGCCGGCGTCGCTGAAGCGGCGGCGCAGCATGTCCCCCCTGCTGCGGCGGCCGCAGGCACCGCCCGTCGTCACCAACCACGTGGGTGGCAAGGGGCCCCCCGCTGCTCCTGGCTCCCCCTCCTACCTGAGCCTCAAGGGTGTCCCAGCAAATAAAGGTACGCTGAGCTGTGGTGCAGCAGCTCGGGTGGCGGGGGGATCTGGGGAGGAAGGGAGAAGGTTCTGCCAGCGCATCTGTGCTTCGCTGTTATGTAGGAGTGGGTTTCTTTTGTTGGCTTAGGTGGACGGGTTGCTGCTACAGCTAATGAAATCTGAAATTAAAAAAACTGTTTGGAGATAGAAAGAATCTCAGATCAGCTTTTAGTTTTTCTTTGTGTGTTCTGTGGTGAAGAAGGGAAGTTAAAATAGAGTTGTTTCATTTCCCACAAATAGGAATTTTCATACCCACCTGTTGCAGCAAATGGAGTCAGAAGAAAGCTCTGTCAGCTGGGTTTGGGGAAGAGAGGGAAAACATGAGTTTACTTAGGAGTCATGACATTGCACTAGGAATACAGAACATGGTGACTTAACAATGAGAGGAGATGCAGCAGTCCAAAGGGGGAGTACTCCCTTGGTCACACCCACAGCTGAATAAAAGTATTGGAGTGTTGTCCAGCGCTGTCAGACTGCTACACAGCACTTCAGACAAAAAGGATACACAACTACTTCTGTTTGGTTCTTTTGATGCTGCATTTATGCACCAGTAAGATATGTATTTTTCCCTTGTAGATACCAATAACAGTGTTGTCCAAGATGGCAATGGAGAGAAGAAAGCAGAAAATTGTCAGTCAATGGAGAAGCAAATTGATGGCTTACCTGTGCAAATGGCTCCTGTGGTTCCAGCTGCTGTGGGAGAGGATGAGATGTTACCCAATGACTTAGACTCCTTACCTGTTGAATTCAATTGTTTAAGCGAAGATGGCTTGGATCATAAACCTGGTACCAACGCACTTGTTCGAGGGCCTGTGAATTACAGTGTGAGTGGAGATGACCAAAAGCGGGCCATGGAGTCTACTTCTGAATCTGTGCCAAATTCCTTTAAAATAACACCTACCATGTTGGAGGGAAGCAACGCTGACATCAAAATTAAAGTGATGAAAGAGGTTCGCAAACCTGGAAGAAGTAAGTTCCTTGGGTTTCTTTATTTTAGTAGTATATATTATGTGTGGTGTGAGAGAGAAGACTTTTCCTGGAAGGAAGGAGCTATTTTCAATATACGCACAACTTCACATTTTGAGTAATTTCTGGTTGCTCATAAATGAGCAATGAAGGGGCAGAAAAGGAGGAAATGCTGGGCATGTGAGTTGAAGCTTAGACTTGTGCTTGGGAGGTTGAGTGCCAAGTCACCCTGGTTTGCCCTTGAAGACAGGTTAACTGGTGTAAGAGGTGCCCTGTAAAAGCAGCACCTTTTCAGAGGTTTTGGTTTTGTTACAAGTGATCTAATGAGACTGAATACTCTGCCCTAGGCTGCCCTGCTCCTTTGTACACAAAGTGTACTTGTTGCTCTGTGTCCATCAAAACTCCCTTTTGCAGGGCAAAGGCACATCTCTGTAAGGCTGTGCATCTTGGAATATGCTTGAAAGGGAATAGTAACAGTTTATAGCAGAGTGATTTTTTTAAATAAAATTTTGTGAGACTGATTAGTGATGAAATGCTAAAAGTTGCAAACTCTTCAGTTCTTAAGACTAAAAGTGGCAGTCTGCATGCAAAGTGGGCTCATCCAATTTCATACCACATTCATGCTTAGTAAATGGTGATGCAGAGGGAAACTGTTCAGTGTTAGTCACCTGTCTTGCTGCAGAATTCAAGCAGTCATCAGAGAAAGAAGATGAATTGTAGTGACTTGAATATGTAATCTGTTGAGAGGTCTCACCATTTATGCTCCCTCTGCTTACTGTGTCTCTCTGAGCAGGCTCTTGGTCACAGCACCATGAATGTATTCATACAGGGGTCAGTTATGGGAAATGGTGAAACAATGCTGGTTTTAAATTTGTTTCCAGTTTAGTATGTCCAGTTTATTCTTTTGCAGTGGACATATTTACTTTGTACCAGTGGGACAGTCGCGTTGTGCTCACACTAAGGGTTGATAATTTGTCTTTCTAGAGATGTAATGGCAACCTGTGCTTGCAGAAACAATGGCTCCAGGCCAGATCAGGGTTTGGTGGCCCTGTGTGTGTTAACTGTGATCATGGGAAATGGGGGGCTTCTCTCTGCCAGCCTGCATTTTCTGAGGATAAATGTTCCTACCTGCTGCTTTGTAAAGAGAACCTTAATCTTCAGTGCCACATTTCAGTTCCCAGGTCATCAGTATTATTTTATTCTATCACCTGTGTTCTGCTCTTAAAGCTAGTGCAGGTGTTTTTATTGCCTTGTGTTTTATCATACAGAGATACGTGAAACTGAGCTTTCTTTTTCCTTTTTGGCTCTTGAGCTTTTCTGACATTTTATCTACAACATTCATTTTTAATACTTGGTTGAATTTTTATCTCTTTTTTAGATTATGAAAAAATATTTTCTCTTCTTGAGGAGGTGCAAGGACCTATGGAAATTCAGAAGTATTTCATTGAATTTGCTATCAAGGAAGCAGCAAGGTTTGTATGGATAGAAATGACTCAGAGTAATAAATTTAATATTAATTTAGATCATGGTAGTAAATAATAAACTATCAGTGCTAGCATTCTGATTTTCTGTTTTGACATATTTAAATTAAAATTGTTTTAGTGGTCAAACTACTGTTACATTTTTATATAGTAAATGATGTTAAAGTTTAAATATGAATTACAGAGATAACAGGTTGTTCTTGAAGACCAACTCAAAAATATGAGTGGCTTGGGGAGGGGCAGATGTAGTAAATTAAATTTTCTAGCCATTCTAATGGCAGAAATAAAGCAAGCTCTTCCCTACTGGAAACAGAGAGCCTCTGGGAGTACGATTTGTCATGGCTGAACGTTCTTGAGTTGTTCAACTGTATTTTTGGAAGAAGAAATTTATATTGCTCTCCTTCTCTTCTGTAGGTTTAAAAAACGGGTCTTAATACAACACTTAGAGAGAATACTAGAGGAACTAGATTTCACCAGCCCACCCAACAGAGTTAATCATGTCAACAGCAGATAATAATGAACCGGCCAGACGGATGCGGACCAGGAACGAGTTTGCTGTGCCACAGAAGAGTGGAAGAGGATGTAGCTGCTGCCCTCACCATCTCGGCAGTCAAGTGATTTTACTGTCACAGTCTGAAAAGAAGCAGTGGAGCTTTAACTTTAAGAGCCTGATTCGGCAGAAGCTGGGCTATAACCTTAAGGATTTGCTATGAAAGGTGTGGCTTTTTCCTGTGGAGGGTGCTCTTTGCTCAACAGGCGGAAGAAAATAACCATTGCTGCCCCTCCTGCAGGTGATGAGAATTTACTCATTTGAACGCTGTCATTAGACATTTACGTGCTATAGGCAGCAGGTTGCACTAAAATGGGGCACTGTCAAATGCACACACAGTCTGCATCGTGGAGAGAGCCCGTGTGTTCCCAAAAAACCCTCCCAGAAACACCTGCACTGGTAAAATTGCATGTTGCCATCACAGAGACAAGGGTCTTGTTCCCAAGAACTGCTAGCCATGCCTTTAAACTTGAGATTCAGTGTAGATTGAGAGTAAAGAAACTGCTATTGTGTTAATGAAAGCTAAAGACAGCCCTGTGACTGTTACCACCTGATGGTCACTAAACAATCTACCTCAGACTCTCTTCTGTTTTGTCTGCAGACATTATGAAAGTGCACCTGAGGCTTCCCAGGTCCCCGACTTCAGTTCTCTTTCATCCTGTGAGGAGGACGGAGATTCTTCAGGTGGCCTTGGCACACGCTGTGCTTTGGAAGCACTAAAAGGAAACGCTTTTAAAAACGTGTATTTTAATGTTCATACAAAAGAGATTATTTTGAACAGTATTGTTACCAGATCACTAATTTGATATTTTAACTGTATAAAATTTTTGGAACATATGTATATATAAAATAAACCATTTTATTAATTTTTAAGAAGTGCTAATCTGAGGAGTCTGTAGCGGGCAGCACTGAGTTCCTCCAGTTGTCTGTTACCAGCAGACTGAGGATATTTTTGTAAAACCAGCTGAACCTGGTCTTTCACATCCTCAAACACAGCTTGTGGTGTTAGCTGCAGAATGTGTTTGTACCCTAAAGCAGCTGCCCAGGTGTCACTCAGCTTGGCCTCTGGGGTGCACATTTTTACTCAGTTTTGAGGGCCCTAAGTTCCAGTTTACCAAACCCTTGGTTACCTGAGCTGGTGCCCTCTCCTCTGTTCCTTTTAACTATTTTGTCCAAAGGCAATTCCATATATGACAGAACATACAAAGAAGACTGAAGCCACCTTCATATAATTTTTTTTCCCTCCCTTAAGCAGTACAGTACCAGTAACGTGCCAGTATCAAGTGGCTCTTGGGACGAGTGTGTATTTTCAGTTGTTTGCTCATAACCTCCTCTGATCCTCTAACAGCTTTCTTTAAAAGACAGGTTAAAGTTGTGCTCATGCTGACTTGTGCTCTTGGCCTAGTATGGGAAATATCCCAGGGATTCCAGTGGACTGGCCAGGCAGGGAAACAGATTCTCATGGCGAGCCTGTACTTCTCTGTTCCTGCTGGTATTTTTAGTACAAACCAGCCTGTGAGACATCTTTTCCATCCACTCTGAAGCAGTGGCCTTGGTTTCCTTGGAAGATGCAGTTTGACCATTGGAATGGCACCAGTGAAATCCAAGAAGGAAATGAAATTCAAGAAGGAAGTGAAATACAGCAACAGCAAATCTCTGTCACGGTGTACATGAATGAAGTGACATAGGAGAAGACATTACTATAAATGTGCCCTGATTCTTAGAAGTAACTTTTATTCATCTGTGCAGATGAAGAAAATGGAATATTTAAAACCCCACAAATACCTTGAAATGATACAAAGGAGGATTTACTCCTTCAAATTTCACATGGCAGCTGTTTGTCACTGTGATGGACGTCCCACGCCAAGTGTTGGACTCTTCTAAGGGATTTTATTTACAGAGGGTCAGATATACTGTGCATACCTCGTTGTAAAATGGCCTGGTTAAATGCATCAAGTTGCATGTAATGTGCTATTCTTGAAATAGTAGGTGATAAGAGGAGACAGCTTTTTACCTTATAGTTAAAGGCTGTTTTAGTTTTCATCACTGATTCCAGAGACACTCACTTGATCATTGTGTGTCTGAGCAGGGGCCATATTTTTCACTAGTGACCTTGGCAGTGTGTAAATCTGCTCTTTTGGTGAGGTGCAGTTGGCTGTCAAATCAGGTGCAGGGAGCTGGTAATTTCCATGCACTTGTTTGCAATCTTGCACCTCAGAAGCTACAAAATACTCAAGTGCAAGCAGTGGGAATTTTCCCTGACCTTGTCATTATTTTGTCTGAATAGATTGAATTTGGGTTAGAATATTAGAGTAGCAGAAACCATGTAGTGAACTGGACATGAATCTTCATAAGAAGGAAGGAAGGAAGATGTCCTCAGGGGTTGTCAGTGCAGAGATGAAGAAAAAGGTGCAACACCAGTTGATGAAGAGCACACACAGCCCTGAATTCCACATGGGAATGTTTCATTTAGGAAGCAGAAAATGCTTCACAACTGTTTTAGGAAGATTCTTAAAGGAGAGAATTCCTTGTGAGCTAGATCCCAGTGCTGAATGTGGTGGGACATGCCTTGAACAAATAGAGTCCCAAGCTGTGCTGGCACTTCAGGGACAGCCAGAGAGCCGTGCTGGTGTCAGGCCTTGCCTTTCCTGGTACAGAGCATAGCCCAGCAGCAAGAGCTGTGTCACCAGGACTGTGATCTGTGTGGCAGGTGAGCCTCTCACAGCAGGAGTGTGTGTCCCTCAGCAAGGGCTCAGGAGAGAGGATGGGTCCACTGAGGCATCCTGGAATTGGAAGCCATTTGTGCTTTGCTCAAATTTATGTGTTTGAGCCCTTGTTTATGTAAGGTTGAAATAATGTGGCACGGTTGAATGTTGGGAAATAGGGAAGAAATACGGCTCTATCTTTCCTGTAAAGAGCACTGTTTAACAATCTGAATTAACAAATTTAGCCCTTGCCTTCCTTGGGTTGGAAGGGTTGTGAGGTGCTTTGGAGTCTGGATCCCTGTGCGAGTTCTGCTGCATCTGAGGGTTTTCTGACCCTCTCTTAACTAGGCCTCCTCAGTGTGTGTTACCTTTATTTTTTCCCTTGTAAACATCAAGGGTTTTTCCTTCTAAGCCATGCAGCTCCCAGGCTGGTCGCTGTGGCATTTGTCTGTTGGGTGCTGCTGTTCCCAGTTTGGGGGTGCAGTGCATTTATGGTGGGCACGTGTATTCTTGCCCAGGTTTAACCAGCATCAGAGAGTGATTGTCATCTTCCAAAACAGCAGCTGCAGAGGCTGTTACTGTGCAGTGCTTGACTGTGCTGTGGTCAAGCACTTGTTTATCTCCCTTTGCAGGAAACTGTAAAAAAAAAAAAAAAAAACCCAAACAAAAACCAAACCTATTTTTTGGGTTTTTTTTCCATGTGGTAATTTTCTCCTGGTTCTTCCTCTAAACTGCCTGGCTGAAATGGCAGCAGCGTAGGCTGTTGAATTTCATTTCTTTTGGTCTGTTCTTTAGTATCTACTAAGAAACTTCTGATGGAAAAATACAAGAAATGCATTACCTAAGAGAAACAAACAGTTAAAAAACCTATAAAGCTCAATTACAGTGTTTCATACCAGCAACATGGCAACATCACACCTTTAGCAAATGGACTTGAGAGTGCTTGTCTTGAGAATGTGCAACCTAGTTAAGCAGAAAACAAGGCCAAAGACACTTCAGATCTGGCAGACAGGAGGTTTGGCAGAGATCTGAAGGAAGGATGTTAGTCACTGGAATTAAAAGGAGCTGCTGCTTGCAGGTCTGCAAAAACAAGTTGAAGTCTCTCCTCAGTGGAAAAGGAAGAAACTGGAGAAGAAGAATGCCTTGGGATTTAGCAAAAATCTTCTGGCCTGCAGGAATTGTTAAGCTGTGTGCTAAATCTGAATCCTGAGGCCATTTCAAGGAGGATGGACTAAACAAAAAATGTTGGACTTTCCTGAAATTATTCATTCAGTTAAGCTGCAGCCTGGCTTGTTGTTTCATCACTGGAGACTGTTGGCTTGGCTTTGGCATTGGTGTTTTTCTTCTCTCAGTCTGTGGTGTGATAGTGTTTCTTGGTAGTGGCTAAAGCAGCGTGGCTGGGAGCCCTGTGGTTGTCCATGGAGCTGGAAATGCAGACAGGGGCTGTGGGAAGAGTTGGTGGAAAAGGCAGGTGCTGCCTGTGTGCCGTGGGAGGTGGTGCAGCTTCACCTCTTCCATGTCAGAACCTTCATTTTAAAAGTGCACAAGATGCTTTTCAGGGCTGGGAGCACAGATCTGATGCCATGAGCAGCTGATTACTCAGAGTTCAGAGGATGGATGTGCCAAGGAAGGAGTTAAACTGTTGTACAGACTTGTACAGCCTCGTGGTAAATGCTGGAGGATGTTTCCACAGGCAGTGGAAGAACTGAGCTGCACATGCCTTCACCCACACAGCTTCGCCAGGAATGGGGACTGCTGGTACCATGTAGGGAAAATTGCCCTTCACCAGGAGGTGGGAAGTGCTCAAAGCAGCTGCATATTTCTTCAGATTTTGAGCCCAAGTTGAAGCTCTCAAACAATCTATATTGAAGTCCAGAAGAATAGTTTGGCCTGGGAAAGGTGGTGGAATGGAAACCTCAGATGAGATTTTTGCTGGAGATCTGATGTTTTTGAGACCTTGGGGAAGTTTTATCCTTACATCTGCAGTGGGAATTTGATGGCTATTTCCTAGTCCTGGACCATCTCCAGCTGCAGTGGAAGTAGCTGGATCCTTGGCATTTGTATATGCTTGCTGTCATCTCCATCACTGTCACTCCTCTAATGCAAACAGTCTTGCATAATGTCCCTTCAAATATTGGACACCTCTGGCAGTTTGCTGTATCCCAGTGCTCCACTTGCCACTGCTGAGCAGCTGGTGGGAGGGGGCAGAGCTTTTTGGGAGTGATCCCCATGGTGTGTGCTCCTTTCCAAAGTACTTAGAGCCCTGCAGGATGCTGAAAGGAGGAGAGGATTATAAAGCATTTTGGTAGTTATTAGGGCGAAGCTCTTTTTGCATGGTCAGCTTGTTTCTTGTCATTTACTCCAGAGCAGGTGTATATTTTAATGTTAAATTGTATTTGTAAATATTTAATATGTAGAATATATCAAAGAGAGGTTCAGTGTTTTGTAAAGGATGGAGTTGGAAGACCTCCCCCCTTGCTTCATCTCGCAGCTGTGACCCGTGTGCTTGTGCAGAGGTGGCCCTTGCAGAGAAGGATGCTGGGCTGTGCTCAGATTTTCCACAGGGAGGGACTGCTCTGGAACCATCCCAGGTCTTGGATCAGTGGCAATAGGCAAGTGGAGCTGATTTTTCCTGGGTTTGTGGAAATGCACTTACTGTTTCTTGAGGTGGTGGTAGCAGTGTGAGCAGTTCCTGTCTGGGCGCAGCTTTGAGCTGAAGAGGCTGTTTGGGGTATTTGGGGTTTGAGCAGCCACAGGTCTGGTCAGGGCACGCTGCTGTAGTGGGTGTCTCAGGGATCAAGGGTGCTTTCCTAAGTAGGACAGAAATAAAAATGAGCCCTGTTCCCCAAGACTAGAAAGTGATTAAAAAAAAGGCATTTTGCTGATTGCAGATGATTATAATGCAGCTGTTCGACAGTGACATCCCAGCCATGGAAAAATAACATTGATTCTTTGAGCTGTTTTCCAGTCTGCACAGCATATTAAAACCCTTCATGCACAGCTGGCACATTTAACTTTGATTATGTTGTTGAAGTGACTGATCTGAGAGCAGCCTGGATCCCAGTTGCTTGCAGAATTTGAAAATAAGATTGTTCCAATTCATCTGCAGTTGGTTATTTTGGAAGAGAGACAAGCTATCTTGAGCACTTTTAGGGCTGCTAATTAAAGTCTTGTGGCTCTCCTCTGAGAGTGTCTTTAAAGACGGATGGAGGGACTTGCCCAAGGTCATACAGTGTGTCACTAACAAAGATGATTATAAAATCTGTGCCCTAATTTGGTCTTGCACACTTGAATTATTTCCCTGGTGTGGACAATCCCACCACAAGCCAACACACTGGCTGCTGGGCTCTTGTAGATGTCAGTGGGTGCCTTTCTCCCCGTGCTCTCCCACCTGCCAGCCGGGTCTGGCATGGGAGCAGTGTAAGGTGGAGGCAGGACAGGCTCCCTGCTGCTTCCATACAGAGGTGGCTGCAGTGGGTGCCTTTTGGCTGGAAATGTGCTTCTGGGGCTGGAAAAAAGCAGGAGCTTGGAGAGGAAGGTAGGAGGACTGCAGAGAAGCTGATCAAGCCTTTTGGCACTTGTGGTGGTGCTGCCTCTTTTTTAGAGTTTGGCTTCTGACCTGAGCTGCTCCAGCACCTTTCCTTTCCCAGCTCGGTGAAAGCACGTTTTGAAATCCGCTGGCATCCCTGGGTTCAGGGCTCCTCCCTCTGCGCACACAGAACTTAGAAGCTGCTGTCCAAAAGGATCATTAGTGGAAACAGAGACGGTGGGGAACTCGGGAGCTCTGGAAGAGGCTGTTTTAAGTGTATCACATCCATCAAACCCTCCCGCGGGAGTTCTGTCAGAGAACAGGAATGCCAGGAGCTGGATGTGGGCAGGACATGCTGGGGCTCGGTGAGCTGGGAGGGCTCTCACCGAGCTGCTGCTGCGGCAGCGCCTGCGGCTTCCAGCAGGTGAAACCGGGTCAGAGCGACTCCTGGGAACCGTCTGTGAATTCCCCTCGGGAAAGGCAGCTCCTGGTGAGTCACGGCCCAGGCTGCGATGGGAAACGTTGCTGGATAATAGGTTGAGCGATCGTGGTGGCTTTTCTTCACACATCAGGACCCTGAGGAGGTTTTGACCTCGTGGGGCAGCTGAAAGCTGGTTTTTCTCTGGGTTCCAGGTGGCCAAAGCTGAATTCCTGCAAAGGTAGATACAACAGGCCCTCCTTGCCAGGGTATGCCTTGCACCCCTGGCCCTGGTGTACCCATTGTTGAAGGGGAAGGGGTTGTGAAGGTAGGGAGAGGAAAGGGACAGCTCTTACTATGATAGGAAAGCAGGAAGAGGTTGGAAACCTGTCCCTGTTATGTTCAGGCATGAGATGGGAGCTCTGAGGGATTGACCAGTGGTGGGTTTGGGAGCTCGGTGTTGTGCTCAGTGTGAGGCTGGCCTTGGGCCCCGTGAGGGGATTTTGTGCTGATGGAGTGCTCTGCTCTGTCTGCAGCTCATCTGTCGTGACTCACTTCTTATTTCACTGCTCCTGTTTTGACTTGCACTTCATCTCTGTGGAGCATCCCATTGCTCTGCCCCCGGAGTGTGGTGGGGTTGAGCTTCAGGTCTGCCTCTTCCAAGCTCTGCAGCTGCTGCCTGAACACAAGAAGCAAAGGCAGAGAAGAAAGTGCCTTGGGACTCCCCTGCCCACTGCTCCCATGCTGCGAGACAGCTCAGGCTGTTTGCATGGTTGTCCTCCCTGCCAGCCCAGGACAGCGCAAGGCAGCAGCACGGCCATGGCTGTGATGGCCACCAGCAGACCAGGGTTTTTAACCAGCCCTGCTGCTTCCTGTAGGATATGTGGGTCCCTCCCCTGGGAGATGAACATGGGCCTCACTCTGCTGTGGATTTCCCTTTGTCATCTGAAGCTGCTGTATTTAAACATGCAGGGAAGGAGCAGCTGGCTCCAGAGTGGTGGTGGTGACTTTGAAATGGTGCCACCATCTCCAAGGTCCCTCAGCAGGGATCTGTGTGGGTCAGGAGGCTGTAGAGCAACATGGTGGCCTTGGACAAGCAGGGGGCATTATGCGACCCCTTCTCTCCCCTCCATGTGCTTTGCATTGAGCTGGGGAGGTGGTGCCTCCCTGGGGGCTCACCCAGGCCTGTGGAGGCTTCAGTAATGGCCCAGGGGGTGACAGCCTGAGTGGATGGGGAACAGGAGGGCCTCTTTGGACTGCCTGCCAAACTGGCTGCTCCAAAACTGCTTTGGGCTGGGTCCTGTTTTGTGCACTTCTGCTTCAGCCTTTGCTGTGCAGAGAGGATGCTCCTCCTGCATCCTGCACTGGAGCACAGACCTCCTGGGGCAGGGACAAGGGATTCTGGAGCAGTCCGTGGCTCCGGGGACATCAGCACTGGCCTTTTGTGGCTGGCCCTGAACTGCTCTAAAATACGCAGCAGAAAAACCTTGGGGGAGGAGGGGAATATTTTCTTCCCTTCTATTATTTTTTTTCAGAAATGCAAAGTGAAGTGCCCCTGCAGCAGGGCCTGCCTCAGGCAGATCCTGGGGAAACTGGTTCAGCCAGCACCAGTCTGAGCAGGGAGGGCACTGCCAGTGCTGGGTGCTCTGCCTGGCAGCACTGGGCTATGAACTGGGAATAAACATCCACATCTCTCTGTGTGGGGAGCTGTGGGTTCCCCAGGACCACTGGCATAGGGTGAGACATTGATAATCCAAATGTCACCTTTTATTATGTTTTTTTCCATCTCCCTTCCTATTAAAATGGCCTGGGAAGCTGTGACACCACAGCCTGGGTCCCTGCCAAGGAGCCCTGGGGTTTGTGTTCCTGCTCACGCTGCCAGACTCCCGGCTGCCTCGCTGCTCTGTGAACTCCCATTTGCCTTTCTTGGCTGGAAAAAGGATTAAGTTAGCAGGACAGGAAAATTAATTAGCTGCCATTTTAAGGATGTAGCTTTCATCGCAGTCCGAAGTGTTTGGAAATGGCATTGTGTCACTGAGACCAAGCTGGGGTTGATTAAAAGGCTTTTACCTGCTGGAATATCAGATTTATTTCCGCCAGGGTTCTGCCCCTGGTGATTATGGCTTCAAGGTGAACCTCAAGGCCAAATCCAAGGAGTGTTTTGCCTTTGCTGTTAGTTCTGGCTGTGGAAAGCTGGTACCAAAGTCTTTTCTGCTTGTTTAACATTCAAAATAGCCTTGCTTTGCCCTTCCCCTCTGCAGGCAGCCTGCCAGTCTGGCACAGCATGGCTGGGACAGCAGGGAACTGCGGAGCTGCAGCTTCCCTGCCTGGCTCCCACAGGGAGCCCGGGGCAGCGCCGTGGCCCCGGACGCTGCAGGGTGAGCCACAGCCTTCCCGAATTGTCTGGTGGAAAACTGCTGCTGTTGGTGCAGGTGGCGAAAGGGAGCAGAAATGGTGCATCTCTTGAGGGGGGCTGTATCCAGCTGGAGGATGTCCCCACAGTAATGTCCTTGCTGAAGGTGTCGGAGGGGGAGAAGGGCAGCTCTGCTGCAGTGTGGTGAAGTGTGAGAGAACCCGAACCATGGGAAGCAAGTGATAAGGAAGCCAAAAATAATTTTAGGGTTAGAAAGCAATAGCCATTCCCTGCTTGCTTCAGCAAGGGGGACTGTGGGTACTCCAGAGCACCTGGAAGGGGCCATGAGCTGCCAGCTTTCCCGAGAAAGCTGTGCTCCACTTGGGCCAGCAGCGGGGCATGGAGCACATGGGAGCCGACTGCAGCGATGGCTCTGCCTGGGACACACAGAGGGGACACATCAGATGTGTGACCAGGAGGGATTTCCACACACGGTGCTGCATTTCAGCCCTCACTGACCTCTAGAATAAGTGCTTCTGCCAGCTGTGCTCCCATTCCAGCCTCACACAGAAGGGCTGGAATGAGCATGAGTGACCAATCTCTGACACAACCATGGTCCCCATGCCCCCAGCTGCAAGGGCGTCAATGACTGCTGCCCTCCTTAGCAACTCCCCACTGAGCTCTCACTGCAATAGTTCAAAAACCCAGGAAAATTATTGCAGATTAAAGCTGCTACTTCAGCAATGAATGGAAATTACCAGCACATATTTTTTATTTTACTATTTAATGTAGTAGAAATATCACGGCTTGTAGCCAAAGCAATTCAAGATGTGACGGCTGTAAATGTGCATTGGGCGAGGCTGGAAGCTCTCCAGTCTAATTCAAGAAACTCTTGGCTCAACTCTTGCTTTGCTTTTGAAGAAGAGAAGCTCATCTGTGAAGAACCCCATGCTGCAAGGTAAGCTCGAGGTGGCTTTGGGAGCTGGTTAAGGTGCCCCTTCCCTTTTAAAACACCGCTGTCACTGGTGTTTTCTCCTTGTGTGCTGTGCTGGATGCAGAACTGCAGCAGCACAGAAAGCAGATGAGGGGTGAGTCTGCTGCTCTCTCTGGTGCAATCCTGATGGATGTTGTAGTTGAGCAAACTCCTCCAGTGCTTTGCTAACTTTTCAACCTCCCCCAGTGGAAAAGCAGAGCAAGGAGTGAAAAGTGATCTTGCTCAAGTCCAGGATTTTAACTATCACCAGCCCCGGGAGCAGCCCCAGTGTTTCCCCCAGTGACTGTTGCAACACCAGACCTTGCAGCAGCCTGTCCCGTGGGCTGGCAGGGTAGATTAGCACATGGTAGAAAAGCCTTTACTGTGGTTAAACTGAAGACAGAAAATATGTCAGCTCTGCCAGAGAGGATGACGAGGAGCCTCAAAGGCAAGCGGATCCCCAGGCTGGTAATATTTCCCTCCTCAGTGTTTTACTCAGCTACTTGCAGCTATTTTGATCCCCCCCTTCTGATCTTATCTCCCAGTAATGAACACCAGGCCAGACAGCACTCTCACCCAGAGCTGCCATAATTAAGACAATCATTTCATGTCAGTGCTGGGCAGTCACTTTTAAATAGTCACTCACCAGGGATTTGCTGCAGCAGGCTCCAGGATGGTCAGAAACAAACAAACAAACAAACACTTTAAGGATATCAATTTTTATTTGACATTGTGAGATCAATAAGAAAAAATAATTTGTACAGCTTTGTGACAGAACCGCTGCTGCTGCAGAGTGAGGCTGCTCCTCACAGGAGGGGCCCTGAGGCAGCCCCAGGTGCTCCCAGCAGGACCTGCTCTGAGCAGCAGGTGATGTTCTCCACCTCCCTGTCCCAGCAGCACCTCACACCTTGGGCAGGTCCTGGAGCCTTCCAGCAGCACAAATGGGGCTTCTCAGATGTTTCATGTGAGCAGCTCTGCTCTAAGGCCCTCTGCAAAGGGCTCAGTGCAACCACGGCTGCAGAACCTGTCTACGACAGTGGTTACTGAGCTCCTGCTGTGCTTCTCTCTCCCTCTGCTAATTCTGCCTCTCCTCTGCCCCACAAGGCCACCTGGCCTCTGTTCAGCCTCCCCTCGGTGCAGCAGCTGCTGCACAGCAGCCCTGCTCCCCAAGGGGACAGCTCTGCCCACAGTGGAGGGGCGACCCAATACTATCCAGGGCCTTTGGTGCTGGCAGGAGCTGATTTGTGACACCAGCAAGAGGGGAACCAGGACACTTTAGGAACTAATCCTGCAGCTCAGATGCTTTCAGCTGGCAGAGTAACCCTTTCTAATCAAACCCAGATGCTTTAGAGTGATTGTAGAGCAGCAGCCACGGATATTGCTCGAGCACTGGGGCACCCACTCCATAGGACGGGCAGAGCTAGAAAAAGAGACTTCGGTTTACACAGTATTTTTGCCAAGCTTTTTGCCTTTGACAGTTCTTAACAGTTTAAAAAAATACCAAACACAACTCAACAGACGCCAGGACAAAAGGCTGAGTTTCCACTGTGTCAGTGAAACATCCTACAACCAGGCCAAATTCTTGCTGGCCCCACCAGTATCTCGAGCTACCTTCCCTCTGCTGCATCAGGGAGGTGAAAAGCCAGACCAAGAGAGATTTTAGCATTGATTCAGCCCCTGAGGGGGGATAAGAATTTAGACGTAAGTAAGAGTTAAGGACAGTATGATCAGTTCTAATACATGAACTCCAGACAGTAATATTAAATCAACGAGGGGCTCAGCTGGAAAAATCAAGGTGGAAGGCTCTGTTGGCAGAAAAGGGGTGGCTGTCCTGGGGTAGTGCCAGCAAACACAGCAAGCTGCTGGACCCTACCCCTGGACCACGCCCAGAAGGGACAGTTCTTACTGATACTCAAATATGAAGATGACTTGGAGGTTGTAGCTGGTGCCAAGCAGCACGTAGACAACGTTCAGCATTCCGGAGAACGCGGAGTGTGGCAGAGGAGCTGAGCTGAGCTGCCTCCCCACACCAGCACCAACGCACAGCCCAGGCAAGCTGGGGCAACCCACATGAAACCAAGGAGGGCAAGGAGGAAATAACATGGTAGTGAAAAACCAGGAAAAAAAAGAATAACCCTTCACACAACTGTTTTTCAGCACTGTAAAAAAATACAAATGAAAGCAATCTCTTTGACTTCCCCTGCTACACCGGGCTGCTGTCCCACAGGCATTCTAGGATCAGGTGCTGCCCCTTTTCCTGCTGTTCAGTGATGCAGTGCACACAGCATTTCTGAGGGGATCCATAGACTGTAGTGCAAGCAAACTGAGAAAATAAATACACTCAAACATTCCCTCCTGTCAAAGAACATTAATTGCAGGAAAAAACTAGCTTGCTTTTTGTTTTAACTGAAGTTAAGTTAGCTGCAACTCATTTTAATATCTGAAACTTTGAAGGTGTGTTTCACAGCATAACTGTTGAATTTACACTGCATTGCCAATCCACAATTCAGTCATTCTCATTAACAGTGTACAAAGAAGGTCATTAGTTTATATATATATATTTATATATATATATATATTTTATAAAGTCTGGAAGATCAATATAAATACTGCTCCAGAAATTAAAAAAGTGTTTACATCCCCGACTTCAATATTACATCTCAGTGTCCTGGGTATTGGTATCATCTGTAAAAGTCTTAGCGGCGCAGAGGTTCAAGTTTTCGAAATTTCAGTGCCGAGCTGGATGACAAAGCATCTTGGTTTGAAGAAGAATTCACTGTGTCTGGGGACTGGAACAACACTCTACCACGATGATTAAATACATAAAAAGATGGATGGTTCCTTAACGTGTCAAATGTCCTTCAAAATAAACGCAAAAAGCCAAGGTTAATACTCTCTCAGAGCAGGGAGTTTAGAACAGTCACTCTGGGGCCTACTGACTTCAGACACAAAAATACAAGCTTTCAATCCAAACTCCTGCTTGCTTTTAAGTTTCCTAAACTAAACCAATGAGGAAATTCACAGCCAGTTGTGAAAAAGACCACAAGATGTCCACGTGACCAACTTCCCCTTCCTCTCTGGAGCTCAGGGGCAGCCTGTGGGTGCTGCTGCAGGCACGGCAGTGCCAGCCTTAGTTCAGCTGTCACTTGTGTGAGCAGCCTGGCGATGCCCAGCTTTCCATCCCCTGGGAGCCTCAGGCTAAAGGCTTTAGGTGAACACTCTGAAATACAATTATGGCAACTTTTGCACTTCCCGTACTCCCCTGTGGTTTTGGAAATGGCCAGAGAGGCAGTGTCTGCCCATCCAATTTCCTGTCAGAACCACAGACTATTCTGAGCTGGAAGGGACCCACAAGGATCACTGAGTCCAACTCTGACGCGAATGGTCATAAAGCAGCTGAACCTACGACCTTGGCATCCTCTAACCAACTGTCCTCTTCAAAATCTTGGTCCAAAATCCCTCATTTTCCTAAAGTCTTTCAGATGTCCTGCCTTGAATACACTGTGTGAGACTCCAGTGACTCAGACTTGCAGTCTGACACCACATCCTGACAGCAGGTGCTGATTGCTGAGCTCCGTTCCCACCTGCACACTTCATTCCTCTCCCAAGTCTGCACAGCAGGATTTCAGATGAGGACAAGCAAGAAGTTTATCTGATTTCTGCCTGTTATCTAACTCTCCCTAAACCTCAAGACATTGCTGGCTTTTGCAAGTGTGGCTGTTCCCCTGGGGCCACTGCCTACAGCATGCACTGAAGGACCGAGGTAAAGATGATAAAGTGATCTCAGTTTGTACAGAGAGGCAGATACAAAAAGAAGAAACAAAACATACTTATTTTTGAGTTCTGAAGTGGCATCCATGTCTTTAAACTCTCCTGCAATGTGTGCTATCCCATAGCAGGTGACTGCAAAGGCCAGCAGAGTCTGCAGCACTATCTGCAACAGAGGGAGCACAGTGCAACACACACATCACCAGGAGCTCTGCACGTTACCAAAACATCTCAGCTTTCACAGCACCTCTGGTGCTGCTCATCCAGTGACAGCAGAGGTGGGCAATCCAGCAGTGGGGAAACTGAGGCACAGAGAATTAAAATGCTCTATTTGCACAGCAGAGTTCCAGCTGCCCCAGCACAGGTCTGGGCTGCACCAACTGAATCGAGTCACACGGCTCTGCAGCAAGAGCCTGAGACCAAACCCTGTGCTCTGTGCTCTCTAGGACCCAAATTCCTGCCAGGAACACGTGCCTGGCTCTCCTGGGCACCTGATCTCCCTGCCCTTGTGATTAAGGAGAGAGGGAACAGATAACTGAAGTGGAAATTTGAAAAGCAAGCAAATAAAGTCAACAAAAGCCCCCTTCCTGAAGCAGGCTGTGCTGGGATCAAACAGCCACACTGGATAAACACGTGTCAGCCACCCAGAGGCAGAGGGTGCAGGATGTTCATGCTGCAAAGGAGGTGACGGATGCAAAAGCTCTCTGAGCTACATCCAGGGAATCCTGGACAAGATGCTCCAGGGTAGTTCTAAAAGAGAGGGAGGTCTGGATCTGGGTGTGGTTCCACTAACAACTACAACTACAACACACTCGGCACGTTGGGATGAAAAGCCTGGTTCTTTTTGACAGTGGGAGCTCCAGTGAAAGTGCAGCTTAAAAACTACTTTATCCTTTATTCTTGCCTAGCACATGAAAAGGAAGCAACTGAGAGACCAAACCACCCCACAGCTACGCCTTCCACCCACTGCAAAAACTTACATCTATGGGCAACGTTTCATCTTCCTTTTCTGTCAACCTCATGTAAGAACGATCTACAAAACAGAAACACACGCATCAAACACTCTGCACCCAAATAAACAGCCCGGCAACACGAACCCCCAGCGAAACGGCTGCGGAGACACGCGTCAGCCTGACCCTCCCCGGGCCGCCCCCGGTGCCGCTCTCCGGAGCAGGGCTGGCCCCACCGCCGGCAGCCGGGAGGGAGGCGGCGGCACGGCAGAGGCCGGGCTGGAGCGGCGACCCGCCGGGCGGCAGCTCCCCCTTCCCACCCTCCGTTTTTCCCTCCCTTCCCGGCTGCTGGGCGCCCGCACGGGGCGAGCCCCGCGCTCCTCCCCGCAGCCCCGCTCTCCCGCAGCCCGGCCCCAAGGGCAGGGCCGCCCCCGCCGGCGGGCTCGCCGCTGAGGGCGATGATGATGATGCCGGCCCGGCCCGGCGCCCGCCCCGGGAGCTCCCCGTCGGCCGTGCGGGGGTGCCGGTGCCCCGGGGCGCTCCCCCGGCGGTGACTCACGCTGCGCCGCCGAGAAGGCCGCGTGTGCCAGGGCGAAGAGGCCGAGCCCCACCAGCCCCTTCCACACCGACCCCGCCGCCATCGCCGCCCGCCGCCGCCAGGGCGCCCCGGCGCGCCGTGATGGCGTCACCGAGGGGGCGAGGCCAGACCGCGCCCGAGGAATGCGGGCGGGCAGAGGAGGCGTGGCCTCCGCGGGAGGGGGCGGGGCCAGGCCGCCGCTTTCCCCACGCGGGGCCATTGATAAAGCGGCAGGGGCTGGGCGGGCTCCGGGAGCCGGGGATGGTCCTGGGGGGCGGCTGGGGGACAAGGGGCCCATCGACCCCTCGAACAGCCCCCTTCCCTCCACCGGGCCAGGCCGGATCCCTTCCAGCCGAAAACAGAGCGTAAGGCCAGTGGTGCCCGAGTTAATTCCCACTTTCCACGTGTTTAACCTCAGAGCTTCAGAAACCGGTGCAAGCAAAAACGGGGCGAAGGGATGCACACAACACGTGCCGGAGGGACGGCCCTGGCCGAGCCAGGCTCGCGGCAAAGCAAGGAAACACCAGGGTCCCACATCCTGGGTCTTCCGTGCCCCCAAGGCACAAAGGCAATTCTTTGAGGACGTTTCCTACAAGTCACCTTTAAGTTGATCACTGGCATTTATTGCAACTCTTGACCCATCAGCTCCACGCATCCTCCCTCTATTTCTTGGTAAAAAAAGCTGGGAAGTTTACCCTGACCCCCCCTGGGGGCTGACGGCGGCTCTTGGCACCAAACACACGCCTTGGCACGGCGTGAAGGCACGAGCAGGATCCCCCTGGTCCCCCATGAGCCCCCATGTCCTGCAGGACATCCCTCCCGAGGACCCCGCGCACAAACAACACCCGCGCTAAACCACCCTGCCCCTTCTGTTTGGGGATTTTTTTCCCTCTTGCAAACCCCTTTGAGCTCTGATCACCGTCCCCCTTCCCCGTCCCTCGCATCGCGTTCCCTAGGACTCGTCCCAGCCTCCCTAGGGCTCACGGCAGCCCCAGGCACCCCTTCCCCTCCCAAACCCCGCCTCACGAGCTCCCCAGGGCCGCCTTCCCCCGCTCCCCGCCGCCCCTCTCCCGCTCCGTCGCTGCCGGCCCGTCCCTATCCGGGCTCCCGGCGCTGTTCCCGCCCCCGGCGCCTGCGCCCAGAGCCGCTTCCTGGTGGCGGCGGGGCCGGGCCGGTGCCGGGGCGATGGCGGGGCCGGGGCCGGTGCTGGCGGCGGCCGCGGGGCTGTGGGCGCGGGGCGCGGCGGGCGCCGAGGTGGCGGCGGCGCGTCCCGGGGCGCTGGAGGAGGAGATCGTGTCCGAGAAGGCGGCGGAGGAGAGTCACCGCCAGGACAGCGCCAACCTGCTCGTTTTCATCCTGCTGCTCACCCTCACCATCCTCACCATCTGGCTCTTCAAGCACCGCCGCGCTCGCTTCCTCCACGAGACCGGGCTGGCCATGATCTACGGTGAGCGGTGCCCGCTCCACGCGTGCCTTCCCGGGAATCCCGTGCGGGAGCTGCCCCGGGCGCTGGGAGCCCGTCCGGGCCGGTGCCGGCTCTGCGGGGCTGGCTGTTGGGCTGGCTCTGCGGGGCTGGCTCTGCTGGGCTGGTTCTGTGGGGCTGGCTCTGCTGGGTCGGCTGCAGGGCTGGCTGTGGGGCTGGCTCTGTGGGGCTGGCTGCGGGGCCGGCTGTTGAGCTGGCTCTGTTGAGCTGGCTCTGTTGGGCTGGCTCTGTTGGGCTGGCTCTGTGGGGCTGGCTCTGTGGGGCTGGCTCTGTGGGGCTGGCTGTGGGGCCGACTGTTGGGCTGGCTCTGCTGGGCTGGCTGCAGGGCTGACTCTGCTGGGCTGGCTCTGGGGCTGGCTGCGGGGTTGGCTGCTTGCCCCAGCGCCTGCTCCCACGGCAGCACGAGTGGGACCGGCAGCGCATCGTCCTCCTGGTCAGTGCCCAGTGGTTCTTGGCTGAGGGGCTGCCCAGGGCTTGTTTGGCGGAGAAGGGCTGCGGGGCTGTGCGGGGACACAACACAGCCTCTCGTGGGTGCAGCTGGACGCTGCTGTGTCCCCAGGACTGCCCCGTCCTGCTGTGCTGAGCCTTATCTGGGTGGTGCTGGAGGGAGGGTTGGTTGTTTTCCAAACCCTAGATATGGAGGGCTCTCGAAGGTAGAGGTACTCCCAAATCTCTGGCAGTGAGGAACTGGTTGGGTTTTTCCAGACGGCCTCACAGGGTGAAGCTGGCAGGGTCATGGGCTACCACGTCACCAGGCACTGGCAGGTCACACTTACCTGCTCCAGGGTTGAGAGTGGTGACTTGGGGCAGCACAGACCAGCTGTTGCACTGGTCAGGAGCCCTGCATCCCGGGTTGGATGGGGCTCTGAGCAGCCTGGTCTAGTGGAAAGTGTCCCTGTCCACGGGGGGTTGGAGCTGGGTGATCATCAAGGACCCCTTCCGACCCAAATCATTCTGTGATTCTGTGACTCCACATGCTGGGGCCAGAGGCTGTGTTTCCAACATGTGTTTAGAGCATCCAGATTTCCAGAAGCTGCCCAAGAAGAGTGGAGAGGCCGTTTGGGGGATTCTCCCACACTTTGCCATGCTCAGGGGCCTGCAGAGCCAGCAGCCTTCTGTCCTGCTGCCTGGGCACCTGTGTGCCCCTGCCTTTAGAGTTCCTCCCTGTGCTGTGACAGGACCTCTTGGAGAGGAGCCCGTGTGTATTCCCACAGGAGGCAGAGCAAGGCTGGGGGTCAGTGCAGTGGGGCTGTAGACATTTGGGTTTTAATGGTGGCCTGTGGTTTCCTGAGGTGACATGGCCTGGTGAAGTGGCCTGAACCAGGGTATGACAGGGCCTTGTATGGCTCTCCCTGGATTATCTGGCGTGACTTTGAGTTCAACCAAAGCAGGACTGGGAGGTGTGCTGGGGAATGATTAACGTGGCTGTGGGTCTGTATCTAGGGATGATTTGTTGAGTTTGGGTTGAGAAGGCATCTCCTGCTGCGTGCTGTAGTTAGTGTCTGTCCTTTGTGTGGCCCTTGCTGGCTGGGGGTGATGTGTGACCACACAGAGTCCAATGTGGCCGAGTCTCCCACCCAGCAGAAAGCTTTGATCCGAAGGCTGTGACTTGACCTGTTTGGGTCACTGGCTTTTGTGGTCCCCAGTTTCAGTTAATTGGAAGTGTCCTTCCAAATGAAGGGGTGGAGGTGCTTGCGTCAGCGCACAGGCACGAAATACTGCTCTGCTTTTTCAGGGACACAAAATACTGCTCTGCTTTTTCAGGGGCACAAAATACTGCTCTGCATTTTCACATTCCTTCCAGCCACTGCTCAGGGGGGGTTCAGATGTTTCTGGCCTCCTGCCCGGGGTGGGGATGGTCACCTCCTGGGACAGGAATTGTGCTGTGGGAGGACATGCTTCCAGCATGAAAGGGCTCATTCTCGCTTCTGCTGCCCCAGAGCTCCCGACTTTCTATTCCTTTCACGCTTTCACACTTGCCCTTAACCTTGTTCTTCTCCTGGACATTTCTTCCTCTTGATTATCCGGTCTCCCTGATGTACCAGAGTGCTCACTTTATTCTCAGAGCTCAGCCTGGGTTGTTTCAGTCTCCTGCTGATCCATAAAATGCACCTTTTCTGTCTGCTCTTCTGCAGACTTAGGGAATTGCTGGTGAAATCGGGAATGTCACCTGTCTGATCATGCAGAAAATCCCAAGTTTTCCTCGGTGTCAAGGCTTTTGGCATTTGCTTCTCAGGTAGTGGCAGGTGCCATAGGAAAAGGGATGTGTAATTCCCAAGGAGTGGTGAGATGCTTTTGTTTTACTGTGACAAGTTGAAATCTGCAGGGAAGAAAGGAGTTATCGCTGTCCCTGGCTCCCTATGATGCTTTTAGCCCCAAGGAAGGTCACTGAAAACGTGTAAGGGGCTGCAAAACAGACCCTGAAATCTGAACAAGAGAAGCAATTTGCAAAAGCTTGTCTTTTTCTCTTTTAAAAAAACCCAACAACAACTAAGTCAAAACTTTCCCATATATCTCTTTTGGCAAAACACATCAGTTTCTTTGTTGTCTTTGTTTTTGCTGGAGGTTATAAGCTCTTGCTCCAGGAGGATTTCTGTCGTGCACATCACACTGTCAGCTCAGAGCTGATGTTCAAGAGCTGGACACCGGTGGAGTAATTTCAGTGACAGACTATAAGTGCTTAGTAGCCCTTAAGCTTCATTTCAGTGTTTAAAATGAGGCTCCCACATCTGAGGTGCTCAGCATTTAGGATGATTAATTGAACAATTTTGTTTCAGTTCTTCTCAGAGTCTGATGGTGGATGTGCAGGAGCTTCTCTAAAAGTTTAGTTTCCTTGTGCTTGTTCCCACTTGACCTGTGAATTGTGTGTGTCTAAACTGCTTGTTGTCAGGATGTCTTCAGTTGTTACATTTTTCTTCCCTTTTGGTGCTCAGATTAATGCTTGCCTGGGGATCCTGTCTGCTTCCATTGTTGTTAAGTGCTGGGGTTGGTAATATATTAGTCTTCATTTAAAACATTACCTCGGAAATGTTCAACAGCACCTTAAAAAAAAAAAGCCCATGGGCTTTTGTTCTTTTTAATGAAGTCAGGAGAAATGCAATGAAAATAATCTCTTGCACTTTGCATAAAAGAACTCAATTAATTTGCCGGCTTTGCCTTCAGCTTCTCAACTCCTTGCAGCTCTCAGCTGGCAGCTTCCTCAGTGTTGGGTTCCCTCTGCTCAGCTCAGCTCCCTCCCAGGGCTCAGTTTTGTAAAACTGGCAGCAAAAGCATGTCGATACTGGCTCACAGGCTGCTGCTGGGGCAGCCCTGTGAGTGCCAGGAGAGTCTGAACCATTTCCTAAGAGCCTGTCAGAACCAGGAGCACCTACAGGGTCCCCTGGGCTTGGTCCAGGTAGTCTGAGCTCAGGACTGGGTTGGTGCCTGGAAAACCATGTCAGGTTTGCCCCAGGTGCCTCCTGTGAGTATCGTTGGATAGGGAGGGTTGATCAGACCCACCGTGGGGCAGGAGGGGCTGCTGGTGGGGCCATTTAATGTTGGTGGATTAACGGGTGTCCAGCAGAGCAGCAGGATGCTTTCCCTGCAGGTAACTCTGCCAGTGTCTCTGTGTCAGGGCTGCTGGCAGGGTCACACTCAGTGCCCAGGAGCAATTTGTGCATTTGCATGTGGGTGTCTTCCCCCAGCTGGCAGCCTCCCAGGCAGCCTATTCCTGAGCAAGACAAAAAGTATGATTTGGGGACTCCCAAACAGGGAGATGTTGTAGGTTTATCTGTCCCTTTTTCCTTACCCCGTTCCTGGCCAGAGTGGGAATTTGGCCCTGTCTGGAGCTTGGCTGGCACACAGGGCCAGGAACAGGTGCCTGGATAAGGAGATGGCAGAGGAACAGGGGTGCTATCAGATGTACCACTGCTTTGGGACAGGGATTAAGGGTGGAGAGGCAGTGACTCAGGATCCCTTCTGAATTCCCAGCAGTGACTCCTTCTGTCTTGTCTGTCCCTCCTTCCTCCTGTGGGGTCTCTCATCTCACAGTGTTTAGCCTGGGTGTTAAAGGAGTTGCTGGTTGGGTTTCCTTCCATCTGAGCAAGGGCAGGCAGCTGCTGGTTTCTGATTGCTGCATGAACCTCTGAAATAGTTGTTTTTCTTTTAAGAAAAAAACCTTTTAAATAAAAGTCACCCCAGGTAGTTCTCGAGGGCTGCAAAGTATGGTGTACCTTAACAGCCATAAGCAGGTGTAAATAACCCTTTGAAACTCCTTTTGTCCCAGCGAGGGGTTTTGGTTGTTTCCCCTGGTACCTCTAGGATTATCATCTTCTGGGTGGAAGGAAAATGGGTTTTGTCCTACTGTTGTGGTGCCTTGCAGCCACTGCCCCGTGCTCCTGTGAATACATGCTGTGCCATCATTATGTGCTTGATATACTTGCTTTCATTGTATACTTTTATTTCTGGAGCATTGGAAGATCACAGGAGCAGAGGCTGGCAGAAAAGTAAGCTAAAGAATTACTTATGGTGTCCCCTGTAAGTGATGGTGGTGTAAAAGCAGCCCTCAGTTGCTCTGCACAGTGTGATGTGCCCTGAACTCTCCTTGCTGGAGCTGGTGGTGTGTGGCTGTGCCCAGAGGGAGCTGTTCTGGGACTCTTGGGATGATTCAGGGCAGGAGAAAGCCCAGAGTGCTGAGCACCTGGTTGATGGTGTGTGGCTTAAAAGCATTTCAGCTCAGCTGTGCTGCAAAGTGCTGTATTAGACCAGGGTTTTGGGTCTGCCCGGTCCCTGAGCTGAGCTGTTCTAGGTCAGCAGTGCTGACTTTGTGTGCAGCCATGTCTCTGCCTGTGCTCGTGGCCTGGGTGTGTGCTCTGGTGGCCCTGCTGTGTGTGGCACCCCTGAGATGGGAGGTGGGGGCTTTTCCTTCCACCGTTAGGAAAAATAGCAAATCTTGTCCTGGAAAAACCGTGGCCGAGGGAGGAGAAGTCAAAAAGTGTGTGGCTGATCAGGAACTGGCTGCAGGAGGTGCTGAACGAGCTGTGGCCCCACAGTGTCCTGCCCAGGCTCTGCTCTGAGAGGTGGTGGCACAGGAAGAGTTGGGTGTTCCCAGTCGGGGTTGTGCCCTGCCTGTAGGAAAGCAGAGAGCAAGGCTTTAATTAAGGCAGCAGTCAGGAGCAGGAGTGTCCTGGGAGGCAAATGGAGAAGCCTTCAGAGCCTTGCGGTCTGTGTTTAGTTCCCACGTGGCTGAAAGCTTTTCATAAATGTGTGGTTCAGAGATGGGGTTAAGATCCAGGATTTCTGTGGCAGCTCGGGGCCGCCTTAATCAAGGAGTTTCCAAACCCTTTTGTGCTGAAGGCTACGTGGAAAGGTGTCTTGTGGGACACCCCTCTTCCCCAGCCTGCAGATGTCAAAACGCTCTGCCAGGAGAGCACTCAACACACTTGAATCTGGATTTGAGATCTCAGACAACAAAAGAAAAATGCCTTATAAATGGCTGACTTGCAAATTAACCCCAAAATGCCCCTATGTAGCAGCTGAGCTGGAGGCAGACTTGCCTCATGGGGCTGCCCTGGGGCTGCTGTTTGTGGTGCAGAGCTGAAGTTTGCAGGGGCAAGGACTAGATCTGGGTGGTCAACCTGGGTTGGGAGAAAGTTTCATGTGTTTATATTTTAAAATGTGGTTTTATGAAAACAGAGAGGGCTGGGACGAGGCTGTATGGTGCTGCAGCACCTTAGGAAGGATGCTTGCCAGCCTCAGAGTGATCAGGGTGGTTGCTGGGTATCATCTTTAATCCCTGCCAAAATGAAGAGTTTAGTGTATCATTGTCAGGTTTCAAGGTGCACGGGGCACAGTTTGGGCACATGTGAGCAGCACCTGGCCTAGCAGTGCAAGATGCTCACCTTAAAAAACCCATCCTGCCCTCGATGTTGGCTGCCCTGGAGGGAGGGTCTGAGTGATTGCTGGGTGGCTCAAATCCTTCAGGACTTGTCCAGGGCTGTGTTAGAAACTCGCCATGAGCACGGAGCATTCCCCTGGCTCACGGGGACCAGGATGGTTCAGTTCTGTTACTGGGTTGTGGTTGGGCTCAGCAGGGGGGGTCAGGGGGGGTCAGGGTCCTGGTGCTGCATCCATGCTCAGAGGGGTCATTCTGGGGGTTTGCTGTGGTTTGTCTCACAGAGCTGTGTCCCTCCCCAGGTGTCCTGGTCGGCGTGGTCCTGCGCTACGGCATCCATGTCCCCAGTGATGTCAACAACGTCACCCTGAGCTGCCAGGTGCAGAGCAGCCCGGCCACGCTGCTGGTGAACGTCAGTGGCAAGTTCTATGAGTACACCCTGAAGGGGGAGATCAGTGCCCAGGAGCTCAACAACGTCCAGGATAATGAGATGCTGAGGAAGGTAAGGGAGGCAGTGACTGGAGAGGTGAGCGATGCTTCCCACGCCCTGCAAGGGGATGGGTCCTGCATCTGCTAGAATTGGTGTTTTTATTTTGGTTTTTTAACTTGTGATTGTGATGAGCAGTAATTTATATGTTGGACACAATGTAATGAAACTCTAGTTTTATCTCATCTTAATTTAAGCTGTTTAGACTCTGGGATTTGTATCCAAAAGGTCCCAGACGCATCCTCAGCATTGACTCAACAGGTTTCACATGGTGGGGGTACAGGGCTTCCTCCATGTATTACTTTCTTGTGTTTCGTCTTCCAAAATTTTAACAAATCATTCTACTGTTGGTTTTTTTTTTTTTTCTTTCTTAACAGGTGACTTTTGATCCTGAAGTATTCTTCAACATTTTGCTTCCCCCCATTATATTTTATGCAGGCTACAGCTTGAAAAGGGTACGTGCCTTTACAGTGCTGATGTTTTTAGTTCCTCTGCCTCCAGAGAATTTTTAATACTTTTGAATGCTTTAATGCTTGCTCAGCAGGCTGAGGCTGTGGGGGTGGGTATGGTTTTACCCAGCAAATGTGGGACTGTGGGAAGCAGAGCTGAGAGTGTCCCTGTCATTCTTGTCTGCCCCTCTGCCCCGGGAAGGGTCAGCAACTTCAACTGTTTCCAGCAGGGGTTTTTGGGGTCAGCCAGGTCATTTCAGCCGTCCTGGCTTTCCAAGCACATGGGAGTGTGGGAAGGTTTTAGAAAGCAGCAGCTCTCTGTAATGCTGACTTGGAAGGAGAGGAGAATGATGCAGTTTAGCTTGCGGGAGAAGGAAGGAGGAATGCTGCTGGGTTAGGAAATCAGTTCCCAGGACTTGGAATAGCACCTTATTAAACACCCAGCTATGAGAACATGGTACATTCATGTTTATTAATGCTGCATTAACTCCTGGTCTGGCACTGGGCTGTGCTGGGCACTCTGTGCCTGTCCAGCTCATGGTGTCTGAGCTGGGTCCAAGTTGCTGTGGACACTGTGGGTGCCTGTGCAGGCTTGAAATAAAAAAGTTTTTTTTTTTTCTCCTGCTAGAGGCACTTCTTCAGAAACTTGGGATCCATCCTGGCATATGCTTTCCTTGGCACTGCCATTTCCTGCCTGGTCATTGGGTGAGTAGATGGAGCTGGTCTGGTTCTTCCACAGGGGTTTCAGCTGTGCTTGGGAGAAGTGTTCTAAGCCTGGAGCTGAAGCTGCTAATCCCAGCCCTGAAAGGTCACACAGGCTCTGCTACTGCTGCTCAGCAGCAGCAAATAATACTATTTACTGTGCAAACTTCTGCTGTGTGGGCAGGGTGGTTGCTGTCTAATTGTGACGTGCTCTCTCAGCATCTGAGCATCCCATGAGGATAGTTATTCATGGCAAGGAAAGTTTCACACTTCAGAGAAAATTGTCTTGATAAATCAGCAACTTCAAATTTTTGGAAGCATAAGGCCTCCTAAACTTGAGGCACAAGAATAGAGGGCAGGATCATAGAGGTGGGTGTCCAGTGAGCACAGATGTGTTTCAAATTGTTTATCCCTCAGTGCAGAGGCTGCTGGATGGTTCCCACTCTGGATAGTAGCAGACAGGCTGACACGGGGTGTTCTCCACTGGAGCCCAGTGGATTCAAGCCAACTCAGCTTCTGCATTATCTGCTCCTCACTGAAAATTTGGGGCATTTCAGAGTCAGTCCAAGGTGACTTCTCTGAACTGTGTTAATGTGCAGCACTGCAAAGTGATCCTGTGGCCCCATAAGCCTGGCTGCTGCTTTCCTTTAGGCATGTTGTGCTCCTGGAGGAGTTCTGGTCCCAGTTCCCTCCTGGCACCATGCTTATGCTCCAGTTCAGAGGGTGCTTTGGTGTGTGTGGTCCAGCATTCTCCTCCAAGATCATGGCCCTGGGGTTTCACCAGGCTCTGTGCATCCCATGCAGCTCTCTGTTGTTCTGGCATTTGGATAGCTTTAATCTGGTGAATGCAGGCAAAGCAAGCCCATATGAATGTTGTTTTAATGCATTGCAGAGATGTGTAACTGCCTCTTCTGATCCCCAGCTCCGTGGTGTACGGCTGCGTGGCGCTGATGAAAGTCACGGGGCAGCTCGGGGGAGATTTCTACTTCACTGACTGCCTCCTGTTTGGGGCCATCGTGTCAGCCACTGACCCAGGTGTGTTACAAGCTTTCCCTACATTTTGGCCTGGTTTGAGCTGTGGGACAGAGGGGAAGAAAGGCTGAACCCCTGCGAATTCCCTCCTTCTGAATTTTGGAGCTTTATTTATTTGTGACATTCTTAGAAGTCAGATTTGTCTCTGTGCCTTTTCATTTTCTTCAGTTATGTGCAATACAGTTTCCAAACCTCTGCGTTCCTGAATCCTTGTTTGCAGTGAAGTCCTGGGCAACCTCTCTCTTGGCTTTGCTGGGGTTTGGCATTGTGTCTCTGCCACCCTGTGCCAGCAGCTGTTGCAGAACAAGATGTGTAATGTGAGGAGGGTTCAGTTGATAGTTTTAGTTAGTTTAGCTATTTTCTCCTGCTTCCAGTTTGGTTGGATTTTGACAGGGGCTAATCTAATCGAAATTAGTTTAATGAGACATCTTAATGAGCAGTACTGAGGAGTAGTGACACCTTGGTTTACTGATGCACTTTATAAATCAAAACTGTGAAAAACATGCCTTGTCCAAATAATTGAAGTTAGTTCATGATAGCTTGTGTGTGGTAGCTGTTCACTTGCATGCTCTCATTTCATGTAAAAACACAGGGCCATAAAGAGGGCTCTGTTTGCTCCTGCCCTTTGCTGAGCAGGGCTGTAAATCTTCTAATGCTTAGAAATGCTGCAGATGAGCTGTCGGTGTCGTGTCCCTTCTTTGGGCTTGAAATAGGAGCTAGAAGATTTCACAGGTAGAAATGGAGCATTTCCCTGTGCATAAATGGGTTAAACCCCACTCAGTGTGCCCTGAGTGCTGTTTGAAAAGACTCACAGAAGTTGTTTGGAATTGGCTCAGCCCTCAGCCTGAACTGTGCCCGATGCACCGTGTGTTACACCTTGCTTGCTTTGGATGTTGTGATGTCTCTGCGAGGCTGATGTGCAAAACCTGCTGCTTTCCATTATCTTCTCGGAGCTGCTGGATCACAGAAGAGCTTGAGGGAACTCTGATCTCTGCCATTGTGGTCCTAAATCACAGAAACCCCCACATGGGGTTTGAGCTGATGCCTGGCTATTTCCAGTCAGATCTGAAATGCTGTGTGTCTGTGCTGGCACTTACAATGTGTTGGATCCAAGGATTTCTCTCAGAGTGTCAGGAATGGAAAGAAAAAGCAGTCATCATCCTGGACAAGCCTGGTCCTTCTGGCCTTCTGCAGGTGCTGGAAGGCTCTCCCTGATGCTCTGAGCTAACAGCATCCCTTCAGCTGGGTGGCTCATGCCAGCCTGGCACTGTGGCCCAGCCCATGAACTCAGACCCTGGGAAGCTCAGAGCAGGGTTTGTTTTTGTCTGCCTGCGAAAGATTCAATAGGCCAAGATGTGTTTTAGTGAAAGGAGGAGGGAAATGATGAATCACATCCAAATCTGAAAGAGCAGAAGGAGGACTAGCAAAGAGAGCACGGGGGGCAGCTGGCACCATCGCAGCAGTGGCACAGATGTGCAGGAAGGCAGCTTTCTAAAAAGGACATTTAGTCTTTGATTACACTGAAATAACAGCACCTTTTTGAATGTCTCTCTGTTTTTCTATTTGTCAGTGACTGTCCTTGCCATATTCCATGAGCTGCAGGTCGATGTTGAGCTGTATGCCCTTCTCTTTGGCGAGAGCGTCCTCAATGATGCCGTTGCCATAGTGCTGTCTTCGTAAGTGTCTCCTGCTTTTATTTACAATTGTTACATGTGTTACATGTCAGGAGCTGGGGGGAGCCTCTCGGCCGTGCCCCTGTAGAACAGGAGCATGGGTGTTTGCAAGAGCATCTTAAATGTCCCAAAAAGCTGTAGGGACATCCTGATGCATGTCCTCATTGCTTGCCACTGCTTGGGATTATGGATTGCCCTTACAACTTCCCCCTGCATGATGGATGGTTTTGTTTTGCTTTTGTGGTCAGTTGACCCATCCACAGGGAAGTTTTTGTATCCCTCTGAAACAGGAAAAGCACCAAGTCTCCTTTTCAGCCACAAGATCCCACTGAAACCCCTTGCTGATGGCTTTGCTCCTACCTGCACTGCTTCCCACCCACAAACCCCTCTTCTGTTTAGGTGGAAAAAGCTGGTAAAGCAGCTGTTTCCTTTCTCTCCTCACCTTGAGGAGTTAATGTTCTTACAGCTGGAGTTAATGCCCATGCCTGAACACATGGGAAACTTGCTGCCTTTCTAAAGAATGTTTTATATTCTTTAACATTTTATGTCCTTTGCATGCAGGACATATTTTACCTGCGTTTTCACTGTGTTGTCATCATGGCAGTTTGTTCAGTAATATATAATACCTGCAATGGTGACAGCTTAACATATAGCTAAGACTAATGGAGAAAATATTTCTGGAATACTTGTCACTCCAGTGTGCTGGTTGTGTGGGTTTCACTGGAGGCAGCACCACACTGTGAGCTGTGTGTTGTATTTACTGAATTGAGTGTTTCTGTTGAGGTTTCTGGAACTCTTTGTGTTGCTCACTCTGGCTTTTTTGCTGGATGTGTCACTGCTGCTGCGAGAGGATGCGCTGCATAGCCAGATTGTGTTTCAGAAGTGGTCATGAGTGAGGAGGGGATGGGCTCTTCCGGCCTGTGCTGGCAGGCTCTGGGTGGGAGTGGGTGGATTCAGCTTCAGAGAAATGGAATTCGTGGTGGATCTCGGCACGTGTGGGTGACAGCACTGCCTGCAGTGATTTGCCTCTTGCTCTGCTTCAGTGCCAGCTCTAGAGCTGTTGCTCTGATTTCCTGCTTTCCTCTCTCTCCACAAGCTGAGCTCAGGCCACCCCTTTCCCAAAACAGGATAATTTGCTCTGAGGCAGCAGCTCTGAGTTCACTGGCAGTTATTTTATTTTGCCCCAGCACTGCGGGCAGGGGAGGATGTGGAGCTGGGCTCTTCGGTGGCTTTTGCCCAGTGTGGGTGCCCCAAGGCTCCTCTCCTGCTTTCAGCCCTGGGCAAATGCTTGCTCCTGTGCTTAAGGAGCAGGATCTGTGCCTTTCTGTTCCTGTCTTGGCCTGGTGTGGCTTGGCAGCAGGAGCTTGTTGCAGGATGAAGAGGAATTGAACCCAGAACTGAAAGCTGGTGGGCAGTGAGGTGCCAGAGCTGCAGTTTGGGAGCAGAGGGGTAAATGCAGCTGCAGGATCTCAACCTGCTTCTTCCAAAGGGAGGATTCGCAGGGATTAAACGCCACAGGAAGCTCCATGGGCAGCAAAAGGGGAAATAAAGGACAGCTGGCAATAGTGTCTTATTAGCAATGCAAAAAACAAAACCAGAAGGAGAACTGTAAGAGGTTAAAATGCAAAACCAACATTCAAAGAGTTGGTTATGGAGGGGAAGTGAAACCAGTCTGGATTTAAAACCTGAAAACCCAGAATAAAAGCATGTTGGTGAATGAGGAGTGTAAGATGGAATTGATGAAAAGAATTAAAGCACGGAGAAATCTGCAGCTTGCGGTGTAAAAGGCAATGCAGAAAAATGAGCTCTATTAAAAGCAGGGAAGTTTAGAAAGGGAAATTACCTGTGTTGGAAATGGGAGGTTTGTAATTTCTGTAGCAGAAAAATGTTGATGTATAGTTAGGGGAGAAAGCTGCAGGATGTGTGTGCAGGATGTCTGTTCTCAGCAGTTTAAACAGCAAACGTTTAAAGTTCACATCCAGGAGTTTTAACAGAGTGAGCCAAGGGATTGCTAACTAGGAAGTTAATGTTTCCGAGAAGTTTACATCAAGGAAAGTGATGTAGGGAGTTGATAAATGGGATTTAGGAGCTGGATAAGGGCTCCCCTGTGTCTCAGCCTTTCCAGGTAGAACAATGGCTAATGCAAGGCTCAGCTCATCAGGAGTTAGGAGGGAGCAGATTGAGAGCACTGCAGACCTGTTTGCCATCTCACCACAGAGGTCTGTTGAGGTCTGGTGGATGCAGAGAATGGTGTTGCTGCCCTGCATGGCACTGTCTGCCTTGGCTACCCCGTGGTATTGCACTTTGGAGCTCAGAGCAGTGCAGACTAAATGCAGTGCATGTTAAATGTGGCAGAACGGGAGCAGTTACAGCTCTCCAGGGGATGTTCACAGCAGCCGCCTCGCTGGAGAAATGGAGGTTTCCTGCCTGAATGCTTCGTGGTCCCACAGCACCTGGCATTACAGAGAGCTGGTGCCAACCCCCCCAGATACCACCAGAAATACCACATGTCACACAGGGCACAGGCTTTGGTCCCCTGCTCTCTAATGTCCAGGAGTAACTGCACAGCCAGGCCTAGGGGGGGTGGCTGATCCCAAACTCCCCAGGACAGCGAGGCTGCGCAGCCACTGCACGCTGTGATCCCAGGGGATTGCAGGGTGTTGTGTCTCCCTGGCTGCTCCGGCTCGGTGTTTGCAGCAGTTGTAGCACTTTGCAAGGCTTGTGTAGCACCGTGGGGTGCCTCTCCCTCCAGACTAAGCAGATTTGTTCTTGTGCTTTCCCTCCTCTTGCAGCTCAATAGTTGCATATCAGCCAGCGGGTGACAACAGCCACACGTTTGATGTCACAGCGATGTTCAAGTCCATTGGGATCTTCCTGGGGATATTCAGTGGATCTTTTGCAATGGGAGCAGCTACTGGAGTTGTGACAGCTTTAATATCCTTTTCACTGTTTGGTTTTTTTCCCAAGCGTTTGCATAACAGCTTTTTTTTTTTTTTTTTTTTTGCTGTGCTGCATTTCACCCAGATGTTTAATATTTTTTTCCCCTAAATTAATGAAGGACAGTGCCATAGGCTTTTTAGGGGCAGACTGTGTAGCTGTGATACACAGTTGGAATGTGATATGCTCTTAGCCTGCAGTGTCTCTCCAAATTGTCCTTAACCATCTGCAACGTCACCAAGTTCACCAAACTTCGGGAGTTCCCCTTGCTGGAGACTGGCTTGTTCTTCTTGATGTCCTGGAGCACATTCCTGCTGGCTGAAGCGTGTGGCTTTACAGGCAAGCTCCAGCACAGTCCTGCCTCTGGCATGGAGATCTGCAGGGATATGAGGCCACTGAGTTTTGCTTCTCTCAGTATTGGTTGTAGCCAGGGCTCTCCCTCTGCCTGCAGAAGTTTAAGGATTCTGGGTGCTGGGGTTACTGCATTAAGTTCCCTACAGGCCTGGGGTGCAGCTCAGCTCCCTTTTCCTGACCAGGAGTCTAATGTGATGCTCTGCTCCCCAGGTGTGGTGGCTGTGCTCTTCTGTGGGATCACACAGGCCCATTATACCTATAACAACTTATCTACAGAGTCCCAACACAGAACTAAGCAGGTGAGAACTCCTCAGACCCCCTTCAGCCTCTCTACATTTCAAATTAATTTTTTTCCTTCCCTCTAGCCAGAATTAGGTGCATCTGTCTTCTTACAGCTGCATTTCACTAGGGTTGCTTCTGCAGAAGTATTTATTGCATGACAGATGGGCTAACATGCTTTTCTTGTTAAATCTGTATTATGTCTAACTCACTTTTAATTTGTTTTTCTCTTTCAGTTGTTTGAGCTTCTGAATTTCTTGGCAGAAAACTTCATCTTCTCCTACATGGGACTTGCACTGTTCACCTTCCAGAATCATGTCTTCAACCCTACCTTTGTGGTGGGGGCCTTTGTATCCTTTGGAGCCCAGTTTACAAGACAGAAAGAAAGGGAGAGGTGCCTCATTCCCAGTTTGTGTTTTTCATTCAAATGAGTGGGTTTGGTTTTTTTCAGTCAGTCTAGCTTTATTTTTAAAAGGGGATTCCTGCCATGTAGTGGTGCCTTTGCTGGTTATTTTAAGAAGATGGAGATTATTTTTCCAGCTTTTCTGTCGGTTGTTTTTTTTTTTCCTGTCTTCTCTCCTCTTGTGGGCATCCGAATCAGCTGCTGCAGGGACTCATCATTCAGTGTGACCCTGATGCCAGTGCCAGGCTTTGTCATGTGGCACCAGGAGGGGCTTTGCAAAGGGGGGCTGCCTGGTTTAGCCATTTATTTCCTCTTTTCTCTGCTAGTGCACTTGGTTAACCCTGAAAAAAAAAGCCTTTTTTTGGTCAAACAGCACAGTTACAGCTACAGTAGATGCCTCTGAATGATGTCATGAGAAAGGATTTCCTGTTCTGCAGGCTGATGCTAATGGGAACAAGGGCCCTGGTATGTCTCAGAAAAACAAGAATTTTGAAGGAATTTTTTTCACATCACAGGGAAGCCAGTTAAATGTGCAGAATTATTTTCACCCTTTGTCAGCACTGATGCAAGTTTATACTGGTAAACAAAACATTTTTGCCAGTGCTGGTCCCTGGTTTTCAGCAGGCTCGGCTGAATTTCCCTGAGCAGCTTTTATGGGGTTGCAGTGGGGCAGAAGGGGTGAAGAGCAGAGAAATGCCATTTGGGCTGTTATATTGAAATTTGTGCTGTGCCTCTTCAGTGGGAACTGGCTAACTCTCTGATGAAATAGCTCATTCATGAGAGAGATCATGAAATACGTCTCTTATGCAAATTGTGATGTTCAGGAAAGAACATAAAAGCTAGAAGCATTTTCCATATTATTCAAGGCTGTGCTGAATACTGGCTCCAAGATTATTTTTGCCATCTGGGTGCTGGTATTAAAAGACACAGCTTCAAAGATAAAAAGCAATATGAAGGGGCTGGTGATTCTTGTATCTCGTAGGCTATGAAAACAGAAAGAGTATTAGATTTTTTTTTTTTTTCTTTCTCGACTGCTGCTGCTTTCATTTTGCTGAATAATATTTGGGAATGAGGCTTGGCTTAAAGCTTCAAACCCAGCTGTGAAGCATGGCATTCTGGGGAATGTCAGAGGGGTTGTCATAGCTGTGATAACTTGAGCTTCACAGAAGACAAATAATAATTCTTGGGTGCAAAATGGACCTGGCAGCAGAGAGCATACTGTGGGGAATGGTGTTTGTTCACTCCTCTCACTTGTCTACCATGTCCTTTCATCATTACCTGTGTTTATTTGTGCTTGTCTCTGTGTGAGGAATATCACATTTTTGCAGGGGTCACATTCAGTGAGGCAGTGGCCTGCTCTTCCCACACTGCTGTAGCACTCAGAGCTGGATTATTTTCTTTGCAGCCAGAGCACCAGCATTTCTGCAGCTCCCAGTTTCCTTTGGGCAGTAGAGGCTGGCTCTGTGTGCAGGTGGGGTGTGATGAGAGACACAGGAAGAGCAATTTCCTTAACATGTGCAAATACAGCTTGCTATCTTCCTAGGAAGAGCTGCCAATATTTACCCATTGTCATTTTTACTGAATTTGGGGAGAAGAAATAAGATTGGAACGAATTTGCAGCACATGATGATGTTTGCTGGTACGTTACTGCATCCTTCCTCTTGACCATGTCAAGGTGGGAGCAGAAGGGAAATCAGGTTTTGGGGCTGATGGACGAGCTAATTCCCAAGAGCATTTTGCTTTTCCAGCCTGCTGTTAGGTCATGAAGGGCTTTGTGGTGTACTCATGGTGGTTCCTCGTGGTGGTTCCTCCCATTGCCCCTGAGAACCTGGAAATATTCCTTATTCAACTCTAAATATCTTATGGGCAATGTCTGGAGGGGAGGCTGGGCAGGAAGGGACTCAGTGGTGTGAGATGTAGGAATGAGCTCCTCCTGTCCTGCTTCAAGTACCAGGCATGGGGCAGGAGGAGGGTTTGCCTTTCTGGGCTCGGAAACAGGGGTGACAAAACCGTCACTGTGGTGATGTCCCAACGTGGGGGGCAGCAGGATGTAAACCCCGGGTGGGGAGCTGGCCATGGGGGATGGCGTGTGCTGGGGGTGACCCAGCTGTGTGCTCTCCCTTCCCCAGGGCTGCGCGGAGCCATGGCCTTCGCGCTGGCCATCCGTGACACGGCCACCTACGCGCGGCAGATGATGTTCAGCACCACCCTGCTCATCGTCTTCTTCACCGTCTGGGTGTTCGGCGGGGGCACCACGGCCATGCTGTCCTGCCTCAACATCCGGTCAGTGCGGGGCTGCCCTGCCCCCCCGGCCTGCTCCCAGCTCAGGCTGCTCGGCTTGCAGAGAGCAGGGGCAGATCCTGGCATTGTCCTTCCCCAGATCCCAGCCCTGGTGTGGTGTCAGACTGTGGCTTGTCCTCCTTGGCGTGGTGTGTCACTCTGTGCTTGTTCTCCTTGGTGTGGTGTGAGACTCTGTGCTTGTTCTCCCTGGCGTGGTGTGTGACTCTGGTTCTCCCTGGCGTGGTGTGTCACTCTGTGCCTGTTCTCCCTGGCAGGGTGTGTGACTCTGTGCTTGTTCTCCCTGGCGTGGTGTGTGACTCTGGTTCTCCCTGGCATGGTGTGTCACACTGGTTCTCCCTGGCATGGTGTGTCACTCTGTGCCTGTTCTCCCTGGCAGGGTGTGTGACTCTGTGCCTGTTCTCCCTGGCGTGGTGTGTGACTCTGTGCCTGTTCTCTCCTCACAGGGTCGGTGTGGATGCGGATCAGGAGAACGTGGTGAGTGTGCTCTGCTGGGGAAGCTGCACTGCACCCTCGGGGCAGGGGTCACATCCTGACCCTGTGAATGCCTGTCTGTGCTCTGCTTCCTTCCAGCTGCAGGAGGTTTTAGCTCCCCCTGTGAAAGACTTTGCAGTCAGTGGGAGTCACAGCTTTTCTGTGCTCTCTGGTTTTCATGAGCCTTGTTTTGACTCAGCTGGAAAGAAGGGCACAGAAGCAATGCTGGACTGTTTAGTCAGTTCACGTTGCTGCTCCAATAGATTTGGTCTCTCCCTTGCTGGGTTTGAAATAAATCCCAAAGTGAGCATGACATGGAGGCTCTGCCTCATCCCAGTGTCCAGGGCAGTACAGGAACACCATTTACTGATGCATTTTTTTGTAGCATCTGCTCCACTTTTACCCATGGGCACCCTCAGCCCCTGCTTACCCCTTTTCCTGTGGGTAGTTCTGTGGCAGCCCTGGAGCCACTGACCACACTGAGATCAATGCTGGAGCCCCACAGCCCTGAGAGTTTTTCTGCCTGGTAGTTCCAGCTGTCTCATTCATGTGCGTCTGCAGCCTGGTCATGCTGTGGCTGTGGCTCTCCTTGGTTTCAGTTGGATTCTGCACCTTGGAGATTCATTTTATTCAGAGCCATTTATTGGGCTGTTCACCTCCTGGAGAGAAAGCATCAAATGTGACAGGCAGCCCAGGGCCATAAATCTGTAAGCCAGATTTCTATGAAATATGTAATTGTAATTCACAGTCCCCTCCAAACAGTTCTATATTTTTTCTCTGACTAAAAGGAAGCCTGGAGTTCCCATACCATACAATTATTTGCATGCAGCAGTGTCAGGCGAGATCTGATGGAGGTTGGGTCTGTCAGTCACTATTAAATGTGATGTTTGGGTGCAGCTGCTGGCTCTGAGGCACTTTAAACCTTGGGGCCAGACACTGGAAGGCTCTAGCAGCAAAATGGTCACTCTGTGCTTTGATACCCCTCCCTGAGGCAGTCAAATGCTGCTAAGTGCAGCCTGTTGTGGTGTGAATGTCCTTACACACCCAGCCAAAGGCTTCTTCTGAAGAGGCAATGGGAAAGTCTGTGTCTCTTTGTGTCCCCTGGGGATAAACCAGTGTCTCATGGGGTCTCCTGGCCCTGATGCAGCTCGTGGCACGTTGTCCTGCCCCTCTTTACTGTTTTGCTCTCCCACAGGGTGTCCCAGAGAGCGAGAGGAGGAGCACGAAGGCTGAAAGCGCTTGGCTTTTCCGCATGTGGTACAACTTCGACCACAAGTATCCTTGGGCAGCAGTTGGTGTGTGCTGTCAGATCCCACTGCCAGACACCTCTCACTGGGACCATGGGTTCCTCCCTGCTTAGCAGAGGAGCCAGTGTTTGCTTTCCTGTGACAGTGCTGTGTTTTGCTTTGCACCTGCTTGTGTCTGTGGCTGCAAGAAATGACAATTTCCACCTTCTGTGAGAAGGCAGCAGCAGTTCTGTTCAAAGCTGGGCTCTCCAAGATTGGCATCCTGGGGGTCCTTAATCCCAGGGGCAGGTGGGCAGGAAGGGATGGAGGTGTTCTTACTTGCAGTTCCCCTTGGTAGATCTGTGCCTCTCCTCCCTTCCAGATGCTGTGCTGTGAATTAGTGGAGGAGTGATGTGAGGCTGAGGGGCACAGGGTGGTGGGACAAGCAGTGCTGCTGAGCATCTTACCAGGACTGTGTCCTGCTGTCTTTGGTTGCATTTTCATTGCACACCGTTACAACTTCTGTGCTTCCACCCGTTCGTGTTTCTTTTCTTTCTGTGATTTCCTCGCCGTGCCGAGTCCTTCAGTGCTGCCCTCCCAGCCCTTGACTCACCCACATGGCCCCGTTCCTCTTTTATCCTTAACCCTCTCTGTAGCTATCTGAAGCCTCTCCTGACACACAGTGGTCCCCCTCTGACCACCACACTCCCGGGGTGCTGTGGGCCTGTTGCCCGGTGCCTGACGAGCCCACAGGCGTACGAGGTGAGTCCTTTAGTGTCCTTTCTGTCACAGTGTTGTGGGTTTGATGTGTTTATGTTTCTCTCTTGGATGCTGCTGTGCAGCGTCAAGGTGGGAGCATGAGGGAAATCAGGTATTGGTGCTGATGGATGAGCTAATTCTCAAGAGCATTTTGCTTTTCCAGCCTGCTGTTAGGTCATGAAGGGGTTTGGTGGTGTATTCATGGTGGCTCCTCAGTGACTGGCTCAATGAAGTTGTCACAGCTGTCCTTCCCCAGGCCCAGCTGGGAGGACACACAATTCCCTATCCCCTGCTTGCTTCCAGCCTTACAGCTGAGCCATTCCTGCAGCCCTTTCAGCTGCACCACTCACAACCAGAAAGGTAGCCAGTATTGCTGCGCCCAGGGGCCCCCTGCAGTGGCAGCTGTCCATGCCAGGAGTCTCTTGTCCTGTCTGCACGGTATCAGCAATGGCTGTGATGGGTCAGCAGTGCAATTCCTGTGCTCATGAGTATGGCTAAAGCCACTCAATGCTGCCTTCCCCGTGTACCTGGCTGTGGCACCAGAAAGAAGAGAGCTGGGAGAGCCCTTTTAGGCAGTCTGCAGAGAAATTCTGCGTGCTGTGAGTCACCTGGGCTCTGAGATGTGTGTGTGCCATGTCCGGTTCTGGTCACGGTGCTGGAGAGCCTGTGGCTCTGTGCCTGTGTCTCTGCTCAGTCACCATCACCGTGCCATTGTAGAAAGCCATTCTGGAAGAGTTCAGCAGCCCTTTCCTCCTGTTTGTTCCCCAGAACCAAGAGCAGCTGAAGGACGATGACTCGGACCTCATTCTCAACGACGGCGACATCAGCCTGACGTACGGGGACTCCACGGTGAACACCGACTCGGTGGCGTCCAGCGGCGCGTCCCGGCGCTTCGTGGGCAACAGCTCGGAGGACGCCCTGGACAGGGAGCTGGCTTTTGGGGACCACGAACTCGTCATCCGGGGAACGCGCCTGGTCCTGCCCATGGACGATTCGGAGCCGCCGTCAAACGTCCTGGATAGCGCGAGACACGGTCCAGCCTAAGGTTGCTCGGTTTAATTGACAGTAATATTTGCATATATGATCAAGAAGTATGTACTACCTAAAGTCTAATGCATGTCTCAAAATGTCTAAGCTGTATAAATATTATTTATATGGTGTCAAAAGAATATAAATATTCTCTGCCAAGCACTTGTAAAGAACAAGCTGCAAATTTAAGTTAAAAACTGTGTTGACTGCACTATGTAGGGTGGAACTGTTTTAGCGTCAGAGTCTTTTGCACACAGTGAGCTTCATTAATGTGTGATTTGATGAAGGGTTTCGTTCCCAGCGGGTGAGTAAAGGAGCTGTGACTCCCTGTTCATCCTTTGAACCTGGGAGAGAGGAGGGTAGGGAGTTGCTGGTGAGCAGTGGAAATTGCTTTCTAGTCTGATGAGGATTGTTGAGTTTCTTTTGGTCTCTGATCTTTGGATAGTCACATTTGGAATATCAGCAAAAAATCTGCTCACAGACCCTCTCGCCAGGCAGTGGATGGTGATAAACTTGTTTCACTGTGGGAACCTGGAGACTTTTTGCTTCTTAGTGACCCTCTGCCCAAGCCCTGCTTTAGTGGGCTCGTGGCAGACCCCGGCCAAAGCTGACAGCAAGGGCTGTGGGTGTCCGGCTGCTGGCATGGGAGCAGGAGAGAGGGATGGTTGGTGTCTGTAGTTGTGTTCAGGAGAAGGAGGCGATCCCACAGAAACTACACCAGGCGTGCACAGATTTTAGGTCTCGGTCCATCTTTCAGCTGTGGCTCAAGCAGCTTTCTCGAACCAGCCATCAAATCCTCTTTTGGCAACTAAATTTCACGTTTGGGAAGCGGCCGTGTCGTCGCGCGGGCGAGTCCCTGTCCTGCGGTCTCAGATGTAGCCAAGGTGTGCAGAGCTGCTGCAGCTGCACACGGGGCTGTGCAGCACAGCCAACCTCAAACTCGAGCTTTAAGGCTGCAGATCCACACGGTACCTGCGGAGCTCTCCAGAGGCATCCAGCTGGTACTGAAGGGGAGCCGTCCGTCCGTCCGTCCGTCCTCCCGCAGAGTCAGAAACCATTGCACTTTGTTTGGTAACTCCTTAGCATGCTGTGTGTCTGCAGTCCCCACCCGACCTTTCTTGTGTCTCTTATCATTTAATGAGAAATGTTTGTGAGTTGATTTTTGGTTTTAATTTACGTTTTCTGTTTTTCAAGGAAGAGCACAGAACAATTTGCGATTTCACACTAGTGTTAAAGGATTTATTCTGTAGTTATGGGAATGGCTAAAGGTGCAGTGAAACTGCTAACCCTGACATCTTTTTTATCCTGGAAAGGGGGAATCATGGAAAATTACTGTATGTAATTTTATTGTCTATTTTATCTACAGTTTTTCTATACAAACCTTTCAGGGTTACTGGTGCACTACAGGCCCATTCTGGAGTTAACCCTCTTCAGGGGGCTTAAACAGAGGTATTTAACATGAAAATACATGAAAGAGAGCCAGGTGAGTCCGAGCCTCACAGCTCCCATTAGCTGTCTTTGGAACAAACTCTGCATCTCTGAGGATCTGACCCTGAGACCTCAGAGCAGTGTCCCCACAGCTGTTTTCCCCAGCACCACCTGAGTGTTGGAGGAGACAGAAAATCCTGAAGTTTCAAGTGTATATGTATAGTTGAGAAAATAAATCTACACGGTTTGGTTTTTTTTTTTCATTTTCTCAGGTCTAAGTAACATTGCCTTAAATTTATGGATGTGAAACAATAATTATTTTGGCAGTTTATCCCCAAGAAAATGCTTTCTTTTTCCTTCTGAACAAAATGTGTAAGTGTTGCCATAGGACTTCCCTAGAAGGGAGGTAATGCTCTGTTTATATTTGGATATATTTGGGGCATCTTCCTTGCACCTGTAAATGGCATCCCGCTGTTAACAAAGCTGTTGGATTAGCACTGGCCTTTGTTTCCTACTATGCAGGAATTCCATAAAGTGAGTGTGCATTTTATATGATGTCTGTAACTTAACTTCATGTGTTTAAAAAAAACAAAAAAAAAAGAGAGAAAAAAAATAAAGTAGAAACCTGTTGATTTTAGGTTTACTGCATCACTTCTACATCCTGTTTTTTGTTCGTTCTGCCTTTTTGAAGAGGTATGATAAATAACTACCTCTTGTTTTTTCCTGTATAGCCTGACTATGAATTCAGTTTACAGAGTTGGTGCAGCTGGAGGTGCAGGACAGTTCTGCTGCCCCGGGGCTCACTCCCAGGCATTCCCAGCTGAGGTGCAAATTTGCTTCGAGGTGGCCACAAGCTGATGTTTCCCATGGCTGTGCTAGCACTCCTCTCTTCCTCTGACCCTTTGACTCCAGTAATTTATCCACTCGCTGTAAACTTGTGAACACATTACCCATAAGCCTCAGCTTTTGACACCAGGAACAGTTCAGTTACATGAAAGGAAAAAAGTTAACCAATGGTGATTTTATGGGTTATATTTTGATCCATATATAATATAACCAGGGCTGTTTTGAATTGCCTTGGTCGATGGATGAATTTAAGCTTAAATTAGTGAGTGATTTCATAAATGAATGGGATTCAACCTCAGCTGATTATTTCCTGTGCTGGGCTGCAGCAGAGCACACAGGAATGCCTGGTGTGCAGAGGCAGAGCCCTGATGCTTTTTGCTGCAGATGGAGCTAAGGGTTCCTTGGAAAATCAGGGCCTGAGACCTTTGGCAAATAGATAGGACAGCCCTGAGGAGGCACTTTACAACCCCCACGAAGATTTAGAGAAGGTGCCCTTCTTCTGTAAATTGAATTTCCATGGTTTTTGCACATGAAAAAGCATTGTAGGTAAAGTTATGATTTGTACTGGTACTGTCAGTTTGTGTGGTAATGGCATTAACCCCGTAGCTGTGGTGTTTGTGCAGCTGATCTGTGATAGCTGATGATCACTATTGGACCTTCTGTTTACACTGACTAAATCCTTTACTGTTGCGTTGTACTGTGAAAGAAGGATTATGGGCCTATAAAAGATGATTATTTTTTTTTTGGAATTGTGTGTACTGTTTCATTAATTCACACGGAAATAAATCTGTAGCAAAGTGACCACGTGCCACTTGACCTTCTGAGAGCAGTTTGTTCATGGCCTTTGGCAGCAGCCACGGGTGCTGGACCCCGAGGGTTGGAGGGCAGCTGGGCTGGGTGCACACTCTGCCTTCAGCCCAGCTCCCGGGACACCCCTTGCTGGGGGAACAGTGCTGGGGAGCAGAGCTGGTTGCCAAAAACTCCTCCAGGAGCAGCAAACCCAGCTGGGATAGTGCTGCTCACTCCCAGCCCTGGGGCAGAGAGTGGACCTGCACAGAGGCATCACCATGGGTTGTTTGGAAAATCAAGGTCCCTGAGCTTTCCCAGGCTTTCATATCCCCGGGACTGTTGAATTTGCACTTGGGCTCCTGGCTGGTGGTTCTGCCCTCTGACTCCCACCTGCAGTGGTTTTTTTGGTGCCACGTGCTGAAAAGGCAAGTTGTTCAAATGCTTTACAACCCTTGAGTACGAAGGGCACCTCAGAAATTTCAGGAATCTCTCTCTGAGGATTTTGGTTTGCAAAGGACAGCTTTCATCCTTTGGATGGTGTAAAACCACATTGTCACAGCTCTGCCTGGCTGCAGGAGGCAGGTACCTGATTTGTATTTACCACACTTACATCCCACCCCTAGCAGCTGAGGGGGTGTCTGTGCTGCCTTCCAAAGGGCCTGTGCCCTTTGTGTGGGGTGGTGGATCCTGAGCTGTCCTGCTGGGCTGTCCCAAAACAGAGCCTGCAGCTCACGAAAGCTCTGAGGAGGGAGGAATGCCTGGTGTCACGCTGGTCGTGGGTGGCCCGTGCTACTGGAAGTCACAGCAATGGGACAGGAGACAAAGGTGTTCTGTTATTTTCTTGCTATGAAATGATGCTAATTCTGCTGCACACTCCCACCTCACCATCCTGACAGCTGCAGTAAACACCACTAATCCCACTGGATACGTGCTGTCCAGCCCGGCTGGGGTTGGGCTCGGGCACGTAGCTCAAGCAAACAAGGACATCATTTAGCAAGTGAACAAATGCCTTTTGGCAGCCCTTCACCCTCCCAAACCCTCTGAAGAAGGGCAGCAGACCCCTTCAAATGGATTGCTTCCTTGAAACAAGGTATGATTCAGGCTCCTCATTATTGGTGAGCGGTATCCCCAGCACCCAAAACGTAGCTGGGATCCTCTGGTCTGTATCCAGCCTCCCCAGCACAGGCAGCTGCAGCTGGGCACCCCCTGAGATGAGCTGGCATCTCACAGCAGACGTGTTTTGGGTAGGTGCTGTTCAGGGGCGCAGCAAGCAGGGACGAGGCAGTTCCCTGCACGGTCTGGGATGGGGGACTTCCCCTGCAGGGAGGTGCACAGAGCTGTCATTTGCTGATTAGTCCCTGTTTTATCAGTTCTGTTCAGTTTGAGCTGATGAGGGGCAGCTTTCAGTCAGTACCATCTGTCCATCTTCATGTGGGGATCGGTAAAGTGCTGGGAAATGGGCCAGCACTGGGTATCTGCAGCCTCCAAAAAATCACAGGGCTGTTTTCAGAGCAATCCTGCGTTGCTGTGCCCAAAGCCACAAACAGTTCTGCACCCTTGGCTCTGCATCTTCACATCATGCTGGGGCAGCATGTATATGAGGTAAAATTTTTAAAAAAGCAAGGCTTTGATTCTTCTTCCTTATCTCATCGTGGCCTGCAAGGAGCTCTGGTCCTTGCTGGGCCCTCTAGATGGCAATATTGGAAAGGACAGCGATTGTCCATCACCACGGTGTCCCTGCAGCTCCGGGCCACCAGAGCCCAGCCCAGCCAGCTCCAGGGACCCTCCCATGCCCTGCCGGGCTCACCACACCTCAGGCACCACCCAGCTGAGTCCTTATCAGCACAAAGAGAGGAGACCCTGCTTCGACACCCCGAGCCCCTCGCAGGAGCCACCACCTTCTCAAACCCCTGGAGTATGGAGGAGCTCGCAGACATCTCCCCTGTGCCTTGTTTTCCCCTTTAAACCCAGCTGCCTGTTGGCCATTTTTTTCCCTACTGAGCTTTCAGAATGATGAGTTTGAGGCCAGTGGCCACAAGCTGACGGCAGCTTTGGTCAGGGATCAGCTGCAGCCCTTGCTGGAGCTCACAAGGACACCTTCCCCCACGGGCTCACAGGTGTGTGTCTCACATCACCTGGGCACTGGCCATTCCTAGCACTAGGCTCTGCTGACATTTGCAGCCAATTTGTGGTCATCGTGGCTGCTTGCACTGTTGCAAGAGGACTTTCTCTTGTCACAGCTCTAAAAGAGTGTTTCTCACCAGATGTGGGGAGTTTTGTGGAGGAAACTCCTTTGGGAGGTGAAGATGCCATCTGGGATGGCCTCTCAGATGCCAGTGAGCCCAAATATAATCTCAGAGCAGTAAATTTAAAAAAACCAAACAACTCTTTGGCCACACGTGTCTGTGACTGGAGAATAATTGGAAGATGAGGCAATTAATATGGAAATGGTGAAATGGTGTCCTTGCTGGCAACCCTGACAAAATCTGCCAAGCTGGTGAGGGAGCCCAGGGCCTGGGAGTGTTTGTGTACTCTCTGTGTCCATGCAGGTGTAGCAGCACTGCCCAGCCCCAGCCCTGCGTGTGCCCCCTGCTTTCCACCTCCCCCTCTCAGCTGGGAGCAATGTGTGTCTCATTTATCCCAAAGGCAGCTGCAGCACACTGGTGCCTGCAGCCACGTTAACCCCAGAGGCTGCTTTGCCCCTTGCTGGCAGGGGCAGCCCTGGGGACAGTCTGGCTCCTGGTGTCCTGGCCCTGCCGTGGCCAAGCAGGGAGTGGCACAGCAGCACAGTGGCTCTGATGTCTCTGGAAGCTCCTGGACCACAGATATGAAGAAAAGCAAAGTCTCAGGGTGCTGCAGAGGTGAGGTGTCGGGGTGAGGCTGTGACTGGAGAGCTCAGCCAGGGAAAGCAGAATTCCAGCCTGTCACCACTCAGTGCTGCTGGAGGTCTGCTCTCAGAACAGTGCTTGGGGGCCAGGGGCTCTGGAGCGTGTTCCTTTGGGACTTGCAGTCCTGGAACAGGCCCTCTTGGTGCTTTTCCTGTCTCCAGCCCTCACAGTCCCTGCTCTTGGAACCTGGGTCAGAGGCTACAAATCTCTGAATGAGTGCAGGAGTCCTGTAAGCGTCAGGATTCTGGGGTAGCAAAGCCTTGAATCTGTTGTCCAATATTTAGACATGTGTATACACAAAAGGATTGGGTCTTTATTAATTGTCCTTTCGTAGGAAATTCCACCAGCTGCCCTCCTCCCAGGGGTGCCAGGGATGCTCCAGCCCCAAGGAGCCCATATATGGTTGCAGTCTCTAAGCCTGCATGTTCCACAATAGTGTGGTCATGGCTACTTTTAAGGATATGTGTGAACATTGCTGCCTTTCCTGTGTGCATAAGCTCCCAGGAATGTGGAAAAAGATTAAAAATGTGCATGAATTAAAGCTGTCACTTCTGTACAGCATATCAACCCTTCCACCTGCAGCAGCTGGGGTGGTTATGCCAGCCTACCCCCACGGGTGCTGTGCTGGGCAGGGCAGGCACTGCAGGGCAAAGGATGCTTTGAGAATAGGAAAACACCAACTGGCTGAGCATGGAAACACTTGGCAATGTAAATGTGCCTGGCCTGAGACAGCAGCAAAGATTTTTCTCTTGCCCTTCCTGCTCTCAGCACTGGTCTGAACCAAAATGTATTTTTTCTGGGTAGTAGCTCCAGGGGTATGGCCTTAAAACCAGCTAAGGACAGCAGGTCTCCACATCCTCACAGCATCCTCATTCCCCGCAGGGCCTTGAAGTGTCTCCTCTGCAGCCTTTGATGATGGATGGCTGAATCTGCTCTTCTGTGACACAGCTCACTCTTAGAATTCCCAGAGGTACAAGAGAAAAGAGAACAAGAGATGCAGCATTGGTTGCTTTTCCCTTTTTTCAGGCAGTTAATATTAATCACCGGTGCTTTGGATATGTTATGTGAATTCTCACAGGTTCTGAAGCTTTTGACATCTGCAATAAGAGAGAATTGGAAATGTCTGTGCATCTCAGGGACAGATGGGCCAGGTTTAATGCAAATTTCTTCCCTTCTCCATGTACTCTGCCATTAATTTTTAGCTTTGAAATGACCCTGAACATCCTAAAGCTGTTTAGCTAAATGATGTCTGAGGGGTCTGAGGTCACTATTTGTATTGGTGTCCATTTCTCAAAGTGCAAAATCAAGGATTCCTCTGATGGGCCAGCTCAGGTGACACAGTTCTGAAACTGCACAGGGTATGTCTCAAATGTTTTCCACCCTGGGACCCCAGACCTGTGTCTGCTTCTCACACAATGTCCAAATTCTTACAAAAGGCAACCCAATTTCCCTTGTGATTGGTTTCTGCTCTGCACGGGCTGGAGCTCTGTTGCTGAGATATTTGCTGTGTTATACCTCAGCTCTGGTGAGATGCCTCAGAGGGCTCAGGGCTGTTGTCCTGCCAGGGAGAAGGCAGGCCTGTGGTACTGTGACATTCCTAAACTCAGCTCCATCAGACACTTGTTGCTGCAGCTGCAGTCTGATGGCAGAGCTGATAATAGACACGGTGCTCGTGACAAGGGTGGAGGGGTTGAGTGAAAAAACTCCCTGGAAAAAATGGATCATCCTGGCTTTACAGATATTCAGTTTGAGATTCCATCGCTGGCGTTTGGCCTCAGCAGTGCTGGCAAGACTGGATTCCATTGCTCTAGGGAGAAGAGCCCAGCTGGGGCCAGGCAGTCGTGGCTGGTGCTGGAGCAGCTCTGTGTGCAGAGCAGCCTGGGCTGGCACGGGAGCAGGGGCCAAGCTTCTGCTGTGGATGCACCACCAGCAGAGAAGCATGCACTGGCTCCTCAGGCTGGGAAAAGGAGCATCCAGGGGCCTCCCCAGCAGTGGATCTGGCTCAGGACACTGAGAGGAGATGGTGGTGCTGCTGGAAGTCCTGGAGCACCACAGGCAGCACAGTTAATACCTGCGCGCCGTGGCCGCCGAGCCTCTGATGCAGCAGAGCAGAGCTGAGGCCAGTGTGTAAATATTTATAGCCAGTTACCAGGTTTCATATTTGGCCAATCCCTCCGTCCCTCCTGGCTCCTGCCACTGGATGTTTGTGGCTCTGGGTTGCCAAGGACACTGGCAGGGGCAGGATCCTCTCTGCAGGGAGCCAGGGGCAGTGCCCAGGGCTCTGAGTGACCCTTCCTGCAGCCAGAGCTGGTTCTGGCTCTGCTGCCACATCAGCAGCACCCTCTGCTGCCACCTGCACCTACACCCAGCTTCAGGGAGGGTCCAGCCCCTCCCAAACCAGCCCCCAACGGCAGCATTTTTCACTGACCAGCTCAGGTTTGCACGAGAGAGGGGCAAAGGGAATGTGCAGCACCCAGAGCCCTTTTTGTCTTGGGACATGCCTCTGTCACCCCTCATGGCAGGGGGATGCTCTCCTGAGGGGCTGTTTCAAAAATCAAATCTAAGTAGTCTGTGCACAATTTTCTTGTTCTTCCTCAGATCCAGAATACCTAATGCCAAATATTTTTCCCTGCTGTTGGTTCAGTTTCTTCTTCTGTTCCCAACTCTCACTTGAGCTGCTGAGAGAAAAAAAAAAAAAAAGTCCCAATCTGCTTTTACTGAAGAGATTTGTTTCAGTTTGGAAGTGGCAGGAAGACAGCTTCTCTGTAGCCATGCATATGTCTGAGATCTTTCTCTTGGGTCTCTCAGTTTGACTTCAAATCATCGTTAAATCAATTTTCTTCAGCAGAACTCAGCAAAGAAGTGAGTTCTGTCATTTTTGCTTAAGAGATGATTCCCAGAAAATTTGGTTAAACCAAAGGCAACACACCCATGCTCTCTTTGTGCCAGCTAAGCTAAGCCAGTTGAAAATCCCATCTGACTGGAAGGAGAATAATAAGTCCAGCACAGACAAATCTCCTTCACAGCTGGGTATCAAATCTAAAATCTTTTGCTGGAGAAAGCTGCCTGACAGCTATTTACTGCAGCTCCTTCAGCACACTGAGCTCAGGAAATTGCATTCATAATTTCCTTAGTGCCAAATTGTTTGTAATTTTCCCATGACTATTTCTTTTTTTGTTTGTGAAACAAAGCCTCTGGAAATCTTGCACAAATTTACTTTTTGCCTCAGTAAGAAGCTAACATGAAGTATATAGTTTAATGGGATACCACTCCCTTGATTTGTTTGGCATAGAGAATAAGAACCCCAACCTCGTTTGTGACTAAGTTTTCCATCAATAGTCTTGTAATTTTAATACAATTGTTTTTTCAGCAAAGGGAAAATCGATCTGATACAGAAATTCAAGATGCTCATCTGGCCAGTGCTGTTGGACACGAGGAGAAAGCAGAAAAAGTGGAAAGGTGTGACCTGGCTTTTCCACATCTCCATCAGTGCAGGTCTGAGCAGTTCAATTCCCAGTGCCTTTATGTAAAAGAAAAAAGACTTTGATTTCTGCAGAGGCACTTGGGAGTGGTGAGCCGGGCTGGTTTCAGTTCCAGCCCTGGGACAGAGCTCATGCAGAGCCTTGGACAAGTGGCTGCTTTCTCCCCTTTGCTCCTGGTGGGACCCTGGGCACCACAGGGGTTGCTTAGGTTGGTACCTTGGAGCACACAAATTTACCCTCTGCACAGATTCAGGTGCCACTAACTATGACACTGAATGTGATTTTCACTGGCATTAATTGTGAGTCACAGAAAATCACTATGGAGGAGCCAGCAGAGCGTTTGAGACTCCCCAGCTCGAGGCTTTGCACCCAGAGGGACACGGACACGCTGGTGGCAGGGGCTGGAGAGGCTGGGGTGTGACATCCCATCCCATGGACTGCAAGGTGCTGAGGCAGCAGAGGAGCTTTGTGTGAGTCTATTGCACTGGTTCCACGTCTCCAGCTCTGCTCCGCAACCAGAATCTTCTCCGTGGGGCACTGTTGAGTCTGAGAGCTCGTCCTCTCACTACTGTCTGTTGTTGCAAAGCCTGCATTTTAAATGTTCATGCCTGCATTTTAAATGTTCATGTATCTTTGCCTCCCTAGGAGGGGAGCAAAAAATGCTGTCATGTCTTTGTGTGCACACAGGAGCCTGAGGGACACTGAGCACGTCCCTCCACGGTGTCATGCTGGCAGGTGAACAAAGCAGGGATGCAGGCACTGAGCACCACTGCTCCTTCCTGGAGTGTGCCCAAGCATTGCCAGCAGCCCTGGAGCCAGGCAGGCATTGCCTGAGGGGCCGATCTTGTCACCAGCCCAAGCCAAGTAAACAGTTTGTACCATGATGGGGAATTTAATTTTGGTGTCCTGAGCTGCAGCAAACACTGTGAGCCCCAGGCCATTGTGTGCCTGTTGTCTCTCATCTTCATGGAATGATTTAATCCAATTGTATGTGTTTCTTCATGGTCCTCAGCTTTTTAATTTATTTGATTTTAGCTGCAGACTCAGGCAAAATTAAATTTGTCATGCTTCGAAAATTTCCTCTGCTATTAAAACTTACGTTAGTCTGTGGGTACCTTGAATGATTTTTTTCTTAGACTAAAATCTAAGGCTAAAATTAATAAAGAAGCTTAATTTTGGTCTGGTGCCTGGAAGCCATCTTTTTAAATCTGGAACATGAAACTCTTGGTGAGTCTCACAGCAAGGAAAAAGACCAACATTACGGTAATTATGTATAGTAAGATAAAGATACACATGTGTCTATAACATGCATCATCACAAATCCCTTTACTCTGTTTGAAGGAAAACCCTATGTTATATTGCTATTTCTTTACCTAATTGCTATTAGAAACCTTTGTTAAATCTCTCTCAGTAGGTATCCACCCAGGAACTGATAACTGATAAGGACCAAGAACCAAACCTCTTCTGAAATTTTATCTGTTTGACATATGCAAATACTCGAATATTTGATGGATTCCTGTTATTCTCTAATGTCTGGCCAAGGTGTTTGCTGGAGGGGCCAAAGTCTGGAAACACTTAAACAAACTGAAAGTTCTGGAGATAGCAGTAGCTGTGCAGGAGCAAAGCTGATTTTTGGCCAGGCTGCTCCCCACAGTCCAGCTTGTGGGTTTGCACAGACCCTGAGGCTGGTGTGTGGGGCTGCAGGGGCAGAGCTGGGCACTCCCAGGGCTGCCCTGCCCCAGGGATGTGGGCCCAGGCGGGGCCATGCCCGTGGCCACAAGCTGCCTGCTGCTCCCACATCCCTGCTTGTGATCCAGCAGGAAAAACACCAGGATCCAGCACATGAGTGTGGATGGAAATGCTGAAGTTCAAACAACCATAGAGCAGAAAACCTCAAGCCCTACCCTTGGCAGAAAACCTGATGTGTTTGAATAGCCCCTTGCAGGCTGCAGATAAATAGCTGTGACTGCTGCCAACATTCCTTGAAAACTTAAATTGTTGCTGGAAAGACAGTTGGAAACCTTAGTTTCTCTTGCCTTTTCCAAATGTAGCCTTGCTACAGTCAACAGATGGGTCCATTCCTGCAGGGCTCTGGTGCATCATCTTTTATAAATGGGAGTCACCTCTGTAATTTTCCATGCACAGAAGGAGCAACTTGTTCTGGGAGAAGCATTTTGGACTCTGCCAAAGGACACCAAGAGGGCTGACACGGCTGCTCCTCTTAATCTGATAGCTGAGCCATCCCTGCAGCTGCTTTTTAAAGGTGGGAACAATCTTTAGCTAGATCCCTTCTCCATGTGCAGATTCTGGTGTCACTCAGGAAAATCTGAGTAGCGGTGATGTCACAACACAGCCACTGTAATTACTCATGGGCTTATTCACCAGCAGCCTCTCAGCAGGTGATTGTCCAGCTTTTGGAAATCTCCTTTGATCTGTTGATCCAGGTTTGCTGATGGTATCTTGGGGCTATGCTACAGAAATACTTTGACACTGAATTGGAGAAAGCTGAGTGGTCTTGTGCATGTCACCTAATGCAATCGTAATCCCTTTTGTGTGACTTGCTGTTTTACCCACTAAATTAAAAGAATCATAGAATCATAAAGGCTGGAAAAAGCTTATCTCAAGTCCCACCATTAACCCAGCACTGCCAATCCCAGCTCTAAACCAGGTCTCTAAGCAGCACATCTACATGACTTTTGAACTATCCCAGGGCCAGTGGTTCCACCACTTTTTTGGGCAGCCTGTTCCAATGTTTGACCACCCTTTGAGCGGAGAAATATTTCCTAATATCTATCCCAAACCTCCCGTGGTGCAACTTAAGGCCAGGACAACTTGGTCTTTTTCTGGTTTGCTCAACCAGTGATGAAGAAGGATCCACTGATGCAATTTCACCCTCACTCCCTTGCATGGGTATGATTTCCACACCACACTGATGGGAAGAACTGCAGCAGAAGCACAGAGCTGTCAGTGTTTTGGCAGCCTGGCTGCTCCACTGGGGATCACAGCCCACGGTGTGTGGCCAGCAGGTTGTGATGTCTCCTGTGCATCAGTTTGCAAAGCAGTGTGTTATGTATTTACACTCTATGGAAAAGGCTTTGCATCACTGATGTTTTAACCACACTGCTCCAAACCTTCCATAACCCCTCCCTTACTTACTCCCAGAGAGGAATGACTGAAGTGTTTCAGCTTTTCCATTACTTTGCCTGCCTGGAGACGTTGTGCTGGTGGCTGTGAGGTAATTAGCTGCTGTCAGGTGAGTTCCAGCTGCCTGCAGGGCTGAGGCTCCAGCTGGCCACCAGTGATCCCCCAGGGCAGCAGAATGGTGGGATGGCTGAGGGTGTGGACACTGAGGGATCTCTTTTCCTATTTCTTTTCTTTTTCCTCTCTTGAAATGACTCACTGCAGGGCAAGGTGTGCACCTGGGGCTGAACACAGACTTTAGAAAAGTCAGAGGACACATTGAGGAGGGAGCCATCACTGGGACCTCAGGGGATCAGCTGTCCAGCATGATAGTTCTCCTTTCAGCTGGGAGGCCCTGTGTGAGCCACAGATGCTTTATATTCCAGTGGAAAAGGAACCCATCCAAAACAGGATGGATGACTCTTACCCAGCCAGGGACACGGATGTCACAGGTGCAGCCAGCCCGGGTGGGTGCCTCTGCTGGGAAGGCTTCCTGCTCTCAGGGGCTGCTGAAAGGAGGATGGAGCCTGTCCACTAGGGAATTAACAGGGCAGTGACCCTGGGAGTCAGTGTGGATGGGGAGACAAGAGGGTTTGTGGTGGTACCTTAAGCCCAAAATAGCTGCATCCCTCAGACTGCAGCCTGGAAGGGGAAAAGAGCCCTTCCCAGCTGCTTGGGATGGTTGGGAGGGGAAAAGAACCTTTCCCAGCTGTTTGGGATGGTTGGGAGGGGAAAAGAGCTCTTCCCAGCTGTTTTGCACAAAGGGGTGAGGGGGGATAATGACTGGTAATTACTTTAATGAGGGAGGTGGGTCATTATTTTCCTCTGGAGCTGAGGGAAGGCCTGAGTGGCTCCCTGGGAGAGCAGGGCTCTGCAGGGTTTGTGTGTGCAGATTGTCTCTGCTGGTGTGAAGAGCTGCTGTGGCTCTGTGTGGCCGTGGGGTCCCACCTCGGGCAGGTGAGTGGGGCAGCTCTGTCTCACCCAGGGTGATTGTCACCACTGCCCGGCCTGACCAGGGGACACCATGGGTGGGATGTGTCACACCCAGCCCCAGCCTGGCATGGGGGAAGCAGGGACAGCCAAAACCACCCACGGGCACGTGGAGGGCATTCTGCCTGGGCTCACCCAAGGTGCACTGGCCTCCTTCCCCTGCAAAAACCAGGCCCCACAGTGTGGGAGGGTTTCCCCCTCTGTGGCTGCAGAGGGATTTAATGGAATCAGACAGAGACCCAAAGGATGAATCAAAACACTTCTTCTTCTCCACTGGTGTAGATGATCCCTGCTCTGGGGTGAGCCCTTGGCTTGGGGGTGTCCTGCCCTCAGGGTTTCTTGGAGAGCACTTGGCTGTGGAGCAGCCTCCCCACACCCTCTGCAAGCTCTAGCATCTCCAAATAAAGTTTCCTAGCAGATAGGTTTGAGTGAGTAATTCAACCAACTCAGTTTTAAGTGCTTCTGCTCATAGTTCATTTTGTTTGGATAACTAGTCAAGGATGTATTGGATCATTGGAGTCCTTCTTTTCAGATTTATTTCCTGTGTTTGCCAAAAATCAATTTGCAGGGTAATTGATTATCTTCCTTAGCAAGCACTGGTGGTAGCAGGGGATTTACTCAGAGTTGACTCAGCCCTTTGCAATGAGTTGTGTCATTCTTGCACTTTATTCTTGTTTAATCTGATGCTTTGGCAGGGATTTTTATAGTGCTCTACTGTCTCTGTAATGTGGCAGTGCCCCAGTGCCTGCTCCTTGACTCTGGTTTTGTGCTGTCTGTGCTCTCTAAATCATCCAGTGCTCTTTTCCAAACAGAATAAAGCTGCTGCTGTGATGAGTGCAAGCTTTGGAGGGCTTAAATTCTTCTCTGTCAGGTGTACTGGTCATTTTAAGGCCTGATTTAAGGTCTGGTCCTGCACACAGTCACTTTCTGGCGGGAGTAGCCAGACTGAAGATGGGGTAAAGCACTTTGTGCCACGTGCCTTTGCAGACCTTTATTCTGCTGTTTTTTTTCTGGATGTGGCATTGTGCACGTGGGGCTGGGTGGTGAATCCCACAGGGATCTAAAGGATGCAGCAACTGCAGGCTGAGGCCTTGAGAGCAATGAATTACTCAAAGAACAGCCTGCTCTGCTGGAAGCAGTAAGAGCCACATTAAACAGATTAATTTATTATTTAGCTGCCTCTCTATTAAGCTGACAGACACGCTGCCTAGGAGTTGCTTTGGATGGTAGCTGGTATTTATGATTTGGTCATGAAATCTCTAGTTTGTGTTGTATGTGGAAAGCATCTAATACTTTAAATAATTATTATAAATTGTCTAATACTTTAAATAAGTATTAAACAAGAGGCTCCTGATGACATTCCCTGTGGATATGGGATGCTTGTTACACTGCTGGTGGGCTGCAGGTGCCTGCTGTCAGGCACTTATCAGAGCACTTGTGCTTCTCCAGGATGCATCATCTGGTTGGGATCCTCCAAGATGCGACTGCAGAGGTGCAGGGTTAGTTCCCAAATACTCCTGTGGGGTCGGGGCAATGGCTGGTCCTGGCAAAGGGGTCCCATTGGTACAGACACCCCTGGAGCAGCACCCTTCCCACTCTCTCTCTGTCTATTTCTGTTTATGCCAGAGGCAGGAGAACTCCTCCTTTTGAAAGAAGAAACCCCCCAGGAGCTGCCTGCAGGGTAATTTTCCCTGGTGATGTTCTACAGTTGTGCAACACCTGGCTTATCTTTGCATGCTCACACTCTACACCTCTGGGTTCTCCTGGAGCTCTTGCCTTGATTTATCTAACTGGGGATGCTCTGTCTGAATGTCCCATCCTTGACAGGTCTCACCTCTGCAATTTCTCGTGAATCCTGGAGCTCTGCAGCTGCAAACACGTAACAAACCTCACCCCTGAGGGGCAGGGGGGTTCTGCTAGTGTTCTTGTAGGCCTGATGGTTGTTACAGCCCCTAGAGAAAAGCTCTCATAATGGTGAGTAAGTTTCATGCTTGCTGGGAGAGCTGTTGGAAAAATGAGCTGGAAATGGGTATTTGGATTCCTTTGAAAATCAAGTGTAAACTCCAGTCCATAGTGATAAATGGTGTTGGTGTTTCACATCTGTGTTTTATGCATGCCTGAAGTTGTTCTTGGCAAGTGGTGGCAGTCTGAGCCTTGAACCTCAGGGCAGCCCAGTGTTCTGGTCCCTGCTAGGGGTGTTGTTGATGTGGATGATGCAGTGTTGGAGGAATCTGTAGGACTTACCTGTTGAATGAACAGAGACACAGAAAAATATGAATGTTTTTATAAAGAGAGTGTGTTTGCTCTCACACAATGTTTTTGTTTTACTAACAAAGAGAAATTCCTTGGCCCAAGTATAATGATCTGCTTTCTAGGGATGCTGGTGCTGTGTCCAGCACACCTACCAGCCTCTCCTGCCATTAGTCAGGAGCTCTGTGGTGGCTCTCCAAGGCACCACAAAAGCCTGTTTGTAGAGCAAGAGCTCCAACACAAGCACCTCTTGCTGAAAAAGAAATTTAGTTTCTTGCTGGGCTGTGTGTCCAATAGCAGAAGAATGGAAGAAAGTGGGAAAAGCTCAGAAGAATGTAAAAAGAATAAGGGATGGAGAAAGGGAGAAAAGAAAACAGATGTGAATGCTGTGAGATTTTTCTAGTGTGGTGCAACAGCACAGGCAGGTGGATTTGTTTAAAATAGGAACAAATTGCTACCTGACAGTACTTTTTTTCATGTTTGCTTTGAAGAAAATGCTCCTCTTTTGGCATTTTTTTCTGTGCTCTCTTCAGCTGGGTCCCCTCCGTCCCTTCAGACTTCTCACTTTAAATACACCCCTGCTGCTCACCTCGTGTCCTGCAAACTCTGTCTGTGAACCTGAAGGTGCTGAGCTTCCAGGACAGCCTTTAGCAGTGAGAGAGGGTTGTTTGGCCAGGACAGGCGAGGCATCCTCCTGCAAAGATTTTGTGCCTCATTTTCCTCGTCTGGGAGTGCAGCTGCTGGCGCTGTTTGGGGCAGCGGGGCTGCTCCCAGCCTGCAGCATCCCGTGGTTCCCATGACAGCGCTGCGCTGCTGCGGGCAGCTCGGGACACCTCAGCTGGCCAAGTGCCTGCGCTGCTTGGGGTTATCCCCCTAGGCATGATGCAGTGACCCTGGGAGGAGCTCCCCACCTCCAGGGCCAGTGCTCTGGGTTGGTCTAACTTTCTTTCTTTTTTTTTTTTTTTTTTTTTTCCGTGCACCTCCCCGCTATAAGCGTGGGAGCCGCGTCCCTCCCGCCGGCCGCCCCAGCGCAGCCCCGAGCGAAGCTCCGTGCTCGGCCCGGACCTGCCGAGCAGCCCCGGCCGCCTGTAAGCTCCTGCCTGCCTCCCTGCCTGCCTCCCTGCCTGCCTCCCTGCCTGCCTCCCTGCCTGCCTGCCTGCCTGCCTCCCTGCCTCCCTGCCTGCCTCCCTCCGAGCATCGTCCCCCCGTCAGGGCGGCAGCGCTCCGGCATCCCGCGCCTCGCAGATCTTTGGCTTTCAGGGCTGGTGCTGGTCTTTCCTCTGCCTTGCGGTTGCTCTGCCGGACAAGGGTTTGCGGGAGCAGGGATGGGAAGCCTGTGGGTGTGTGATGTGCTTCTGGAACACTTCAGCAAGGCAATTTCTCCGTAGTTTGCCGAGTTAACCTCAGGAACTGCTTGTTTTGGAAAAGGGATTTATCTACATTTCTGCTTCTGATTACTCTCTGCATCCTCTTTTTCTGCTATGCATATTGCCTCCGGGAAGGTGGCTGCTTTGGGCACTGGGGTATAAATACAACTTTTCCCTTTGTTTGCAAGTTGAACTGGTGCTTAGGGAGCATTTGCAGTGGTGCTGAGTTGTGTAGGAGCTGTCAGCTCTGTGCTTTCCTGGGCAGGTGATCAGATGTGCCTCTCTGAGGCTTTTAATGAGAGCTGGGGAGGAAATAACTAAAGCAGGGGCTGGTTTGTGGGCTCTCAGGTGATGTGAGGAGCAATCCTGGGAGCAAGCTGGCAGTAACAGAATTGGAGAATATGGGAATGCAAGCTTTTGTCTAATAATTATCACTCTCAAATATTTCCTCTTTGTGTGTTATGGACTATCAGGCAGTTGCAGAGTTCCTGCAGCTGCACCCATGTGAATGCAAACACCTTTAGCTTTGTGCAAATGCTGCACCCCTGTAATGAGATAGATTTGGGAAGTCACTTGCATGAGTGAAGATTTACTTGCCCATGTGTTTGCAAGATGGGTGTTTCTGTCATTAATCATTTTTTTAGTAATTGGTCAAAAGATAAGCTAATGTGTGGGACTCTGGTCCAGTTTGTGTTGTGTAAGCAGGAGCCTGTCTGTGGTTGAGAATGGGATGTGACTATTTTTTAAACCACTGAAATCTAACATGTGGAATGGGGAAAACTGTAAAAACAATCCACCTATCAAATAGCCTTTTACCCTGTTTTGAGAGGAAGAGTGTTTTTTAAAAACAACAACAAAAAAACTTCCGAAAGGAAACTGATTAAATTCTTAAGCCATGAGGTACAAAGCAAATAGCTGATCAAGCAACCAAATATGGCTTTGAAACTTCAACTTTCTTTTGTAACGATAAAAGCACCCACATACTCCAGTGACAACACCCTTTCTTCTTTTTTCCCAAACACAGCATTCTTGAATACAAACCAGTTCCTAATTTTTCCTTAAGGAGCTCAGTATATAAAAATTCCTTCTTGACTAATACCTAAAAGAAAAATGTGGGTAGGTGTTTCAGAGCTGGCACCACAAGTGCAAAAAGCCCTCCAGATCTCAGTGCAGCAGAAAGGCAGTTGCTCACATTTTGGACTGTGGCTCTGAGGAAGGAAAGGAGTTCAGGGCTGGGATTTTACAGCTGGTTTCTGACATGCACTGAGGAATTTTGGCTGGGGAACGTTTTGAGGATTGGGCCCTTGAGGTGATTCTAGCAGAAGTTATTCCCTGCTGTGAGCAATGGCTTGTCTCCCTGTATGCTGGTACAATTCTCTCCTTGGATGTAAACAGTGGCAGCTGTTCAAAAGGAGGCAATGTTTAGGGTACTCAAACAGTTGAAAATAAACACTCCCCTGCCCCTCTTGGCTGGCCTTTACTTTGGAAGCAGCCTTTCCATCGAGCTGTACTGTGAATGGAAAATCCAGATATATGGTAGGAAGCAGCTGGGGGAGCCCAGCCAGGTCCCTGCTCATGGACAGGGGAGTGATGCTGTAGGATGCCCTTCATCTGTGATCTAAATCCTTATCACATCAATGTGGCTTGCAGTCCACACCCACTGCACTAGGATGTAACAGAAGCTTTAAGGAACTGACCTCCTTGCCCCCAAGAAGGAACTTACTTCCTTTTGTATCACAGAGTAGTTTGGTTGGAAGGGGCCTTCAAAGGCCATTTAGTCCACAGGGACCTCTTCAGCTAGGCCAGGTTGCTCAGAGCCCTGTCCAGCCTGGCCTTGAACACTTCCAGGGATGGGGCATCTCCCACCTCTCTGGGCAATTTGTGCCAGTGCTTTACTGGTTCTTCCACTGTAAAAATCTCCTTCTTTGTATCTAGTCTAAATCTAATCTGTTCCAGTTGAAAACCTTTGCCCTTGTCCTGTTGCAGCAGGCCCTGATAGAAAGTTTGTTCTCATCTTCCTTGTGAGCTCTCTTGAAGTACTGAAATACAATATGGCAATAAAGCCTTCCCAGAGCCTTTCCTTCTCCAGGCTGAGCAATCCCAGCTCTCTCAGCCTGTCTCCACAGGAGAGGGGCTCCATCCCTCAGAGCACATCATCCCTGTCCCCTCTGGACTCGCTCCATGTCCTTCCTGTGCTGGACCCCAGGCTGTGCTCAGCTCTGCAGGTGAGGTCTCACAAACGGAGCAGAGAGGCAGATGTGAGCCAGGAACAATACTGTCCCCTCAGCAGCAGCCTGGGTGAATTTTGTTCTTTTAAGTTTATTCACCAGCCAGTGGAAGCACTGGGGGGTTCAGGTGGAAAGTTCCTCTGGTCTTTGCTGATGGGACAAGGATCACACAAGCTTGTGTTTAGCATTTCCCTTTTTGCAGTGCTGCTTAGCCCTGATGTCCCAGGGGCGTTGAATGAAGCAAGAAAAGCCTCACCACCAGCAATGTGCAAAGTTTGCTCAGGCCTTCGATTGGTTTTGGTTTGATCGCTCCTAAATCAGAGCAGCTCCCTGCAGAGCCATGGGCAGGCTCTGGTGCCAGGCTCTCAGGGGTCACTCGGAGATGCAGATGTGTGGAGAGCTGAGCCAAGCAGTCCATACCTGCCTGCCACCCTCGTGGTCCCCAGCCACTGTCACCTTGTGCCCTGCTGCTAGGAGAGCAAAGGTAGCAAAGCTGAGATTTCAGATTCAGTTCCTTACCTTGAGCAGGGTGGACTCACTTTTGCTTGAAACCATGTCTATGCAGTAAACCTTCCCAGAACTGACCTGTGATTTCATAAAAATTATACATTGTAAGTCAAAATACTACAGCTCGATTCATTGGGATAGCTTTTTATTTCATTTCTGTTGCAGAAATGCAGACAGGGAAAGTAACAAAGCAGAAATGCCTGAGATCAGTCATTTCATGTCTGATTTTGGCAGAGGGAGTGTGGGAGGAAGAAAGAGACCTCATATTTCACTTAGATACTCTGTTTGGAGAGGAGTTTTGAGCAGATGGCTCTTGAGACACTGTGACTCTAAAGAATTAAATGCTATTTAGATAAATGCATGCTTCCACTTCTGCACTGTGGTTTTGGAAGGACTGTGTCATATATTCTGGCTTCAGTCCTTTTGTCCTCAGGTCCACTAAAACCCTGTTTGCAGCCACTTGGCTGGGTGTAGGACCAAAGGACTGGGGCTGCCCTGGGGTTCAGAGACAGGACATAGCCCAGCTTGCTCCTGTCCCCAGTGTGCTTTAACTGGGACTTTCTGTAGCTGGGCAGCCCAGAGAATATCTGGGAATATCACCCCAGCTGGCTTCTGCAGGAATGAATTGGAACCAAGAGGCTGAGGCTGGTGTGTGATGAGCATTTCTCCCTGTGAAACCTCCCCAGGCCTGTAGGCAGAACTCCCCTACCAGAAATGGCTCATTTTGCTGCTCTGAGTACAAAGGCTTTGCTCTGCTCTGAGCTGCTGTTGGGAAGCCACAGAGAAGCAGTGCTTGCCCTCCTTGCAGCACTCCCTGAGGCAGGAACTGGCCCTTGGTGCTTCCAGGGTGATTCAGGCATGGGTAGCACCAAGAATGCTGCCAGAAAATTCCTCCTCTCAGAGCTGGAGAGTGTGGTGGCATTTTCTGTGGGACAAAGGGATGGATGGATGGATGGATGGATGGATGGATGGATGGATGGATGGATGGCTGCTCCCTCTTCTGCTTCTCCAGCTTTTTCATCTCCATCAGAATGGATGGGAAATAGGGTCTGTGTTCTATGGCAAGACAGGGCTAAAATTACATTTAAGGCTTTGGATTGCATTGTAGCCATGCTGGAATGGCACAGACAATGTTGGAAGCACTCTTTCAAAAAAAGGCTGAGCTAGAGCTCCCGGGAAGAAGTTGGAGAGCCAGGGCAGGGTTCCTGGCAGCTCCTGGAGCTGCAATCCAGGGTGGAAGGGCAGCTATTTTGCTGCATGCCTGGCTGGAAACTTTCAGGCAGAGTTACAGTTTTGGTTTGGATGCTGTTACTGAGTTGCATTATTTCTGTAAATAAGAAATTCAAACCCTCTTGACTTCGGACTGATGTTTTCAGAAGACCCACTCGTTGCACAGATGTGCCTCATCTCTTTGCTGTCCCTCGAGGTGACCCCGGTGGTTGGTGGTGTTTGGGATGCATCCCTCCTGCAGAGCTGGCTGTGGTGTGAGCAGGCAGCCAAGGGTCAGGGCTGTGGGGGATTGAAGGTGGTGGGACACTGCTGCATTTGTGACCTGTTGGGGACAGATACAGATTGCCACTTGTCACCCAGGCATCTAATGGAGAACAGGGGGAAACTATTCCAGCTGGGAAGAATCACTGCGGGGCAGCTTTTTGGCTTTCTTGTTTCTAATCCCCGTCCACCTTGGAAAGGGGAAAAGAGGAGACTAAAATCTGCCTCACAGATTTATGGTGCTTTATGATGCTTTGACATATGAGGGAGCTTCAAATCAAATACTGGCTGGCTGCAGTGGTGTCTGTCTGCTGAAATGATGGGTTTAAAAGACTCCTGTTCACAAGGAATTGTGTGTGCTCCATATGCCAAGGGACTCCTGCAGGGAGGCACAGCTGGTACAGGGATCTATAATTCACCTATTTTGCTTCAATGTCCCTTTAGCACTGCAGCAGCTGTCCCAGAGTGTGAGGGCTCTTGTTCTACACCAGCTCTCAGCTGCAGAGGAGGTCAGAGCTTCTGGCAGAGCAAGAATTGCTCTTGCTGTTTTGCTTGGACAGAGCAAAAAATCCACTCAGTCCTCCAAAACTCTCTCATATGAACCAGAGTGCTGGACATGCCTTTCTTCCTGTGCTAAGAAAAATAGAAATGGTTCATCACACTAAAGCCACGGCTGGTCCAGCCCACAGTGGTTGTTAGTTGACTTTCCTGCAGGGTGTTGGCTCCCAGCTCTTCCTCAGAGCCTTCATATGGGAATATTCAGTTTTCATGTGCTTCCAGTGGTCTCTGACCAAAGACTCCCTTAACTATGACACCCTAAATATAGCCCCCCCCTCTGCTGGGGGATGCTGGGGTGGGAGAAAACGATGTCCTTTCTTCTAAAGAAATGCCCCACGATGTGGGAACCATCTGGGCTTGGCAGGCTGCTCCCAAGGCATTTGCTGCTTGTTTACCTTGGGACTGGCTGCCCCTGGCAGTTGTTGCCATCAGCCTTTCTTATCTGTTCTTTTCTATAATAAACACTGGAGCAAAGGTTTGGAATTAGTCACTTCTGAGGCACTGCCTGCCTCCCTTTCCAGCTTCTGTCTTATCGTCTGGTTTTTGGGCTCCTGAGCCTTTTGCACTTCATTCTGTGCCTCTTGGTTTTCCCCTCGTGGCATTGCACCGAGATAGCAAAGAGCTCTTTAAAATTCCTGGGAGGTGTGTCATCCCCAGGGCTGCAGCATCCCAGGAAACTGCTGCCTTGGACAGCTGTGTGCACTCACAGTGCTCTTGCTGTGTGCTACAGAGATTTTTCTAGCTGGATTTACCTCATCCAGTGGATGAGTTTGAGTTTCTGACTGATGCCTGTTCAGGTCCAGAGCCCACAGAGGCAGTGTCAGGATCCCAAGAGCATTCCAGGGGCCTGGCACTGTGTCCTGCTCTTTGGTACAGCATTAACCACAGGGCAGCCTGTGGTTTCAGGGAATGCAAACACAGAAAAAGCACCTCCAGAACACAGGTGTGTGGTCCTCATCTGGACTGAGTCATTTGAGATTGTGATCTGGAGACTGAGTGGCTTTGCCTCCACTTACAAATTCCCTGGTGATGTCTAAGCATTGTCCCGATGTGCTCCTGCTTCTGACAGCACTGTGGAGAGGCGCTGATGAACAGCCCAGGGTGCAAGGATTTCCCTCTCTTTCTCTGGTCTCATCTCACATGAGAAATGCACAGAGCTATGTATTTCACTCAACACAAGCAAATACAGTTTCTTGTCTGTCCCTTGACAGGCAGTCATGCTCCTCAGGGCACAGCCTGCCAGGTGAATGCACTTGATGAATAATTTATTCCAGTGCTGCCTCTGGAAAGGGCCAGGAAGGGATCAGGATGGGAGAGCAGCCCGCATTCACCTCACAGCAGCACAAGGGCACCCACTGGGGATGCAAATCTGTTAAATTCTGTCTGGGTTTGCTTTGGTGGATGCCAGAACATGTCATCCCCCCCTTGCCATAACATTTCCTTCTCTCTTATGCCACGATCACCTTAATGACTTATAACCGGGGTTGGAAACTTCCACCCTGGGTCTGTCCCTGTGGTAGGATGGGTTTCTTGCAGTGGGTGAGGGACTCACCATTCCTGTTTGGGGAAAGATTTGCTGCTTTTAGGCTGGAGAGGATTGCAAACAGCATCCCTGTGGTGACTCTGATGTGCAGGAGAGGCGGTAACGCTTGCTCGGGCTGGCGGGGGGCTGCCCTAGAGGCTCGCCTGTGGTGTGCGAGTGAAAGCCGTGCCTCACAGCTCCTTTCCTCAGCTCCGTGTGGCTGGGGTGAGTGAAGGCAGCTTCCCCTCCGCCCCGCAGGGCTCCCAGCGCCCATCCCCGGAGCGCTGCTGAGAGCATCTCCTGCCCTCCCTGCCCTCCCCCAGCCCGTGCTCCGCTCGACCCCCAACCAAACAACCAAGAAATCTGCTATAAACCGAGGAGTAAGTTGTTTTGGTTACCAGGGAGATTGCCAAGTGCAAATTCAAGCTGAAATAGCGATGAGCTCATCCCTGGAGCGGCCGGGGGAAGGGGAGGCAGCGCCAGGAATGCCGCGGACATCGGGGTGCTGCGGGAGCTGCTCTGCCAGGCGGCTTTTGCCTTGTCAGTGACATCGTGCAGGGGATGCTGCGCGAAGCTGGCTGCTGAGACAGGGCTCTCACAGTTCCTGGAAGTATGGCAGTGACATTCCTCGTGGGACTGAGGGCTGGAGAGCCTTGGGGGTGGGTTCAGGTGCTGCAAAGGTGGCCTTCTCTGCCATCTCCCCTGGAAACTTCTCCCTGTGAAGGGATTGTGGGGAAACTGAGACGCTTGACTTGCAGGTGAGGGCTGGTTCTGGGCAGCTGGTTAGGCAGGAGTACTGCCAGGCCAAGCCTCTCCCTGCTGCTGCTCCAGGGGCTGGGGTGAGGGCTTGAGAGAACCTCACCCTCTTCTGCAAAATGCCTGGGGCAGGAGATGGGACATTTGGACCCTGGCGTTATTTTGCCCCGAAATGTCCCCAGTTTAAGCAGGTCAGGACTGGAGTTTTGGAGTCACCTGCTGCCAGGGCACGGTGGGAGCAGAGAGGGCATTTCTGGGGTGACGGAGGGGGCTCTCGTGGAGCACCAGCTGTGCCTGAGAGAGGCAGGATAAGGAGGCTGTGCTGCACTCAGCCTCAGCCCAGGAAGGGCTCCTGCATCACCCTGCACCTTTCTCTGCTAGGACAGAGATGTTTCTGGTGCACTCCATTCGATGGACTCACATTTTCTGAGCAAGTACAACTTTCAACTGAAAAGCTCTGTCTGTAGGAGGAAGCACTGCCTGTCCCTCTGCACCATGGTGTGCAGGGGCAGGCTGACAAAGCTGTGGCAGTGGTCTCTGCTTGGGTTTTGCTCCCCGTTGCTGAATTATCAAATAATGAAGTTGTGTAGAAATACCTGAGAATGTCACCTGGCAGCTGTCTTGATGAAGCAATGCATGAGCTCCTTACCAGAGGCCCACTGGTGGATTTCAGTAAATCTTTTGAGACATCAGTGAGTGAAAACAGGGAACAAATATCAACAGCACAAATGCAAACAAAACTGAGCCCCTGAAAAGTGATCTGTGAACCTACTCACATGATGAAAAAACATGATCCTTTTTTTGGATTAACTTCATAGCTTTCTGAAACAAGGGGTGGAGGTTGCAACTATAAAAAGAGATTGGTTTCAGCAGGGGTATTTTGTATTTTGGAAGTCTTTTATTACAATTTTACAATCACAAGAGATCTATAAAATTATGTCCTCTTGCAAGTCCCTTCCAGGGCTGTGGGTGGATTTTTTCCAGCTCCTTTCTGGAGCCATGTGGGTAATGCTTTGGTGACATGACCAAGCCCCTTAGCACGACAGGCAGCCCTCAGTGCCACCAGGGCATTCAGCTTCAGGGAGAGGCTTCGGGAAAGCCTGGTGCTTGGAGCAGTCTGGCATTTGAGAGAAGGTGATTTTCATGTGAGGACTTGCAGCTGAGTGGGACAGACATGAGTTCACCTTTTCTAGCTGCAAGGTGGGCAGTGCTCTGGTGTGCCTGGGCTGTCCCAGGGGGTGGCCTTGAGTCCCTGTGACCCTGCTGCAAAGCACAGCCCTGTGCCCCAGCCACCAGGACCCCAAACTGCCCAGAGCTGAGCTGGGCAGCATGCTGAAAAACTTGAAAACCTACAAATGCCACGTGGAGCATTTTATCTTCTGCTTTCAGCATCTCTTTGGAGATGAGACACTGCTTGTCTGGTGTTCCTTTGTGTCACCTCTTTTCTGTGGGGTGCAGCATTGGATGTTAACATGTGGGAGCAGGACGGGCATCCCTGCAGCTCTTCCCTGTGTCCTTCCCCAGTGTTTCACCTTCTTGGTACCAAGATGTGTTTGCCTTTTGGCTGTCTCTGGGTGACTAAACCCACGGCTGTTCTTTGCAGATCCAGGACCAAGCCTAACTTTGCTCAGCCCTGGCACAAAGCGGGCAAACTCCCACCAGACTTCCTTCTAGCACAGCTGAGAGTTTGTCTCAAGGGGTAAAACTTTACCAAAGGGACAGCAGAGTCCTTGCTGTTTCAGGAAAACCCTCCATGATTTGGAAACCTCACCCTTTCCCCATTGTCCTGCAGCATTCCCAGAGGGATGTGGTGCTTGTGGGCTCTCATGAAATGCAGTTGCACAAGCTGGTTTTAAAAGAAAGCAAACCACTGTTTCACATCTGGTTTAGCTTTTTGACAGTTTTCTCTGGCATCTGTGTGCAATTAGCACTGCCCTTCTGCCACATGGAGCCCATCCTCTAATGGCTGGATGTGGGCAGCAGTTGCAGAGCTTGCAGTGATTGTGGTGAGAAGGGCAGTTTCTCTTTGCAGACTGTGTTGCTCATTGCCCCTGAATTTATTGTCTTTCTGCTACTTGAGAAAGAAAACAAAATAATTTTTTTGGGCCTGAATCCAGCCCCAGAGCAGGGGATGGCTTAATCAAACACACAAGCACTTTTACCAGCTCCAGTTGGTTTATTTCTATGTTTAAAATCAAACACTCTTTTAAGTATCTCACTTTTCTTTTCCCAAAGTTTGTGTTTAATGAATGTACCCACTCACAGGCTTTGCCCTTGAGTGGAGGAGTCAGCACTGGTAGAAATGCAGAGCTGCTGTGAGACACTCAGAGGAGCATGGCAGAGGAGAGGAGCCCTTCCCCTGGCTCTGAATGCCCTGGCTTGGTGGAGGGGGGAAATGAAGGTATTAAATTTAGCACTTTCAGTAACCTCACCCCCACCCTCCTGTGGCCTGAGCTGTCTCCTACCAAGTACTGATCTGAACGTTTCCAAGACATAGAAGGAACTCAAATTTTGCTAGGTTACCAAAAAACTAGAGTGGGAGTATGCTGGGGAGGAGAATTCCCCTGCTTCCCTCTCCAAAACAGCCTCGATCCTGCAGATAATGACACTCAGCTGGGATACCACAAACCAGGGCAGGGCTCTGAAAACCATTCTGGGCTGGGACTCTGGTTTTGGCTGAAATTGAAACCTAACCCCGATGGAAGATTTAAAGCTATTTGTTCCTTTTTTTTTTAAACATTTGAGCCTACGTTTTCTAACCAGCCCCACAGGTAAAGCTTTCCTGTGTAGTCCTTGCCCAGCTCTGATCTGACATATTTCCAGAGAGACTCAGGATCCTTATCACTTTATGACAAATGAGATTTAAAGTGCCTGTATCACACAGGCACTTTGAAAATATTATCCCTGACTCCAGATAAATGGCTCATACATTTTAATGCCCTTATTAGAAATTGAATTGACAACACTTATCCTCTGTGGAAATTGCTCTGCAGCTCAGGGGAAAATGTACAGAGAGCACTGGTGGAGACTTCAGAGAGCTCTTGTCATCTTGAGATGTGTGTGCTGCTGGTGCAGTGTGTCTGCTGAATGAGGAGAGCAAGGATTGATATTTGGAAGTTTTTCACAGAAAGAGTGGTTAAAATACCGGAATCATCTGCCCAGGGAGGTGGTGGAGTCACCATCCCTGGATGTGTTTATAAAAAGACTGGATGCGGCACTTGGTGCCATGATCTAGTTGAGGTCTTGGAACATGGGTTGGACTCGATGATCTTAAAGGTCTCTTCCAACCTAGAAATTCTGTGATTCTGTGATATGTGCCAGAGAAAGGGGAAAGCACAAGTCCATGGGCTGAGACAGCAGTGGGGCTTCAAACATCCCGAAGATCTTCTGGGCTGAAAGGGAGAGCAAAGTGGTGGGGAAACAGGGGCTGCTCTGGCCTGCGTGTCCCAGGGTGTTGTGGAGATGTTGCACAGAGGTGCTTTATTTGCTGTCTTAGTAAGTGTAGAGAAAGTGAACTGATGGGTGCTGCCTTAAACTGGCACGTGGGTGCAGTGCTGCTGAGGTGCTCAGGCTGGTGACAGAGGCAGCAAGGAACTGCAACCAGGAAACCCACTCAAAACAGGTCGCTTTTAGAACAAAGTCTTTTTAATGGTGAATAAACTTGCAAGAACTGGCTGATGTCTGCTCCTCTCAGGGGATGTGGCCTTTGACATCAAGTTCCTGCAGCCTCTGAGCTGGGAGCTGCTGAGAGTGGAGGGAGGAAGGGGGACACAACTGGCAAAATACTCGGTGTGGTGCCAAAGAAGCACTTGTGACTCTGAAGCCACTCCAAGGTGAAGAGTTTCCAGTTCTCCTGCCCTTGTTGTGCAATGTGGCCCAGCCTGGCCTGGCCTTTGTGGTGGGTGTTGGGGTGCCAGGAAGTTGACTGCTTCTTCCATTTTAAACTGCACTTATCTGACGCTGGAAGTTAAACCTTCCTAAAGTAGAGGTTTATGAAAATAACTCTTGTGACTAATCCAACCCCTTAGGCCTTGCTGGAGGAGACTTTGCAGCTTTGTTTTTCCTTGTAAAGAATGCTCAGCATATGTCCTGACAATTAGTCAGAGTGCCCAAAAATACCCATCAGCCCTGCAAGCTGATCCCTTCAGCTCCTGGAGCTGAGACAGACACAGGGTTATGCACGGTGGGGCTTTGGGAAAGGTTATTTTTAAAATGGCCACATAACAAGGGTGATCTGGTCCTTTCAGCCACCAGCTCTGGCTCACAACTGAGGGTGCAGACAGCCAAGTGTTGATCTTGCTCGAGGGGACTGTCCTGCCCAGGGTGTTGGGCTGCTTCCCCTGCTAAAGCATGTGCCAGTGCTGGCTCTGTCAGCTCTAAATCAGTGCTGAGGGCATGGCCCTGTGGCCTGTGCCAAGTTTGGGCAGTGCTTTGATGGTGTGCTGGATGCCAGGGAGTCTTCCCAACTGGCATGCCAATGCTTGGAAGGGCACGTCCCCATCAAAGAGGTGGCCTGTCTTCCCCCTTAGCCAGGCAGCCCTTTCCTGAGGGCTTTTGCTTTGCCCTTCTCTGACCACCTGAGCTGAAGTTTTCTATCCTCAGTGTCTCTCATGTGCTGAATTTCTAGAGAATCTTTTGCCAGAATCACAGTCCATCCACAAACAGCCCTTTCTTCTCCTCCCCTGAAAATCAAGGTCTGTAAGGGGAAACACCCAGGCTCCTTGGTGCCACAGAGCACTGCTGGTGTGGGGAATTTGGCTTGGCCCCTGTTTTGTGTGGGTAGAGGATGGAGGTCTGCAGAACCATCTGCCCAGCAGCTTCCTGGGAACATGGTATTTTCCTGGAAAACATCACATGGAAAGCATTCCCAGCCTTTGGAGGAAGAGCTTGGGCAGAGCTGCAGCACCCACCTTGTGAGCCTTCCTTGCTGCCAGCTCCTGTTGGATGAGCACAGGAGGGTGTCAGGGGATGCTGGAGAGTGTGTGTGCTGTAGCTGATGTCTGGGTAGCTGCTAATCTCTGACTCCTAGTGGGTAGGTTTCCAAGGAATGACCCAGCTTTCAAGCAGTGAAGCAAACCAGTAGCTGAACTTCCTTCCGTGAGCTCCACAGTGACCCTCCCTGAGGCAGAGCACTGCCCAGCCAGCTGCTGTGCCCATGAGGAGCAACTGGGAGCTACTGGAAGTGCAGAGAGCCTGCTGGCCACTGTGAAATATTATTTCAGTGATGGCTCACTCCCTGCTTGGTGAAGCCCTGACATGAGCATTTATTGTGTGGGTATGGCAGGATTATGTTGCTGTGCCTGTTCCTCACACCTCATCTGTCCTGGGAAAGGCTGCTGTGCTGCCTGGCTGGATCACTGTGGTATTTATTTGACAGGGACTTGAGTTACTTTTCTCAGCTCTGAAGCCAGGGCTAAGCCACAAGGGGAAGGCTGTGGCTGGCAAATATCTGCCTCATGTTTGGCTCCACTGGTCATTCCCCCTGCACACGAGTACAACTTAACTTGAGCAGAGAAAGACCTAAAGTTGGCCGAGATGGCCCTAAGGAGCTCCTGAGCCCCAAGTGTGAAGCTTTGGGGTAATAGGCTGGGGAATAACTGAGGTGGGGTGCAGCTGGTTGGCCCCATGGCTCCTCCCAGGACACATCACCTGGCAGAGGGTGACTGAGAGTCCTCACAGCACTGCTGGGAGGGTCTGTGTGTGACACAGTTGTAGGGCTGCTGGGGAGGAAGAGGTAAATGCAGTATTTGAAGATTTTTAGCCCAATTATGAGTCTGTTGCTCTTCTGAGGCTTCTGAATCAGACCAGTCTTGGCAGTACATGTGGCCCTGCATCCCAAGAGGAGTAGAGGAAGTCTTTGTCTCCTGTCAGGGTTCTGTGACCTCCATGGACACGTTCCCACCTGTGGTCTTCACCTTACAGGCCATGAAGGGGGCTGTGGGCAGCCTGGTGAGCCTCCAGCCCCCTGCCTGCACACTCACAGCAGAAGGACATGGCAGACAGAGCTGGGAAGAGAAACACAGCTCATGTTTAAGCAAGTGCATTTAAAGACTAAGACATCTGACTTTCTAAGAGATTTTTTAAAAGTCTTCAGCCTTTTGGGGCTGCTTCTTCTTGAGTTTGTGCTGAAGGTCTAAATCTAACTGTTGGGACTACAGCAGGCACTCAACATCCTTGGTGCTGGGAGATGCAGCCTTGGCATCTTATCTGTAATGCAAGAAAGAGGAGCAGGGGTAGGAGGAAACTGACTTTATTTTGAAGTTGATTCAAAACCAGCTCTGCCCAGCACCTGCTACAGCCTCTCCTCTCGTCAGGCTTCTCTGGAGCCTGGGGGTGCCATGGGGCTGTTTGATGCCTGCATCCCACCCTACTGCCATAGCCAGCACGGGGAACAGGAGCTGAATAAAGCTTTGGGACTACAAAGCAGGTCCTGATTTATGCACAGACACTCCCCCAGGCCCCAGTGTCACTTGGCTCCCAGCAGCAGTGAGAGGTCTGCCATGTCAGCAACAGGTGAAGGGAAGAAGTGCCAGTCAGGAGTGTGTGTGGAGGGGAGCCACAGAGCAGATGGCAGCAGGGAAATAAATTTGGAACTGCCAGAGGAATAGTCCTGGAAACAGTCCAGCCTGTGGATGGAGGCAGATGGGGAAGGACTTGGTTTATGTCTCTTCCTGGTTTTGATTTTTTTCAGATGGGTTTATTTCCAGCTCTGTTATCTCTGACCATTCTTTCCTATTACTACACCCTTATCCCATTTTTCCCCTCTTCTTATCCTGTCTTCTTCTCCACCTTTTGTTTCTACTCACACTCTATCTGAGCTCCTGAATGTTGCCCACCCTGCATCTGCTTCCTTATGAACCTATTCCATATTCCTCTACCCCTACCTTCAGAGCTGACCCAAAAAATTTCCCTCGGCACTGAAAGGCTCAGCTCAGTGCTGTGACCCAGCTGTGACCCAGCTGCGAGCTGGAGCTCAGCCTGGAAGAATCCTGCCTTTGGCATGTCTTGCCACTTTCCTTCTCTATTGTCCCTCTGAGCTGGTTTCCTGGGAACAGCAGGGGCTCACCTGGTGCCTGGGGTGCTCATTCCCCTGTCCCTGCAGTGATGTCCCTGCTGGTTTTGCTCTGGATGTGGGAACATCCTGGCTGTCTCTGCCTTGTGTTCCTGTGAGTGCCTGTGGGACGCTTCAGGGGTGCACAGAGCTGGATTTGAGACTTCTAGGGCATTTTTGGGATACTTCACATAGAAACTGTCCAGATTTGAAAGAATGAGGTGGAAAATTCCTGTTCTGGCTCATGTGTGTGTGTCATGCAGGGTCTCTGGCTGGGGGGACAGGGTTCCCCATCCCCTGGCAGTGCTCTCTGGCTGATCTGCAAACGCTGCTCTGCAGTGCCTGCTGCCAGTGCTGAGCAGGAGGCATGTTGGATGCTGAGTGCTTGGAGAGCTGGATCAGCCCCCAGTGCCAGTCCTTGTGCCAAACCTGTCCAGCATTTCTGTGGCACTGGGGACTGCCTCTTATGTCTCTCTGATGGGTCAGCTACAGCTGCAATGATCTTTTCCTTGGAGAAAGCTGTATCTATGTCTTCTCTCCTCTCAAACCCAACTCTCTTACTGGTGGTCTTCCTGCAAACCTTGTCTTTATACTAAAACAAAGAACTGTTTTTTAAAAACTGTTTTATTTCTGCCTCAGAAGAGCCAAGGAAGTTTATAGGTGGGATCTGTTGGGTAGGATTGCTTTGCTGTGGGAAGACACACACATGCAACCTAAGACATACAAAATAAAATTAAAAAAAAATTGATCTGTCCTCAGGACAGGAAGGGAAGGGAGCAATGTGGGACTGATTTTCTGGGCAGCCTGGTGAATGGCAGTGTGCTCTTCTGTGCAGGTGCACCGTGCATTGCCAGCAGCATGTCTGGAAGCAGGAGGCACAGCATTACTTTAGGAGGTGCACAGGTGCTCTGCTGTTGGTATTTACTGCTGCTTTCTTTGATCATGGTGACTAATAGTTCATCAATGCCTGGCTTAGAACAGCTCTCTTTAGGAGTTTCTGCCTGTTGAATGACAGCAGGATGTGTGAGCAAGCTGAGAGACCCAGACCTTTTCTGGCAGGATTCTTAGGGCAAGAAAATACTCTGGAAATCACACCATGAATCATTTGTTTATCCCAGTGGATGACACTATGCCCCAGCCATGCTGCTCTGCAGTCAGACCCCTTGGGTGGGATCAGTGTGTCCAGGGCAGCTCCCTGGAAAACCTACAGGACAGGTTTAATGTTAAAAACATGACATCCCAAGCCTGCTGTGCCCTGCTGTGCACTCACTGGCGTATTTGGAGCACTCTTCCCTCTGGGACCTGTGGGTGCCTGCTGCACAGACAAGGGCTCAGGCAGGGCTGGCACAGCTCCATTCTGGGGCACCCTCTCTTTCCTGGAGATGTCTGCTCCTTGACACGTTTCATGGGGCTCTGATCTCTCTCCTTGCCACTTATGCTACACCTCTGTGTTCAATCACCTGGGCTTGTGTGGATGACGAGAGTCTTGGGAAGGAAAAAGGGAATTGTCCAAAGTTATCTGGCTGAAACCAGGCAAGAAACCAAGAGCAGCAGTAAGGTTGTTCCATTCCTGCTGCTGGACCAGGAGGCCAGAGATTCAAACAAAATGGCCTTTAATTAAAATCTGCTCTGGGGCTTTGCAGAGCGAGCTGTGCCAGGGAGCTCCATGGGCATCCCCAGGGCTGGGTCTTCCTCCTGTTTCTGGGCTAAACTTTCTCCCTCTCCTCCCTGCTCCAGCCCAAGCCTGTCATGGTGCTGTGGACACACGAGTGTTTGTGCACATGAAATGACATCCAAGTGTCCATCCCTGCTCTCCACAGCCCTGTGCAGCTGCCAGACTGCTGCTGGTTGCAGCCACCTCCACTCGGGGCGTGGCAGCCGCTGGCACCGCGGAGACTCTGCTCCATCAGCCAGGATGGGAGCCAAGGCTTCTGATGGAAATACCTGGGCATTCTGGGGAAAGCAGGAAACGACAGCTGGGTGGGAGGGTGCCAGAGCTTTGTGTAGGGAGCTGGAAAGGAATGAGAGTGGTTAATGGTGCAAACTCTACGTGCATTGCCAAAAATGAACTCATGTCTGTAAATATTACACTGTGCACAGCAAGATTAGAACAGGAAAATACCAGTTGTTAGGGTTCCTGTTGCCATCTGAATTATGCAAACAATTTGCTGCAGTTTATAGATGAGCTGGGGCAGAATAACGTTGGGTTTTTCCTCACCGAAGTGTTTCAGTGCATTAGTATTTTAGCACGTTTCCCAGCCTCAATCTGCTGCACCAGTGGATCCATGCTGTGCTCCTTGGAATGGCATGCTGTCAAAAGTGGCCTTTTCCAGGCCGTGTTGGAAACTTGGAGGTGTCAGGATGCTGGTGAGATGCTGAGCTTGTGCACTCGCTGCCTGGGGGCTAAGATGGGTGTGAAGGCTCAGGGGCTCACCAAGGCCAGTGCTGAGGCTGGACACTGTGCACGTGTGTGTGGCTGAGGAGCTCCTGGGAAGCAGAGATGTTCCTGGCTGGAGCTGGGCCGCTCTTCAGAGGCCAGACACCACCACGATGGGCTCCCAGGAAGGAATGATAAACATTGGCTCTTCCCAGTGGCTGTCAGGGAGGTTCAGTGGCTTTCCCACGGCCGTGCAGTGCGTCAGTGGGAGGCAGGATTAGCAGCTGGGCTCCCTGGCCCCCAGCCCTGAGCATCCCCAGCAGTTGCATAACCCAGGGTGAGCGCGGGGCTGCGGAGCCGCTGCAGCCTGGGGGTCCCCACGGGAGGGACCCCGAGCCACAGCTCCCTCCTCTCCGGCTGTGACTTGGGTGCAAACAGGTCAGCTGGAGCCATGGAGCTGGGATCTTCCTGAGAGCTTTGTGGACACCTGAGTCCAGAGGACAGAGGCATGAGGCAGTGCCTCTAAGGCCATGCTAGAGAAGCCCTGTATCATGACACCCATCTTTCTAAGTGCTGCTCTTCAGGGATTTGCTCCCTTTGAGCAGTCAGTGCTGTGAGCTTCCTTGAGGAAAAAGCTGGGGAAGGACCAGGAGGGGCAGTTTTACTGGCAGTGAAACTTCAGCACGACCTCCATGTTGAGAGCAAATCCAACCCACCCGTGAATGTATGCGCTGGTATTTCTGTGGGCTGTCAGCTGAGTCCTCTGGGGTACAGCCACATCCTTTCTGGGCCAGAAGACAGCCCCTTGCTGGCTCCTGGGGCTGCAGCCCCCCAACCCCCACAGGGCTGTGATCACCTCTTCCCTTCAGCCATGGCAGAGCAGCATTCGTGTTGGGTCTGTCATTTAGCTCAGGACTGTTACGAGACACAATCTCACTCTAAAGCCAAGGCCAAATAGTACCAGCATGGGGTCAAGTTCATGAGTTCATTCTGCCTTTGGGACTAATTTGGGTGCTGAGTAGCTGGGCAGGTATTTGACTGTTGCCTGCAGAGACCTAGAGGTCTCAGGATCCTATTCTTCTCCCTCAGATCACCTAAAATGGTAAGAATTTCCAAGGGGGATTAAGGTTGAGATCTCTGGGGAGGGGAGTGGACATCTGGTAGGAGTCCTGTCCATATTAATAGCCTCCATTTAAATATATGTTATCAAATGGGGCAGCTCCTTATCAGCCTGTGAACTCCATTACCTGAGGGGCTGCTGGTGACTTTGGGCTGTTGACCATGGCTTTCCACAGGCACACAGGTAAAGTGGCTGTGCTGCCAGGTGTTGGGGGACTACACTTGGTGAGTGGGGAGGAAGGTTTTGCTAAAAGGCTCCTGTGCCAGAGAAATAGCTTTGAATGCAAACCTAAATCTCAGCAATCTGCAGCTGTAACTCCTGATGGCAAATGGGCTGGTAACCAGTGGGAGACTGGTGCTGGAGCACAGTGCTGGTGGTGGTGGCCTCGTTTGTTCTGTAAAATGCACTGGATTTTAAATGTTTTTGTACCTGCTGCTGTGGGAAGGCTGAGGCTCAGCTGTTATTTGAGCAAGACTTGGTGAAAATGGGGGGACAATTCTCCTTGCAGCAAGTTTATTGCAGCGACCAGAGAAACCCAGGTCAGGGGGGAGACCAGTGTGTAAACCCAGATGGTTTGCTCTGCTCTGGTGGGAAGTTTGTGATTAGTCCCTCTTCTCTGTTTATCTTTTAGTTCAGATGGGCTGACCTTTATAAGTGATAGGAAAATGTTAATTTTTCCATGAACACTGACAGGAATCTTGAGATCATATTTTACATGTCGGGATGGGTGTCTTCCCATCCTGACTCATTCCTCTAGCCCTGCAGCTGAAGACAATCAGAAGCTCTTTGGGAATTTGGAAAGACTATCTCCCTCTTAGCAGCTGTTTTTGTGCATATCCAGGGTGCATTCACAGCCCTAGAGCCCAGAGGCAGTGCCACTCTTGGTGAGACCTAGCCCCGAGGGTGGATTGCCTGGGGACAGGGTGTCAGGCAGGGCACAGCTCCTGTGGGCACCAGACCCAGCTGCTGCACACCAGGAGCCAGGGCTGCTCGTGAGGCTTGGGAGCAGAGAGCCTCCTCAAAGCTGGGCAGAAAAGGCACGGTTTGCTGCTCAGCTTCCTGCTCACCTTCCCAGGGCAAGGCACACACGTGAGGCTGCTTGCACAGCACCTAACTGCTCAGGATTTTCTTGTGGATGCACATGCGTGTTATGCAGGGCACCACTGTGAGTAAAATCTGATTTCTGTGGTGTCATTTGATGTAAGAAGATGTTTAACTTCAGCCCACGAGACTGACCAATGCTGTAGCATCCTTCCATTATACTCCCAGCTCTGTAATTTTTTCTTATCTTCCTCAGGGGATGTCTCCTGGGGCAAGAACTCACAGACTGGATGCTGTGCTGTGATGTAAAATGCTGCAGGCTGTTCTGAGCAGGTGCTGAGGTTGGACTGCTGCTGCCAAACAGTCACAGCACAGTGTCTGATCCTGCAGACCACAGGGAGCCCCAGGGCAGCCGTGGGGGTATCACAGTGCCTGCCCAGGGTGGGGCTGGATCCTCCGGAGCAGGAGGAAATCTCATTTTGGCACCTGGGAGCACCTGGGTGTGAGAAGGGCATCCAGCTGCTGAGGTGGGGCTGACCAGTGCTTGGCTGGGAACACAACAGGGGAGTCTCAAAGGGCAAAACTTAATGCAGCCACAGAGTCAGTTACTGACCAGGATTTGTTTGTTTTGAAAGGTTTGGACTTTGTTGCTTAAACTCTGCCTGAAGTGCTCAGCCTTACTCGAGGCAGTGGTGCATTGTTAGCCTTCACTGAGCTCTGCACTGAGGGCCAAAGCAATCCCCAGGGAAAGTGTTTGCAGGGCTGGGCCAGTGATTTTTAATAAATGGCACGTCCCTACTTCCCTGGGGAACTGGGAAGGTTTAGTAATGACTGGGATGTGCTCACACATGGTGGCAAGAGGACCGTAGGGAATGTTTTTGGCAACTGCCTGAGGAACTTGGAGCTGTTCTTGCTCTAAATAAAGAAGCTTTCATTTTATCAACAGATTAATTTTTGAATTATAGAGGATGAGACTTGCACGTGCCCCAGCCTGGCAGTGGGAGAGCACAGCTCTGATATTTTCAGCCCTCCCAGCAAAAACGACCTACAAGAGCTTTCTTTTCTTTCTTTACTTTCTTTCCTTGGGCTTTGCAAATGTTGGTCGCCCAGGGCATTGTGCCAGCGCAGTCCTGAGTGTCACTTTGCATTTGGGATTAACAGGACCCTTCTTTTAAGGGTTTCCCAGGTATTTATAGCAAACCATGCGACCTTGCATAGAGGAATGCTGAGAATAGTAACTCAGGTGACACACCAGGGCTGCCAGGACTGACCTGAAACAGGCAGGTGTAGCCAGTGCCTGGCAGTGTGGAGCTGTGTACTCAGTCTGCTGAGAAAAAATAAAACTAATGTAGAATCAAAAAGCTCTTTTTCTTCCATATGCAACTGTGTGTAGGGCAGAGGGTTAACAACTCCAACCTCATCTTCTTTCTTAAGTGGCAGAATAATCTGTAGAGTGTAAGTACAGTCTCTCTGGTTGTGTTTAGAGACTACACTTCAAGTTCTTCCTTGGTGGTTTATCACATTTAAACATATTCCCCAGAGACATTAACACACAGCCTGTGCTAAGTGCTTTGCTTATCAGCTGTGCTCCAGCTTCCTTCCCTGGATGCTTTGGTTCCATTTATTGTGCAAACCACTGTGATGCTGCCTTGGGTTTTTGGCTGAGCTGGGATGAACCAGCCCAGGGTGATGCAGGAGCCCAGCAGGATGCAGGGGTTGTTGGGGTGCAGCGGTGTTTGTGGGGTGGCACTTCTTAGGTCTGTACCCTTTCCATCCCCGAGCTGGCTGTGCTGCAGGGTGCAGATGTGGCCCTGACCCTCAGTCATCCCCGTGGCTGCTTGGTGTTGGTGCCACTTGAGGTGTGTGGAAGCCCCGGGGCCCAAGTGCTTGAGCTCTCTGAGGGAGTGGTGAGGCTGTCCAAGGGCTGTTTTTGTGGAGTACAAGATGCTTTCAGGGGACAAGGGGCAAACTGGCACCTCTGTGGTCAGGTACATGTTAGGGCTGTATTCCAGTGGGTCTTTGTGCCAAATACCCTGATATCTGAGAAGGCCACTGGCCTGGCCTTCTGCCCTCCAGCTGTAGCCAAATCCATCAGGGAGCTACATTTAGAGACCACCCTGCCAGGGCTGGTGGGACAGGGATCCCTTGCTTAGAGTGAGATTTGTTTCTGGAAGTGTGGCTGCGTTTTTCTCCATCTTATTGAGGGGTCTCTAGGCTATTTAAGGATGGGCACATTCTGCATTTTCCCCTCCCCCCAGCTGCCTGTGCTCAATATTTTCACCTGCTTCTCTCCAGCAGAACAATCCTCTGCACATGCCTGGGAGGGGGAATAGTTCCAGCCTGTCCATGCTTTTCCTCTGCTTTCTAAATCCTGTTCTACGGCCTCAGTGTCAGGCTGACATGGGGCTTGGATCAGGGCATGTCCCCAGGGTATGAGATTCTCCTGGAGCTGAACGAGAGACCAGGCTGTCACCTGGGAGATGCCATGGGCTGGTGTAAGGGTACAGCCACAGAAACTCATGTTCAAGTGACTTCCCAGCTAAAACATCTGCATGCACCGCTCTCATTTTCAGCACAGCAGTGTGAAAAGAAGCACAGAGGTTCAGTGCTCTGGGTTTTAGTGGTGGTTTGGTGAGTGCTCTCCCTGGTTTTGGGTTGCTGTGGCACTGTTGTACCCCTGGTGTGGATCCCTACCCTGTGCTCAGCATCTGCTGCCCTGCTCATAAGGGAAGTGATGATGAGGGCACTGAATAAAGACCCCGAGGAAGTGATGATTTTTCTGTGTACCCTTAGTTTCATAACTTGCCTTCTTTTCAGACAGTAAAGACAGGCCAGGGTTAATATACCTGGAAGCTCTGGAAAGTTGTGCTGTGGGGACCTGGTGCAGCTGGAGGGTGAACAGGTTATTTTGGAGATAAACAACTCCAAACCCATGACCTGCTACCAAGCAGGCTTTAGGAATACATTTATTTTTATACAGAGCATGAGAAATATCTCCTCTGTTTACCTTCCATGAGAGGGGACAGGACTGCTGAGGGGAGCAGCTGTAGGACACTAAATGAAGCTGAGCTCTGAAGTGTCCACAGATGTTTGCTCCATTTGGGGAAAATAATCTGGTGGTCCCTGCACAGCTGCTGCTGGCCTGGGGCTCCACTCTGCCACACACTGGGGGCTTCCAGGGCTCTTGTGACCATCCCTGGGTGGGCTGGTCCTGCTCCTGAGGGATGGTCTGGCTGCTGTGGGCTCTGGAATGGCACAGGTGAGCAGAGCCCACCAGCAGCACCTTTGCAGGGGCAGTGCAACCGCTGCTTCTTCACTGCAGGACAGAGGTGCCTCTCCTGGCTCTAGATCAGGAATTCAGGAATGATAGTGCTGGGGGCAGGAAGCCTCTGGAAAAGCTGGAAGCAAATTCATGCCCCTGCCTGTGCACGAGAGGGGCTTTCAGGTGTGTGAGATGGCATGAGGCTGGAGCAGGCAGAAGCTGCTGGCACAGCCCAGTCTGGGGGCTCCAGCCCGGTGTTAATTTGCCTGTGGAGCTGCAGAGCTGCTGTGATAAATGTGTCTCACATTAGCACGTGCTGTGTTACATGGGAACACGGCAGTGTGCTGCTCCCTGAGCCACACTTTCAAGATTATGTGTTCAGGCTGAAAGCAACCCTAAACCTGAGATCAGGGACGTTTCCATACCATTCGCCCTGGACTCTGCAATTGCATTTCTTTCAAGTAAAACCTATCTGCTTGCTAGAGCTCTGCAGGGCTGGTGGTGGCTCACATGGTTTCCATGTTTCCCAGCTGTTTATGTGTTTCATTTGCTTGAACAGGTACCTCAAAGCCCTTGGTGTAGCTGTCAGCAGGACATGGCATCCCCTGGCCTTGCCAAAGGATTATTTCCAGACCTTGGTCCCTCCACAAAGTACAATTCCTACCAGCTTGGCCTCTGTCAGTTTTAGGGGCAGGAATAGGGTGTGAACAGAGCCTCCACCTCTGCTGCAGCCTCCCTGTGTGAAACTTTTCTTTAGGGCTCTCTGTCCTGCTCTCTGAAATACAAATCCTTCAGCTTGTTCTGGCCCTATGTTATTGAGAGGGTGACAAAGAGGAGATAGTGTGATGACTCTTGGATTTTAAAGCCTGCAAGGTAACAGTGTGAGTCCCACTCTTCCTGGGCCCAGGTGTGGCAGATGCTCTGCTGTGATGGCAAAGTCTTCATGAACAGGCGCCTCTGGCTTTGTACCCAGCAGTGCTGGGCTGGTCCTGGTGTGCTGCAGGGCTCTGCTGAGCTCGGGCCCTGTAGCTGATGGTACATCTGGAATTGCTGGGGTTGGCAAGTGTCCATGAAAATCCTGTAAGCAGGCCCTTGGGCCATAACAGGGCAGTCTGAGAACACCCTGCAGCCCAGGGCGAGCCCAGCAGGGTCCCACTGACCCTGCCTTGTTGTGAGGGCACAGCCAGGGGTGACACACCCTCTCTGCAGCCCAGAACCCCCACAGGTCTGGTGTATAGAGGCACATTGTGCTGGGTTTGGAGCAGCAAGGCTGGAATGAGCACTGTTGTGCCCCTGAGCTCTGTGAGGAACAGGCTCCAGGCTAGCCCCAAGCCTGGATGGGGTGGTCCAAGGTGTGGCCACGTGATGGAGGCAGCAGCAATTTGTATGGCCTGACTCAGTCCTCTGCCTTCCTGCTCTGTGCTGATGCTGCTGCTCTGCCAGGAAGAGAGGACATTTCCTCTTGGCAGTCCCTGCTGCCAGACCACAGCCATGCTTCCCATCTGGTTGGGGATGATGCAGAAGGTTCAGGGCTGTGTCCTCATGTGTTGGCCGTGCAGGGAAATGGGCTCTGCAGAGCTGGGGCTCTGGGGGCACCAGGGGCACGGATGGAGCTGCCTCTCTGGGACTCCATGGGCTTCTGTAACTCTTCTATTCTCTCCCTGGAAGTGCTCCAGGCCAGGTTGGATTGGGCTTTAAGCAACCTGATGTAGTGGCTGGCACCCCTGTCCATAGCAGGGGGTTTGGAACAAGATGATCTTTAAGGTTCCTTCAAACCCAAACCAGTCCAGGATTCTCTGAATCCTGATGGAGCCCTTGCAGCCCCTTGCAAGAGTGTTGGTGGCTTCAGCTGAGGAAGGGCGCATGGAATGGAGGGAGCCATTGGCAGGAGACTGGGAGTGCAGGAAGGGATGGGTGTCTGGGGAGAAAGTGTGAGCCAAAGTGGAAAATCCTCTAGTCAAGATTCCCCACACCCGCTGACAGCTCCCTGGCCACGGTGGAACATCAGACCTTGGCAGAGCCTTGGTGCTGTGAACTGAAAAATATCTCTCCATGGAGGCAGATTTTTTTTTCTTGGTTTTTTTTTTTTTTTTTTTTTTCCCCCTTATGATTTTATATGTGAAAGCCTGGTGAAAAGAGGCAGCTGGAAGCTGCACAACTATCCAGCACAAAAGGCCTTGGAGGGCTGCAGCTGGCTGTGGGTTCAGGCTGCAAACATGGAAACAATTCCACTCTGCTCGTGTTTGTTGGTGATTTCTGCACACAAGTGATGTGGTGCCTCAGCCAGGACCTCACTGAGGCCTGCAGTAATGAACAAAGGGACTCCCAGTGATCAGGTGTCATTACCTCTGGGAATCCATAAAATCAGAGGGTTTTGGGAAAGCTGCAAAAGGCAAGCCTCAGAGACAGCAGAACTGTGATTAGAGCTCAGCAGTTGCCATGAGAGAGATCAGCAGAGAAATTATGTAAGAAGTAGAAAAGTAAGGACAAAAAGAACAATGGTCTGTGCATTAATGCTTGTCGAGTATAACTCCCTAAGCTGCAGAAAAGTCTATCTAGAGAGATATTAGGAAGTTCTAAGCTTAATAAGGGAGCTCTGTGCATTGTATCTTAAGGCTTTTAAGCAGGTATTGTATTCGAAATAAGCAAGCATTGTTTTAACTGAAGGTACCTGTGCTTATAGTGGTGGATAGAACCACTGTCAATGTGCTTTCGCTTTGTGTGACTGGTCAAAAAACTTATAAAGTAAGTTGTAACATTAAGTTCTTTGTCTGCTGCCTGAGATGTGAGCTGATGGCATCTTCCCATTGTCATAACCATGTAATGGGACTGATGCTGTAAAATAAAACAGCTCAAGGCACGTTCCTAGCAGTCCCATCCTGTTTGTGATTTGTGCATAGCCCTCAGCCAGCAATAATTACCCTCGCTCGATGTGCAGTGTGTAAATAAACCAGCCTAGCATCCTTCCACTTAACAAGGGGACGGGGAAAAGTCTGGTTTGAGACCCTGCTCTCCTCGATGGGAGCTCCTTTCTCTATAGAGGAGCCCTGAGGAGCGTGGTAACACCAGCACGTGCTCATTCCTGAGCCACGCTGCTCCGGCTGCTCTGCACAGCCCCCGGAGCCTGGGGCGGCTGTCAGGGCCCCGGTGCTGTCCCCTCAGCTGCTGTGCTCTTGCAGGGCCTGGCAGCTACACCGTGGGCACCATGTCGGAGCGCTTCGACTGCCACTACTGCCGCGACCCTCTGCAGGGCAAGAAGTACGTGCAGAAGGAGGGGCGGCACTGCTGCGTCAAGTGCTTCGACAAGTTCTGCGCCAACACCTGCATCGAGTGCAAGAAACCCATCGGCGCCGACTCCAAGGTCAGTGCTGAGCTCCCCAGTGGGCGAGGAGGAGGCAGAGGCTGATCACCCTCCTGTTTGCTTTGCTCCGGCTCTCAGCGGCTCCTTGGGAGTCCTCTGGCTGCCAGCTGTGTGCTCGCTGGGCAAAGAGCGGCGCTGGGGCGTGCGCGGGGTGCTCACGGTGGGCTGCTCGGGCACGGGATCTCATTTCAGGGTCTAGATCCAGCCACATGACCTGCTGCAAATGCTGAATTGCCCTGGAGAGAGAGCTGCAGGGAGCTGGCCTGCATAGGGCCTGCAAAACTCATCTTCTGGGCAAAGCACTGAGGTCTGATTTTTGTCAGTTTGTTAGGTGCTTATTGCTCCATGATGGAAATCAAGAGTTCTTTCTGTATATATATTTTGAGACCAGTTGGATGGCAAGATGGTTCTGCTGTTTTTTTTTCCTTATGTTAATTTATAATAGTATCTCTCATGTTCACACACTCTAACACCAGCTAGGACATGAATAAGCAGAATCTACAGACCTGCAAATATCTGCAAGCCTGGTGGTTGAAACTGTTTTGATTTCCACGAAAACTGGAAATTGGTTTGTTGCTTATCTATAGAAATATGATATTACTGAAGTCATTAGCACACACCTTCAGGCCCAGATGTTTGTGGCAATAATAATGTACACCTGAACTAGAGGGAATGTAAGAACACGAGAACTTGCAGAACCTCAAATCTCCAAGCTGTTAGTTTGAAGCATCTTCTGCCCCCCTGAAAGTCCAAAGTGAATGTGATTGTGTCAGTGAGTTTGGTTAAATGTCCTTCCCTTAAGTGCTTGAAGAGGAGCTGTAGCCCTACCCACTGAATCAGACAAACTTAGGAACAACAAATCCATCCTTTGCTGCCCAGGCTGATGAGACAGGAGCTTGTTTTTAGGGCTGCTCAGGGGGAGAGAAAAGCTCCTCACTCCATCCCTCCCTCCCTTTCTGTTCACTGCAGGAGCTGCATTTCAAGAACCGCTACTGGCACGACAGCTGCTTCCGCTGCTTCAAGTGCTACACGTCCCTGGTCAACGAGCCCTTCATGCTGAGGGAGAACAACAAGGTTTGGTGCAGCAACTGCACTGCTGCTGAGGATGCACCCAGGTGTAAGGGCTGCTTCAAGCCCATTATTGCAGGTACTGTGCCAGTGATGGGTCTGAGGGCCACGTTCTGCTCTAGAGCATAACCAGGGGGGTTTACCAGGCTGTGGAGGCTGCTGGGGGTTTGGGCATCACAGTGGAAGGCAGGAGCACCTCACCATAGTAAATTTTGACTGTTGCTCTCACTTGTCCATTTTATTCAAGTGTTGAAAGGCTGCTTTGCAGTTAACCCTCATGTGGATAATTAACCCTCATGTCACTCTTAAACTATTTCTACCAAAAGCTTTGCTCAGTAAATCAAGGTCCTAAAAGGCTCAGGCAGCTGATCTGATAACTATTTTAGGAAAATCTAGCAAGCCCTGGCTATAACCAGCTACAGAAATTACCAGCTCATCCCTAGCCTGCATTCCTGGAATCCTGGGCATAGCTATGGACAGGTCTTGCCCACAGATGTTACACTGCTCAGGGGGAAGGGCTTGCTATAGGCCTGAAATCTCACATCTCATAGGACAAGTTATTTTTTATTTTTATCTGTTGTAGGAGACCAAAATGTTGAGTACAAGAAGATGGTCTGGCACAAGGACTGCTTCACCTGCAGCCAGTGCAAGCAAGTGATTGGATCTGGGAGCTTCTTCCCCAAGGGTGATGACTTCTACTGTGTCTCCTGCCACGAGCACAAGTTTGCCAAGACCTGTGCTAAGTGCAAGAATGTAAGTCCTTCCCCTCTGCAGAGGCAGCTGCCAGAACCAGCCCTCATGTGCCTTTTGGGAGCTGGGAGGGTGAACCAGCAGGCAGACCAGGCTGAAGCTGTACCAATGCTGATGTCCTTCCCCTGGGATAGCAGTGCCAGCAGCTGGTGGAACGACGGGAGAGGTGATGGTTCCTGTGCATTGCAGGAGCTGGGCAGGGGTGGCTGGGTTAGCTGATGGCAACACTGCAGAAAACAAGTGATACCAGTCTTGCACTTGCCTTGGGGTAGTTTAAGCTCTGTAGTGGTACTGAATATTCAAGAAGTGAAACAGTAGCTGTTTTGCAACTTCTGCAACTGATTAGTGTGGAATTTCAGTTACTGCAAGTAAAAGAAAGTATTATTAAAGTGCCAGGACGTGGGATTTCAGGTTAGAGGGACTCAAGTGCACTGTTCAATTAAATTTTGATGCAAACTTTGGAAAGACCCTCTCCATGACAAAGCTTTCCTACCCTACACCCCATGCCTGTGTCACCTCTCTTCTCCCCTGCTGATTTTAAGCCACGCCTCTGCTCTTTCTCTCCCAGCCCATCACTTCTGGAGGCCTCACTTACCAGGAACAGCCTTGGCATTCCGAGTGTTTCATTTGCTCCAACTGCAAGAAGCAACTGGGTGGGAAGCGCTTCACAGCTGTGGAGGATCAGTTTTACTGCGTGGAGTGCTACAAGGAGTGTGTTGCCAAGAAGTGTGCTGGATGCAAGAATCCTATTACAGGTATGTTGGGTTAAATGCAGCTCGAGGGCAGTGGGTGCTGAAGGTCAGGACAGTGATCCCCCAAAGACAGGGAGCCCAGGGATGGGTAACATCAGAAGCAGGAATGGTAACCCAAGCCCAATCCCAGCGTTTTACATGGGATCTGACTCTCGAGCCATGTGCCTGTGCTGGATGGAGGCTGAGCTGGTAACTGAGCTCTTCAGCCTCTGCATGTCTCAAATTTACCTCCTTCAAAACTCCCCCAGCCAGAACTATTCCCACCCATATCTTAGTTTGAGACCCTTAAAACGAGTAGTGTTTTATTGTCTCAAAGGGACATTTGTACCCCTTCTGATGTATTTGACACTTAAAACTCACTGGAGTACAGAGCTCAGCCCTGAAATGTGGGCACTGTCCTGCCAGTTCCACGAGGCTCACATTCCATCCTGCATTTTAGAGCACAGATCTGAGGCCCACAAGTGTTTAGCCCAGCCTGTCCTTGCTCCACATCTCTCCTTGACTGTTTGCTGGAGAAAGGAGCCAAGGGAAGAAGTTTATTGCAGAGACAAGCCATGCAAGCCTTATGCTTGGGTTTCTTCTTCAAGAAACATCAGAAGATGCAACAAAGCCATGGCTCAGTTGCCACTCGGGTGTTTCAGGCAGCCCCTGTGGCCTAGGGAAGCTCTGGGGCAGGAGCAGGCAGGGCTGTTTGGGATGGCCCAGCCAAGGCAGCGCTACTATCGCCGTCCTATAATTGTGTTCTCTCCTAGCAGGATTTGGAAGAGGAACCAGTGTGGTTAACTACGAAGATGAGTCCTGGCACGATTACTGTTTCAAATGCACAAAGTGTGCCCGTGGGCTGGCCAACAAGCGCTTTGTTTGCCATAATGGAAAAATTTATTGTGCTGAGTGTCCCAAACGACTGTAAATGAGCAGATGTAAGATGGATTTTAAAGCCCTGCTTTCCCAAACAGCCCTGGTAAAAGAGCAGGTTTTTGCATGTTGAGAATTTTAACTTTTTCCATTTTAGTGTAAGAACTAAATTAGCCTCAATATACTGGGTTTGACTTTTGAAGCTCCTGCAGTACAAAAGCATGTAACCTTGCAAAAATCTAACCTTGTTTCCAAGTAACTCCTAGTATAAAGGCTTGAAATGCTGTTGGATTTAGAGATCCACACACTGCATCATCTGTGTGTGGCTTAAACAAAAAAAAATCTAGTTTTAAGCTTATCTGGTATATGATTAAGCTTGGCACTTAACTGAAGTGGGTTTGACAAGGCATGCACCTCTGACACAGAGATGCAAAGATTGCATGTGGGATCAGAGGGATCCGTTATTATGCTTCTACAAGTACAGATACACAACAAACACTGCACCATTAATAAGTAATAAATACCTTAGCTTACCCTACAACACTCATTGCAGCACATGTACGGAATGGCTTCATCTTGCAGATAACAATGTTTTGGCAGTGACATTTAGCTTAGTTAAGTTTCCATAAACTTGTTTTTAGTCTTGATTTCCGTGTGGTTTGCCTGCAAGTTTTCCTCATCAGCTTTTTTTATATCATTGTTTAAACAAGGCTGTCTATGTATAATTATTAATCCATTAACAAGTAGTAAATCTTTCACCTACAACATGCACATGCATTTACAAGTGCCTTAAAAATAGCTCATACAAGGCTAGCTCTCCTATCATGCCAGTGTATGTTTAGTGACTGAATAAAAGTGAGACTAGTGCCTGCTTGGAATCCATAGTCTGGAATTCTTTTTTTTTCATTTTGCCATCTTACATGATTGACGTGTCTTAGGACTGAGCTACTGAAGCCAAGTCTACTCGACTGATACTGGCAAAGTAAGAGTCAGCTGTGCTGTCATTGCACCCTTAAATATCTGAGGACTAAAGCAACAATTTCCATAAACTAATTAATTTTTTTTTAATATATAACTGACACTGGACCATCTGCCAGAAACAGCCTGTATGAAAAAGCCCTTTGGAGAGCATATGTACAGCCACTGTTCATGCACAGATCCACCATGCTGCAGCAACCTGAATGCTGGTTTGAGGAGGTTTTTTTCCACAGTAGTGAAATACTTTATCAACTGGATCTGCTCCAGCCATTCCCTTTCAACAACTGATAAAGAACCCTTGCAGGAAAATGAAAAGGCAGCTTCTCGCTGGTCACTGCTCCACTGCTGGACTCACCCTCACAACACAGAGGTGCTGCTGCTGCAGGGGAAAGGCAAAGGCTGGCAGGGAAAAGCAGGTTAAAGAATTCCTCGGTGCAGAACATGCCATCAGCACAGACAAACACAGCAAGAGCTGAAGGTGTTAGTGCAAACCCCTTCCCAACCACACAGGCTGCTAGTGTGAGAATCTGGAGTAGTTAGAGCAGCACCAGAGAGCATCCCAAGGCAGGACAGCATGGCAAGGGGTGGAGAGGCCTAGTAAGGTCACATTTAACATTACAGAAATAAAGCATTGTTCAACTGCAAAGTTTATTTAACTGTGCACACGTATTTACACAGGGCTGGATCAAACCAGCCAACAAATCTCAGCACAGAAAAAATACCGGCATCTTTGTTAGAATGATTGTCTCTGCCAGAACAAACAGCTATCATACAAAAATACAGTTCTCCTTTCACCTAAGGCACTGCTCTAAAGTCTAAAACAGCTCTACAGGATCTCTGAACAGCAAGAGGGAGAGGGCTGAGGGCTCCTGTTGCAGCTGAGGTGTCGAGGAAAGCACAGGTGTAGTTCCAGCAAGGCAGAGCACACACAGCTGCTGCTGGGCTGCACCTCTGCCACTGAGGGAGCAGCCCACGGCTTGTAGCAGGTTTTGAGAGAGCTACTCTTCAAATCAATGACCTATCCAGTCTATCTGTTACAGGAGACATCAGAACAAGGCTGCATTATTACTTTTAGTAGCAATTTTCAGAAGATGCTTCGTTAAACTCTTCATGCTGAAAAAAGCAGGCAAATTCAGGTTAAATAGATTATTTAATGCAGGCTTTAGGGGAAGGGAAATATATATGCAGTTTGCAGCCACTGTTATAGAGCTGGAACTGGAACACTTGGAATAATTAACACGAACAAAACATGTTCTAATACTGTTATGTACACAATAAAATAATACTTCCAAAAGTGTAGATAAATAAGTAATTCAAAAGGAAAACATTTTTAAAAGCCTAACACCTTAAACTGCACCAACAGACAAATCTAGGGACTTAACATTTTTGTAATATATTTGAGCACATGCTGAAAAATTTTTTGATGTTTGCCAATAGATTAAAACATATTAGTGATGGTACAACACTTGCATTTTGAAACTGCCAATATTTTCACATTAGATAATAAGGAATTTTTCTTCTCCATTCAAAATTGAAGATACTCAATTTTGCATTTTTAAATAGCACATGAACCAACAAGCAACAACATTTTTCTAGACATTAAAAAGGGAGTTCAGCTTTAACATACACTGAGTGAGTCTTTTATTTCATCAAGATCATTTTAGAAATATGCAAAGTCTGCGGCTAAGTGGGGAGCCTCCAGTGGCATGTTCTACATGATACTGATACAAAAATAATAATAATAATAATAATGATAATAATAAAGACTCAATCAGGTTACTGTAAAGACTGTAAAGGAGAAACAAGAAATACTGGAACTAGGAAACCTTATCTAACAATTAGCTAAACAAACAAAAAAGAACATTAGCACAACAGTTTCCCTGAAATGTTTCAAGGTGCAAATTAGAAGTTTGTCATCCCTCCCCTGTTGTTTTTTGCAAACTTGAAGATGGATAAAGGTAAACAAGCAGCTTTTCAAAACAAGGCCTTCGGTACTTGAGAAAACACTGGATTACTGAAGTGCAATCAGATTATTTCCAGGTCTCTAGTGTTCACAGTTCTGTCCAAAGAGCAAAGAAAAGAAAACATTTAACCATCATAACTGTGTGTATGCCACATGCATCCATCATCACTGTCAGTCTACATCCAGGAGTGAGGACAGAACCACTTGGTCACTTACAGTCCAGAACCAGCACAGTAGGTTTTCTTTCTTTTTACAGGAATATTAGTTCTCAAAGTTACGTACAGAATTCTTAAACTGTTTTACATTTAAAAACGTTCAAGTTCAAAATTAAAAGGCCACACTTCATTAAAAAGTTAATGAGTCTGATCACAAGAAAAAGTGACCAGCAGAACCACAGTAAATTTGTCTATTCCCATGGCCCTGTCTGCTGTGGCCTCAAGGGAAGCCCCCATCAGGGTGTGCCCATGAACTAAAATTCACCAGACGCAGAGTGACAGAGGAGAAACAGTTCAGGAAACAGTTCAGTCTAGGGAAGTGCTACACTTTAATCAAAGAACGTGGATAGCAAGGCTTGTTCTTCCACTAGTGTTCACTTCAACTGATCACACAGTCATTTATCCCATGGAAAGAGATCTCCTGTGAAAACAGCCCTTTGGGGTTTGGCTCCAACACCAGAGAAGTCCAGTCTCACATAAACTGGCTTCTGAAGCTTCTCTGACCCACTATGCACTGCACTGCATCAGGGCTTGGCTTCTCAAGTACATGTGGCTTGAGATGCAGCCCTGCCTCTTTCAGAAAATTCAGAATATTTTGTGTCCAGCTTTATTACTCCTCCCAAAATGTAACACAACCATCTGTGGAATTTCAGGTTGGTGTTACTTGCCTTAGTGAAGTGAAAGACTGTTCTACAGTAAGTAGAGAGGACAGCCAATACACTAAGAGTCTGAAGAGACCTTGTTAGACCACACAGGTCAGCATCAAAAACAGAACATGCCTAGGAGTGAAAAGGTCTGGTGTGTAGAGTTACATCAGACACCCTTTAAACTATTTTGTATCTTCAAAAGTAACATGTGCCATTTAACATGTTTTAGAAAAACCTTAAAGTACAACATATGAGCTTCAATGCTGTTTGGAACTTCACAAGGGCTCAGCTGTGTCTTTGGAAGAGCCTTAATGTTGGGCCTTCTCAAGTCCCTAAAAAGGCATCAGTTGGTGACTCCTTTTGACAGAATTCAAGTTAAAAGCACTAAAGAAAGAGCCTTCCCTCCAGTCTACACATTGGAAACAGTGCCTTGAAAATAAGAAGCTGTAGTTAAGGCAAGGAGAGCAAAATGCAAGGAGGTGAATTGCCTAGCCAGGGGAAGAGACAGACAGGGAAGTCAGCTTGGATTACCTGATGAAGCATCTATAGGTTTGGTCAATGAATTCACTGCACCATCTTCCTCAAAAGCCAATTTGGGGCTAGAAGGTAGTATAGCAGCATCATTCAAGTTTTGATTACAGTTACCAGCAGAGATGCTGTCTGAGCTCAGTTTGGTTGACTTGGAATGTACTCCAACATCAATGAACTCCTCAAAAGTCCACGAACCAGATTTTCCATTAAGATTCTGAATAAGTCCAATTGTATGATCAGCTTCATGAACACTCAACTTCCCCAAGTCATCAATAACCACTTCTTTTGCAGGATGACTACAAAAAACAGAGAATGGAAAAATAAAAAGCTTGTGTTGCAGTTTCCACATGTTTAACCTTTACATTGATTCCAGGACAGATAATTAACAGTCTGCATACTCTGCAAAGCACTGAATATCCCACAGGGCACTGCCAGACAAGCTTCAGCTGCCACACAGGATCTCCCCTCCAAGAGTCAATGGGGAAGAACTCTGCAATATAGACCCATTTTTTACTATACCAACAGCCCTCAGGTAAGGTTTCTGCCTCTAGAAATTTGATATAAGAATGTAACAAGTTTAAAGCTTTGATTATTAAGTCTTGATTTTTGTAGGGTGCATTTTTCCTTTCTTTCCTCCAGCTAAGACTTTTTGAACACTAAGTCTCAGAAGACCAGCAATATTTAAAACAGATTCAAAAGCTAAACCCCAATTATGGATCAATTTTCACCCATTCTTAGGACAATCATGGAACCATCTTTATATTCCATCACTGGAGGAATGACATAAATTTATCATTACTTTAAAAAAGTGTTCACAATGTCATTTCTAAATCATTAGCATTTAGATGAGCAAATGGAACAAGCATCAGAGGACAAATTTTCCAGTAGTAGATGAAAAAGCTTTATGTAAAAAAAAAAAAATTGAAACAGTAAAAAACCCAAATTCCTCACTAAGGGAGACTTCTGCATTGTATCTGGTGCTTCAGCACAACTGAAAGCATTCTAGAGCTTTCTGTAGGTTATTCTTCCTTTTCAGTGTTATCCTCCTCCCTCTTGTTCAATGTTTCGTTAATGAGAAGAACTGCAAGGCATTTAAATGGAAAAGGCTTCAAGGCAATGTCAGTTTTTATAATCAACATTGCCATGTTGCTGGCTGTGTCTCACTTCTCAGCAAAGGCAGCACTGTTAACATGGTGCCACCTAAACAAACAATTATGCTGATCTACCTGCTCTGTGCAGGGCTGTGAGCTGACAGCACACACCACATGGCTGGAGAAAGGCACACAGACACCACAGAGCCAGCAAGGTGCTGCAGACAGCACTGCATTCATTTAAACAGACAAGAGCTCTCTTGTGTGAGAGCTAAGTGCTCCCACAGTACAGCAGACTCACCTGGAATCCTTTAGCTCAGTAACAGACGGAGACCCCTCATCATTTTTCAAGTCACTTCCATTCATGAACACTTCACTGGCCTTCAACTCTGACTCATCTTGTGCCTCAGATTTTGCAGAGATCATGTTTTGTGCAGTCTCTACACAATCCTCTGCCTCCCCCTTGATGTCCTGGAGCAAGTCAACACCATTTAGCTTTCCTGAATGTTGCAGGGAGGGGGGGAGGAGAGAAAATTAAATACAAGGGAAAAAAAGAATGTGAGTAGCAGAATTGCTGTTCTAAATGAATAAAATACAAGTGCCAAAATAACCCTTCCTAGCCAAAACACGAGGCACTTGGCTTCAATAGATTCATTTGTCTGTAGACAAGCTGCCTACATCAACATGAAATTTGTTTTTCATCTTCAAAAATCCACTTGTAAAATGAAAGCATGCTGCCTGAATTTCACTCTCAAATCATTTTGACTGATTCTCTGTTCAAGAAGGGAATCCCCCTGGCATCTCTGGGACTGGTGTCTCAGGCCATCCCAGTGCTGTTAGGACTGACCTTTCCAACAGAGCTTAAACATCACTGAAACTCGCTGCCTCCCAGGCCTGACTCACTCAGCTTCCTTACCTGGTTGATCCGTCTTCTCAAGACCCAGCTCCTCCTCCTCCTCAATATCCTCTCCCTCCATCACCTCCGAGGCAGACTTCCCTTCATTCTGCAACTGAATTGCCACAGTGTTACTTGGAACCACTCCCTGTCCTCCACAGTTTCCCAAATTCAGTCACAGCTCCCACACAAGACCATCCTGTGCCCAGAAGTGAGGCTACATGAGTTCAAAGGCTCACAGGCAATCAGGTCACCCAGCACCACGTGCTCTGCAGAACCAGAGCCTGTGGGACCCACTTCCACATCCCACCTATTATTCCTGAGCTGCTTTCCCCCTCTTTTCTCCAAGGTGTGTGCTAAATTTTTATTGATTTTCAGCTATTGGAAGACTTGACTATTTGAATGTTCAAAGAGGAACAACTATTCTTCAATATGCACAATTTTTCACAAAACTTAGGTCACTGCATTAACAAAAATACATCCAGTTTTCTGTAGCAACAGCAATCCAAAGAGAATTCAAGACTCACTTTAAGCAAACAGATGATGCCAGAAACCTAAGTTTTCTGGGAAAAAACAGTCCTGGCAGAATGCACACAGTTAAAACAAAAAAATCCATTACTAACCAGTGTTTGGTTAAACCTGTGGTTTACAAACCAGTCTGGAAGTGAGAACACCAGATAACATTGTGTCTCTAGGCCTGGAACAAAAATGTAACAAAGACTCTTCCCACAGCAAGCCAAGCAGAAGAATGTCTGCCATGGCAAGCTACTGGAAATTATTCTGGTGCACCAGAACTCTGCACTTCCTGTGGAAGCCATTTTGTGTAAGGATAACAGAGGAAGACAGGATACAAGGCAAAAAATCCTCTTCTGTCATTATACAGATCCAAACAGAAAAGTACCTTGGATTCGTTTTGATCTGATTTCCGTGTTCTTTTCATTATTTCTTCGATTCTCTGTTAAAACATGGAGAACATTTACAATGACATACAGAGCTTTGTATTTCAGCATTCTGGTTAAATTTCATCAATCATAATACATTTTCATATTTCATGAGTGTGCTATTTTCATCACTGTTTTTAAATTTCACAAACCAGAGCTGGAAGCCTTTAAAAAACACCCTTCTATTTAATTGCATCTGAAACCATTTGCCTGTTCATTTCAGGCTGAGAATTCAAAACAGGCTACCTTTTTCCTTTCAAGCCTCTCCTGCATATTTTGCTGCATAATCCTCTCTCTTTCCAGTCGCTGTCTTTCAGCCTCTTCTTGAGCTTTTGCTTCAGCTTCTTCTCTCTGAAAATAAAACAAAAAGAAGAGAGCACCCAGTGAATAACTTATTCCCCACAGTAAAAAGCAAAGGAGTTACAGAATCTGGTTCAACACAGACAGGAACATCAGACAATCACTATTCAATATGACCACACATTACAACTAAATGTCAATTACCTAGTTACTGACAAAAAATATATATTACTATGACATTAAAAAACTGAAACCAACTATATTGAGGTAATGCAAATGTTCTAAATGTTGCTGAACTACTGAACATTGCTGTTCAGACTATGCTTTGGGATGAACATTTGGCTAACGAGGACAATCTATAAGGTAACAAGACAGCAATTAAATTCTAAATGTGTCAAGGTTAACTTAAAAATCTTGGCAGTTGGGTATTGCCACCAAGACACTTGGTGCTGAACATTTTCTACTCCTTCTACACTGGAAAATCTTTTCTAGTATAACTGGAAAGAAGATAGAAAGACAGTTAGCACTCTGAGTAACTGTTGTTAACAAATATTAAAAGAAATATCCAGACACATGGCAAAGCCCTTCACAGCTCTCTGAACACAAATAATTTCAATGTAAAACTGCTTCAGTTTTCAGAATTAATCTAACTTAAGGAAAGCCTGCTTTCTGCAGAACTGCTCCCTTCAGTTCAAAGGATGCCTTTGTAAAGGTACTTGCTGTGGAAGACTATTCAGCAACAGGAAAAGCAGACTTGGAAATACTACCAATCTTTCTTTGAGAGGAATCAGAGTAAACCAGATTACTTTCCAGACAGACCATCACCTTGTAACTCACAACAGTCTGCTGGTAAAGTGGGCTCAGTACAAATATTTTACATACCCAAAACGGCATCCCTGATGACTAAAAAAAATATTCCAAAATAGCTGCTTCTGCCCACACTTGAAGTTATTAAATGCTAGGGGAAAAAAATAAAAATCACAAAGACCAGGGCAAGGAAAAGACCTACAGACAGTCTCAAATCCATCTCAGACAGGATGAACTCAGCCTCACATCATGCCTGACAGAGATTTGTCAAAACCATTCTGTGAAAGAAAAATCAAAGACAACCCTCTTGAAACCACAGCAGCAGCTTCCATCAGGAGCCCAGCTGGAGCCACAGACCTGCTGTTGAAGCTCTGCCAGTTTTTCCTGCTCCTCCTGCTCCCGGCGGGTCCTCTCCTCCTCAGCTTGTCTCTGCTGCTCCTCGTAAGTCAGTCTCCTTTCCTCCTCCTGCTTCCAGAGCTCCTCCTCCCGTCGCGCTTTTTCCTCAGCTGCTCTCCTGGCCATTTCTTCTTCTCTGATTCTAGGATTTCCAAGGTACAGATTACTGGGTATTTATTTCTTTAAAAGTGTATTTATTTCTTTAAAAGTGTGCATGCACAAGAGACAAGAGTAGGAAAGCAAGAAAGTTCTAGGCAGTCAGAAATAACTGCATAAAGACACTTTCTGGTGTGGATTTACAAATGCCACCATCCAGACTTGTCAAAGCAAAAACTGGAATAAGTTGGAAGAAATTATCTGTGAATAATAAAAATAAAAATATCTTTGCTAATTAAGTCAAGGGAGGTTGTTCCAATAATGGAATGTTTGATTGAGAACTGGATTAAGCAATGACCATTTAATAAAAACCATCTGCAACCATGACATGAATGAAGCTTACAATCACTGTCAAACAGAAATGTAGTGGGATTTCCTACAAGACTCTTCTTCTATAGCCTGAATTCAGAGATACACTGAAGGTGCACACTGCCAGCTCTTGCAGACATACAGAGCAGATCTGATTACATATTTCTAGAACAGATTATATGCAAATTTCTGACAGCTTCATATCTGCAACTGGAAACCAAAAAATCTGACATTCCACCCTGTTTACAGAAGCAGACAGGTGACCTGCTGTTTATCTGGAATAAAGTTAGTCAACACTAACTTAGCCATTCATTTTAACAACTTCTATGCAGTGAACCAAGTGCACATTGATTTAACACTTTGAATTACTTGCCTGCAACATTTCTGATCCATATTTCGTACCACTAAAGTGAGACCATCAAACCACTGCCTAAGCTGATGAAAGGGAAGTTTAATACAGAGAGTTTGACTCTTTCAAACCAAACACAAGCAGTGCAAAAAGCACATTCTAGTTGTGAAACAAAAGCTCCACTGGTGTCTGAAAGGAAAAAGAAGCAGCAATTTCACAGGGACTGTGCATTACATGTGTACTGAGATACAAACTGATGTTACACACAGTAACCTGTCCCAGGTTGGTGCCAGTGCCACTCAGTTTCAGGAACTGTATTAACATTTGCAGGACCTTAAATTAAAACTTAGAAAACATATACAGCTGGAGTGTCCTTTCCAACCACGCGCCATCACTGAAAGCATCCCTTTCTTCCCCTCAGTTGTTACCTTTCCTCTTCTTGCCTCTGAATTCTTTCTTGGTCTTCACGCTCTCTTTGCTCCCGTGCCAGACGTCGCTTCTCTGTCAGGATTTTAGCAGCTTCTTCAGCTGTGGTGGTCCCTGCTACTGTTTTACTACCTGATTCTGTAAAGGTTAAAAGAATTTGCTGTTAGAAAGTTCCAGGAACATAAAATTATGAAAGATGTTATCTCTGTGAGATGAGATCTTATGGCCAACTGATTCAGTATCTTTTCCATCAGTGCTCATCACACAATGATTGCACCCTTATCTGCAACAGGCCTGCAAGAGCCAAAGGGCAGCCCTGAAGATGCAGAGCCACAATATCTCACTGACACTGAAACAGTAACAGCTCATTTCAACACTGATCCAGCCATATTCCAGATAAATAAAAAACCATAAAATAAAAGCCATATTCCACTTAAAGATATTCTCCAATTATCATAGCATTTAAAAACATGTGTCTGACAAGACATCCTCATTTCTGTAATGCTTGAACACTGAGAAGAAAACTGGAAAAAAACTGCTTTAGGAAATACCTTTCGCTTCCTTCTAATAAAACTGAACACACAGGACCCTAAAGAAGAAATTATCATTCTTCTTTTTTTCTTGTTTCATAACATTAACATTCATGCCCTTGTATTTACAAGTATCTTAGTGTGCAAATGATCATCATTTTATCTGGCCCTGAAGGCACATACTAATGACTTCAGTAATACCATATTTCTATACATCAGCAACAAATCAATTTCCAATTTACATGGAGATCAAAACAGCTTCAACCACCAGGTGAGTAGATCTTTGCAGGTCCTGCTGTTTATGCTTCTTCATGACTTGCCTGGTGTTCAGGTGTCTGAACATCAGAGGCATTATTACTAATTAATATCAGGAAAAAAGTCAAAACAGAACCATCTTGCCATCCAGCTGCTCTCAATATGTATACTGAAAGAACTCTGATTTCTATCAGTTATTCCCTAGAAATATTTCAGTCTGAATGTGATTTAAGAGCTCATCATCTGAACATTCAGAGAATCAGCTCTTGATGTCAGTAGAGCAGCAGTACCATAATGTTGGGGAGGACCTGCCTTTCTCCTGAACATTTCACAGATCAGCCCATGTATGTTTGCTTAACACTTATAAAGCCTTGAAGTCAAGGTAATTTTAATGAACTATGACATCAGGGTTTGACCACTTGTTTTACTTCTGACCTGAAGACAAATCATTCAAAACACAATGTCATCATTAGGAACTTTAATACCTGAAAAGCTGTTTGGGCCCCATGGACACATAATCACTACCTGCAGCTGCAGGGTATAATTACACACAGCAAACTCTCAGCAGCGGAATCATGGCTGTCTTTTGTGCATAAAAAATTGTTCTTGCAGTCCTAGGGAAAGCATTTCAACACTGATGTAGTGCAGGCATAGAGAGTGTTCTAACATTTAGATTTATCCAAAGCTGAGAAAACACCACCTCCCCAGACAACACATTGCTTCGGATGTGGGAAAAAGGTGCAGTGATGTTGGTAGTAACAAAAATCAGCCATGAGTGTTCCAAAGTCAAAAGGGGTCCTCCTTCTCCTGAGCAAGAAAGACCATTTTGCATTTACAAAACCTTTAGCAGATCTGCCTATTCAAGACAGGCAGATGCTTTTCTTCCAATATTCTGTAACTTACTAGTTTTCATTTACTGTTGCCAGTGTATAGCCACGAAGAAGTCAAAATGTCTCTCTTCCTCTGCCATATGAGTGTACTTTCTGTTCAGACTACTCACTTTTCTCAGCAGAGGCCATTTTTTGTTGCATGTTTGCCATCTCCCAGTTGTATCAAACCTGGCTGACACTTAATGTCAGGTTTAACCTATTTCCCCTCAAAACTGAACCTAAATAAGACAACCTAATGCTCAGCAAGAAGCCTAAAGGTTTTAGACTTAAATTCTAGGGTTACAGCATGATGACAGCTTAAGTATGATATCTTCTATTGACAGAAGAAAATTAGTCACAACAGTTCAGAACACTGCAGATATGGAAAGAACAGGGGGAAAAAAAGAAGAAAGAGTTGAGGACCTGCCCACTGCCTTCTCACTTCTGCAGTTTTATTGATGATTTCCATATGGGTACTTCAACACTGTTTTCATCTCCATGTACCCCTGTACAGGCTGTTTCCACAGGGCAGGACATGAAATTTCCTATTATTGCTAACATGCCTTAGGAAAATTCTGACAGCCTTTTACACTCAGCTTCCTTTTCCTTGTACTCCCAGTCGTTCTTTCTATCAAAGGACTTCCCTTTTTGTAAGGGAAGGGGAAAGAGAGAAAGAGGCAAGAGAAACAATCTCTGAACACTTGCAAAATGTAGTACTAGCTAGGTGGAGGGAAGATTCTAACAGGTTTCAAGGTAAGTAATTAATTCACAATTAATCTAGGAATCATATTTCAAAGCCTTCAATACCCAGATACAAAATGTGAGGCTCCATGATAGTTTATTACCTATCATCATGCATAAGGTGAGAGCTCATGAAGGAGCACTTCTTATGCTTTAAGTTGAACAAGCCTTTTAATTCTCAGAGAAGCTGCGAGAGGCTGCTGCCAGAAATGACAACTGCTCCAGTCACTGAAAAATAAAAAGTGTTTTACTGCGGAACAGTATATTGCAGGAGGAAGACACAAAAAAACAAGACAAAAACTTGATTGCTCTCAGCAACAGGCAAACAAGTTCAATTTGAAGGAGAAGAGATGGGATGAAGATACAAGTGCACAAAGCTGAAAGTAGGCTAAACCTACAAGACCTAGAGACTGATTTGCCACATGCCATTCACTGGTGTGCTCTGACTTCAGAAGCTGTCTGGGACAGGGAATTGCACCCATCCATGGGGTGAACTGCTGACACAGACCTGTGAAATGAAAATTGCCTTGAAAACTGAAAGGAATTTCTTAAGAAAAAAGATTTTGCCTCACATAGCAATATTGCAGTGTACCAAAATATTCAAAGAGAGAAATGAAATAATCTCTTATTTTGAAGAACATGCCCACTATTTCCTTTCATTCTATGTGTCAAACAAAGAAAAAGGGCTTTGCCCAGCCCCAGTAGGAATCACTACAAAGATGACTATTTTGAGATTAGAAATAAACTAAAAGCAAAACAGATAAACTGGGTTAATACAGTTTCAGAAGTCAGTGTAGAGAGGAGACAGATCAGGCATCCAAGGAACAAGGACAGAGGTTCTTGTTCCAGAACAACTGGAAGATACAGGACTAGGACACATTCTTATAGAGGCTTCAAGCAACTGATGACATTGATCAGAAGTGATGATGCTCTGAGGCACAAAAGACATTTATCCATGGTATGGCAGCACACTGAGGGATGGATGTTCTGACTGTAAAGACAAAGGACATGACAGGAAAGACGGATGCACGACTTCGTACAAACATCCACCTCGGACAGCCAGGCTTCCTTCCACAGAACACATGCCCAGAGAGCTCTACCACGAGTTCTTCAGCTGAATGACACCTCTTCACATCCAACAGAAGCCATATCAGAAGGAGCCTCAGAAGTGGCAGAGAGCAGGAGCAGCCCAGGGAAGCACACAGGAACGGCACATGCAGTAACGTGCAGCAAGATGTTCCCACTTACCTGGTGTGCAAGGGACTCACCCCCAGCACTGCCCACTGGCTGTAACTTATATTCTAAAGATCCCTCCTTTTCCTGTCAAGGGTCCCCTAAGTCCTTCTGCACAGTGAATTGCCTGCCAGACCTCATCAGAAGGCTCTCTGTTGGAGATGGCAGCTGGCATTTTCCCCAGGGACAGAGGCCAGGCTCACGTGGCGCAATGAAGAGGACTAAACACTAATTACTTATCTGGTATATGGCTCCTTAATCTACCAGGATAACTTCTCAGTGTGACTTGTGAACTGATCACTCTTCCCAAGGTAGCAATGATTACACACTCACTGGAATTTAGGCCAAGGCAGCCTTCAAGCATTGTGAAAACTTTCATCCTGTGATGAACAGGAGCTGATTTTGTCCTCCAAGAAGGTCTCTACAGGAGCACTTTAAGAACCACCAACTGAACTCAAAGACCTCTGTGTAGTTTAACTACTGACTTTACAAACCTAAGCTAGTAGATCCCTTAGCTAGAGCAGCTGAAGCCCAAAAGGCAAAGAGGATTTCTGCTTTTCTTAAAATTACAGTACAAGTAGTAATATTGAAAGCTCCTGACTTAAATATCCGAGTTAAAGAAATCAATAACTGCATTAAAATTCATATCCCAAAGTCAAATAATGAAAAACTATTATACAATGAGCAATGAGCAGGTTCTGCCTTAAAGCATCCTACCCTCCAGGGCTCTGCCTCACGAGCCAGTTGTCTCCCCACTCCTAGCACACACTGCAGAGGCCTGGAGCAGGAGTGAGTCAGACACTGAGGAACACCCACCTTCTTTGGTCTTTGTGCTAGCTGCTCCTGCATCTCTCTCCAAGGCTGGGGAAGCACCTTGCTCTTGTCCTATTCCTTCTGTGCTCTTATCCTTTGGTTTGCTCTCTGCTTCAGTTTTCTTTTTGGTAATGTTTATAACACTTGGTGTGAGAGATGGACGCTGGATGGGTGCTGGTTTAGAGACTGGAGTAGGAGATGGTGGCCTTTGTTTTGACACACCAGGTGAAGGTGGGCGAGTCTTCTGCCTGTTGAAATAAAGAGTACTTTCAGAGCTAACAATGAAAACCTCCAGCACGCACCTGAGGAGAGCAGTCTCCTTTGTTTAGTTTATATTACATACCTCACTTTTAAAAATAAATCCACCCACAAATTACTGGTGCCTTCCCCATAAATCTCAAACCAGGATTCCAAGACACCTTGGGCACCCAGCCTTGCTACCTGGGGCTAACATCAGAACAGGACTGCTAGCCCAGATCTCCATTTACTCCACATCTAGGATGAACCTCATGATTCCATTCCTAGAAACCTCCTATGCTAATACAGGAGGATCACTTCATTCAGAAGCTTGTAGGCTTTTGCTGGTTGTAGTGCACAGACTGCACAGAAGATTAGGGTTTGTTTTGTCTGCACAACAAAGGCTGAAGTAAAAGCTCCATCCCTACTTTGGGAAAGGGAAATTGGACCCAAAATGAAGACTGTTCTGTGCAAACAAGGCACAGCATAGGTCATCCAAACTCTAACAGCTCAGATGTCTTGAGACAGGAAGAAGCCTTCATTCTGTGGTGAATAAAAGGTGTTTACAGACACCTGACTGCAGAAGAGGTTTAACCTGGGCACGTACCTGACTGCAGAAGGGGACGGAGGACGCTTCACCAGATTAGCAGGAGAGGGGGATCTTCTACGGGCAGACATGGATGGTGAGGGAGGGCGCCTCAAACCAGAACCTGGGGATGGTTTTTCTGTCTCTGATTTCTAGAGGATACATAAAACCAAAATACGGCTGACTCTCTAGAATACATTGCAGACAGAGGAGCTGCTATTTCAACAAACAAGCAAGTGGTCAACAAGACACACTTTCAATTTCCTTTATGTTCCAAAACACAGACCTGGTCTGTGTTTAATTTTTACATAAATTAAACTTTGGGAACCATAAGTAGCAAACAATAAGCCTTCAAGATACAAGAGAGATCAAGTACCATAAAATTCCAATTTGATTTTAATACTCTGTATTTTTCAGGCAAATGCCATTGTACATTTCATTAATGCTTGTTGAAAGCAGCAGCAAAGAGGGGAAACAGGATCCCATCCTGAGTTGTTTCAACCCCCCAGATTAACAGAAACTTAATTCCTGTGGGTTTTCAACAAACCTGGGTTGAATCAGGTGAACTTGCATCAGATGAAGACACAGAGGACTTCAACCTGTCGATGCTACGGCTGCGCACCGGCACTTTAGGAGCTGGGACTGGGGAATTGATGGAACTGGCTGAAGCTGAACGAGGACAGAGGTGAGATTCTATAAAAGTTAGGAATTTGACAAGACAAAACAAGAACCAAGTGCACAGCATAAGAACAGGAGAGAAGGAAGAGGGAGAAAAAGAGAAAGAGATTGTGTGTGTTAGAAACCGTACAGGGAAACACCGCAGGCAGTGCACAGTGCAACGGGTCACAGACAGACACCACCACACAATTAGTACTTGGGAAGCAACAGCACCAAGAATAAACACTCTGAAAGCAGCAGTCTGGAGTAGATAAAAATAAAATGCTTTTCCAAAAATGGACCAAATTTGCAGTACACCAGCATTGCTTCAATTTTTGTCACGTTGCATTCGATCATAAATGCATCAGTTTTAATGGCTGAGCATATTTCCTGACAATTTTTTCATGAGAGTTTCAGATTTTAAGCTTGTTTCCTCTATACTCGAGAAAACCTCCCTTGTTTTCAAAGGTGGTGTAAAAGAAATCTATCAAGAGAAAAAGGTCAACTATTTAGCTATGATACCTTTCCTACCTGAAGTGTCAATCTCTTCACATGTAAGATATTGGAAGAAATTTCATCTTATTATTTTTTTACTAACATGATCACAGACAGATAAGCATATATAGATGCCAAAATATTCTAAAGCTAGATATTGGCTTAATCTATAATTCAAATAAATTGTGACAAATGCAGCACTTGCTTTTGTAACTTTATGGAAAATACATTTTATTTTTGTATTTGCAGCATTTGTGCAAGGAGACCTGCATTCTGTTTGTGCACAGTGTTAAAGCACAGGTACTTTTCTACTGAAATGAAAAAAGTACCTCTAAAGAAACTTATAAAAATGTATCTTTAATTCAGCAAGAGGGAGTGTCACATGCTAACAGTAACAGAAAAAAAAGATGGCATTTCCCCACATGACATGAACTGAAGTATTCATGGTAAAATAAAAGCAGCACATACAACAGGTGTGTAAAATATGACTACTGACTACAATTCAAAAAATAAATACTGATTATTAGACAAGGGGAACAGTGTGGAAATGTCACCATTACTGACAAGGACCAAGTGAAATGATGTAAGATAAAAAAATTAAGATGTGATTTCATACTAAAGAAGAAACAAGCAAAACTGGGAACACAAGTTGTAAGGTAAAAGAAGAAAAAGGACTCTAAATTGCTTCCAGAGATGCATTTACTGGGGCATTATTAATTAACCAGTAAAAATTCCAGGACATGTGGGATGCAGCTAGGGGGGCTTGCCCACGATACAAATTCCTGCTCTAGTAAACTGAGCCCTGGTGTGGACATACCAGGTCAGTCTGGACCAACACAAAACTGCTTGAGTCAGCCAGGGTTTCTCTCTTCTATTACACCTTGACTTCTCCTATCAGCTGAAGGAAGCCAGCTCAGGGTTCCCTGTACTTATCTCCAAGTAACCTTATTGTCATGTTCCTGCAAGTGTTTGTTCCCCTAAAGAAATTACAGTTTTGCACTTTCAAATTATAGGTTTGCTTGTTTTTTTTTTTTTCCCTTTCCTAACCTAGTACTGCTCTAACCAGAATGTCTCAGATTGAGTTGAGGGTACAAATGCAGATCTCTGTCAGTTAAAAAAACCACACACAAAATCCCCAGAATGAACACCAGCATCTGGTTCTCTGCAGAGCAAGTAAACCAGCACTGGAGTTTAAAAGCCAACATTATTTTATGGTTTTGTAAAGTAAACATGCAACATAGCATATGAATTGGGTATTAATGACCACAGAAAATACTGGGTAAGTAATATTACACACAACCACGTATTAACTGTCTGATTCTGACAGAAATGTAGCACAGTTAGCAGCTACCATCTAAGTTCTTGCTTGAAGAGCAACTGTGTAAGACTTTGAGGCTTTGCTGCCCTCCTGTTACCTGAGGGGTCCTGTCCATCAGCAGACAAGGTAGCAGCACTTTTACTCCTAGCTAGGGAGGCCTGGGTGGGGGCGAGGAGGCGGCTGATTACGCTACTGTCCAGGGGACTGAGCTGGGAGCGACGAGCTGGATGACAGGAACAAACCAAAAAGGATCCAACATGAAATCATATCACGGAAAAGACAAGCAGTACAAAGCAAAGGAAGACTGAGCATTGTTGCAAATCAGAACGGTTTTGGAAGAACAGTAGTGAAGTCATGGAGGGGGAATTCCAAACTAAGAGCACAGAAGGGTTAAACACTGCAATCTCTTGGGTTGCACTTCTCGCTCTTGCCTTGCTTAGTGCAAGTCATTTTAATGTGCAGAGACTGGCACATGTACAACAGAGGTGAATGCTGGATCCAATCAAAGTATGAGACATCTTTGACTGAGCTCTTCAGAGCTACATTCTCCAGATTGCAGGAAAGGCTGTTTTGACATAATAAACAGAAGGCTTGCAAGTCAAAGCCAGCAGTTATGGTCAAGCATCGCCTGCACACACAGATTCACATGGACAGCACCCAACATTCTCTCATACAGGAATGATTCTGAAGCAGAAATAATTTCAACTGTTGGCAACAGCTGCTAAAAAGGAAAGTTTCAGAATTGTTAACTCAGAGGGAAAAACATATTAGACAAGGTGCTATTCCCCAGGTTTAGAAGGAGTTCCCAGGAAAGAGGTTATTTGTAACCTAGTGGGGAATACACAGATCAAAAGAGACTGAAGTGAGAACAGGTTTCTTCCTTCTGCATGCACATGGTTTACTCCAGCAGCAGGAACAGAGAAGTTGCTTTTAAACTGAATAATGAAACGGAACTTAAAAAAGCAAAGGTAAGATTTAACTAAGAAGTGAACAGATCAGTGACATTTTCACAACTTCTGACCCTTCAATCTACCAGCTCTCAAAAAGATTGCTTTCTTAAGCAGACACATGTTGCTAACTGCTTGCAGTGCCATTTAATAAAGACAAAGGCCTTCTTACAGGATTTCTTCTTCTGTCCAGAAGTAAAAATTTAACTTAACTTTTACCATTTTATCTTTAACACTGGGTAACTAAAAAGCCATTAAAAAGTTCTAGAAATTTAAGAGCCTAGGAAACAAGTGAAATCAAGCCTATTCAAACTTTAAAGGCTTTAAAAAAATATTCAGTTTTATGAAACAACCACCTGGTTTTTCTTCCTTTTTCACTTTTTCTAGCTCTGGAGAGGATTGGGGTTTACTACTCATTCTACTCAAAGATGTGCTCCTCTTCTTTTCTGTTCCTCCTAGAGACCAAGCGTAAGGAAGATTATTTTTAACAAGATATGATTTCCTAAATTGCCATCCCATGATTTGCTTTTACTAATCAGCTAAAACCATCAATGTATCATCATGAAGTACTATTTTCTCATGAGTTAAATGCTTTAGCTACCATTTGTCTTTCCCCCCACCCTTCCACTTTTCTGAGGAATAAGGCTGGTTTAGAGACAGTTACCCAATATCTGGCACTGCAATGTGCATAATGCTATTTATGCCACAGTGCACAGACTGCATCAATGCCTGAGTGAAAACATTTGTAAAGGAACTGGGACATGGTTTAAAGTCATCTTTGAATATCCCATTTACTGCCTCCCAAGTCTCAAAACAAACTGGTTTCTAGCACCTTTCTGTTCCACCTGCGAACCTTTGGGTGCTGACTGCTGGGAATGTGGAGGGACTTTGTTACTCAGTCTGTTTAATGAGGCACTTCTCTTTGTGGTACCTGGAAGTGAAAGTGCATGGATTAATTATGCTGAAATGCCCAGAGGTCCCCTCCAACACCTGCCCCACTTCCCTAAGAGAGAGAAGAATGATTAAGTTGCTTTATAATACTGAATTCTTCAGAAGCAGAAAAACTGGATCAGGGAAGAACCACTTTATATAAAGCATGATTTCTTTTATTTCTGCATGTTTCTGATCACAGCAGCAGGATGTCAGCCACAACAGATTCTTGTTTGACCTACTGAGGTCATCCCTGTACACCTTTAAAATACACGAGAATTTTAAAAGACAATTGCTCACATTCTCTATGGGTATGAGTGAGCCTAGGATTAACACAGAACACAGTGTAAGTGGAGATACTCCACTGATCCAGGACAAGCATCGTTTTCTCATTTTGCATTCTGCTCCTTCACCCCCCCAGGCACACATGCACAACAGAAGCAATGTGGTTCATCCTGTGGCTGTATTTAATGTCCTGTGAATTTCCCCATCAGTTCTCCCCAAGTGTCAGATTGAGAGCACAGGATCACTCTAAGTCACCCTCTACATCCTGACCACAGAGATCACTTGGAGTCCAAATTTGTTGTACTTTAGGCCACATGAGAATATTTTCTCCTAAGTGACTAAGGATTCACAAAGGATTTCAGGGTATGACAATAAGTTTGAAAGCAATCCCAATTAGTTGATAATTAGTGACTTCCTTTGTAAGAGGTTTAATTTGTTCTTTACAGTCCTGCTTCTGACTCATATCCAGAGCTGAACCCTGCAGACACATAATATATAAATATAATTTAAAATCACAAGCAGCCTCCAGTGACTCAGAGCCCCTGCCAGTATAAATATAGTCACTGATTTCCCCACCAGGCACAGAGTGGATGAGCACAAATTTTTCTGCTGCATCACCTTCCAACACAAACCAGCAAAACCACCTTTAGCTGTGTCTATGTCAGGGATTCTTTTAGTTCAGTTTGCTTGATCAGAGGCTGCAGATTGGCAGAACGCTGCAGCACAGACCTAGCTGAATCTGCTCTTGTATTAAACAGCTTTTAGCTTATTCATCATTTTAGACAAACAAAAAAGCAACAGCAAAATCCTCCATATTTGTCATATAGGCAGGTTCATATGAAACTCTGGGAAGATTCCAAATAACAAAATCTCATGCTAAAACAAGTCAAAATATGTGCTCCTACAAATAGTTTTTATTTATCTTAACAAGTATATTAGGACAATTCCTTGTCAAAATTGATTTTTTTCCTTCCCATTGGCAATCAAATGACTGAAGCTGTCTAACAGAAGAAGGAAAACTATTTTTCGCTGAAATTTTAGGGTGTGAATTAAGGCATGCAAATCCATAGAGATGATAGGAAATTATCTGTGAATCATTCGCCAAGATTTGACTTTAGTAACAGAATTACAGAAATAAAAAATCCAGCAGTTTTTACCATCGCTCTTCTCCTCTAAGAGAGATCACACCAACTGGGTCAAAGCCCTGAACAGTCAGGCTGGATTAACAAATTGCATGAAATGCATCTGAGATCAAAATATGAAGTGAGTCACACAGCAGGGGAGGAGGGAGGAGTTTTCATTCCACCTCCTGTCTCCTCCCCAGGCACAGCTGAGCAGTGCCCTGCTCCCAGCAGCCACACACCCCCACTTACTTCGATCTGAGGCATTTAAAGGAGCTGCAGATGATGAGGACAGGCATTTGCTCCCGGCAGCCTCCGCCTGTTTGAGGTTGGCTGTGGAGGGCGAGCGTTTGCTGCCTGTGGAGAGAAGTGATAACTTCAGAACTCACCCTCATACTGAGCCTTTCACACCTTGCTGAGAGCTCACTCTCCAAGTATTACATCCTGAAAGCTATTTCTGCTTTTGTTTGATGACAAACACAAAATTTTTTCTTTGGACAGGCTTGATACCACTAGCACCAGCTGGGACAGGCACAGAGAAGGTAGAGTTTAGTAGAGTCATGCCAGGATTTATGCACATGTGTGCAAAAAAGGGGATTTTTAAACCCCGTGCCCCTAACATGTAAAGACAAAAGCTACTGAGGTTGTCTGCTGTTATCAGACTGTCAAGACACAGAAAGTAACAACAAAATCTGGAAAATTTCTTTCTTCATTCCTGCCACATAGGTATGTCAAAACAGTTTTTTAATCACTAGTTAATAAATCCAAACCAAAATAAATTATTTTGGAGGAATAAAACCAAGTCCTAAGGAAAGGCAAGAAAGCATTCCTATTTCTGATTGCTTCACAAAGGTTGCTATATTTTTAGGAATTGCCAATTTTCTCTAAAAACCACTCTTCAGTTAATGTTTCCTATCAAATCTGCAATTTTTCAGGCAAAAAAACTGCCACAAGAGGCATTAATTTTTTTTGGTATGTGTATACAGATACATATACACACATAAAAATCACATCTCGTGTGGCAAGTTTATTACATTGCTTTTTAATTTCAAATAATGTACTTTCAGGATGAACACTACTCCAGAGTGTGAAAGCCTTGGAAAAGCATGTACCTGTTGCTGCAGAAACTCAGTAAGCAGAAAACATTAATGTACACAGACTGGTGCAGACCAGCACAACAAACACACGAAATTCTAAACATCTAACACAAGTAATCGATTTTACTGACACACTGCACAGCAAAGATGATTAATCTGAACTCATTAGTGCATAAATACCAAAGGACACAGCAGCACTACTCACCACAGAGGCAACATCTTTTCCCTTTGCCAGCATGCTACAACAGCCCCTTACAGGCAGAGCCAGGACATAAGGATTCCTAGGGACAGCCCTATGGGAAGCTCTTGGACAGGGAACAAGAGCAAAGTCCCCATGGGATAAGAGGGGGGGTCTACTGAATCTAGTTTAGAAATGAAGATCTGAGCTTAGTGCATGCTTCCCCAACATAAAAAAAGAAGAAGGAAAAAAAAAAAGGGAGCATTTTATGAATGGAGTCTGAGAAGTGGGATAACCAAACAACCTTAAGGGGTTTTATACAGGAAAATCAGGAAGCTCATAATTCATGTATTCGGGTGCTTTTGAAGGGAAAGGCTACCCTCTAGTGTCTGCTCTTTAAGGGAAATCCTGGCTCCTGCCTGAACTCAGCTGAGTCCGAGGCCTCCAAACATCACAGAGACAATTCACACAAATTTCTCTTGGTTCAATTTAGCACTTCAGCACTCGTATGAAATCTGAGATTTGGTCTATCACCTACCGGGACCCAGGTATAGAGGTCAATGCTTTTTCAATCAATACATTTCCATGATCAGATGGCCTCAACTTCTTCCCTACCTCATTCACAGAAAAAATTCTGCAAACTTTAAAGTTCCCTTCTCTAGAAAAAAAAGCTTTAGAAGACAGGCAGGATATTTCTGCCTCATCAAGGGGTTTGAAATGCACACAGCCCATGTGACACCAACTTCTCTATTTTTCTAATGGAAGGGGGAAAGCAAACTGCAGCAGCAGAGCCTAAGAAAGCACGTCTGCCATGCAGCAGGACTTGCAACTGGGCAAGGAGCTGGGAAACATGGGATCTTAAGAAAATCACTCGGAGTGAGGAGCTTTCAATCCTCACAGGATTTCACTGAAAGAGGGTGCTGCAGCATTGCCTGAGGCTGGATAACATTAGGCTACATGAAATAAGATCAGCTGTCTCTCACTTCCTCCCAAATTTCTACTAGGACAAGGAAGCTCTTTATTTAGCACGGAGAGGCTCTGGCAGCCCCATTTCTATTCTAATAGCACGTCTCCAGTCCTGATGCACCTGAACCTCTTGTTCTGCTCAGCAGGCACCACTAAAACACCCCTTTAGCAGGACTGTCATCAAGGATGCTTTATTGCACAGCCTGGCCATTTCTCTTGGCAGACCCACACCCTGCCTGCTTCATCTCAGCACTGACAGCAATGCCATTAATGTAACACTTGACTCTGGGGCTTTCATCCATTTTTACATTTCTCCATCAGCGGGATCCCTGCTGTGGTCTCATGAATCACACTCATCATCCCACAGAACCACTGATGGCTGGGGAAATGTTCCATTACATGGGCTGCACTTTCCAGACCACACTATCACCCAAAAGCTCTGCTCTGCCACTCAATGTTCCTAAATATCACTTTTGACACACCCAGTTCACAGAAGACATATCTGATTCTGCACAGCACAATGGACAAGAATGCCTTTTGTCCTAGAATATTTAAAGAATATTTGAAATCAGTTCCTCAAATGGTTCTCATTTCAAGAAATGGGGCTTTAATCCCAAATCTGCCACAGAATTTGAGAGTGGAAATATAATATTGCATTGAAATTTGCTCCAGACATGCAGTCAGAGAAGATGCACTATTCAGCCACAATGATGTAATGGACTAGAGCTCATAGGGTGTCATTTTTCAGAGTAAAAAAAAAAAAAAAGGTAATAGGTAATTGTTGTCTTCCCAGAAAATACACAAATATAAAGCAAAATGGACCACATAAGGATTTTTCAGAAAGCCAGCCAGATTTAAGTATCCCATATGGCTTAGGTAAATTTTTAATAATAAATAATGAGTTCTCAAAGTTAAAAAGAACTACCCTGAAATAGGAATAATTATGAGAAATGTAAAACCAGTCATGGTTCCACATTATCCACCCCACACATCATAGCTTCATGTTTGAAACATTAAGATAAAATCAAACACAATTTTAGAACAACGTGGGTGCACAAGGGTTTGACTAGGACATTGCATTACCTGTTTATCTCCACAGCAATTTTTTTTCCAGATTGGTGCCAAGTTATCCAAATTGATCTACTGCTGCTGAACTATCTGCATAGTTATTTTATGATGCATAAATCACAGCTTAAGTACTTATTATTATATCAGGAGCATTTGTGTTGGAAGATATTTTATCTTAAATGTGCTTCAGCAGCACTGAAGATCTTCCTCCACAACAGAAAGGACAGACAAGGCTCACTTCCTCACATAAATCAGGAGAGAGCAAAGAACATTATTTTGTGTTTGTTAGCAGAATAAAACCCAGTGCTTTCTTAAACTTGTAGGCAAATGTGATTTCCCAGTTTCAAGGTTAAATGATATGTGGTAGTGTGAGATACAGTGAATGGATTTATGTATGTATCCAAGGAACACATCTAAACCAGACAAACCAACCCAGCCAAACTGGCTGATTTTGGAGAAAATTAGGAGCTAATGATGTGCAGGGCAAGAGAAGAGAGAAGTTAATTAAAATACACATGCTTCTGCTGTGTTGCCAGAGTAGTTAAACCATACTCAGTCAGACCCTCACTGCATTTTTAAGTCTCACTTGTCTGTGTCACAGACAGCTGCACTGCATTAGTAACGTTGTGGGCACGCACAGACTGTCAGGATTCAGACTCAGCTGGGTCTCAGCTGAGAGTTTGCACCTCAATCTAGCGACAAGAAGTAATTTTGCTTATTAAACATAGGTATCATTGATCCAAAGCTCTTCTATGAATGGCTCGGTCTGTGCACTGGAAAGTGCCAGAAGTCCAATGAAAACAAATTTCATGTATAGAATTATCTTTAGGTGATTGGGACAGCTCTGATTTTGCAATACCCTTCATGGAAAAAGTATAAAAACTGCTGAAGAGACCCAGTCCCTTTCACAAAGTTTCACCAAAATATCTTTGATTTTGCAAATGTTACTTCAACTGCTGGTAAACCAAAGCAAGAAGGAAACAAACCAAGACCTACCATGTACTTTTTGCAAAGCAATCAAAGAGTCTGGAACTGCCCTTAAACCCTCCAAACCTTAGACCACTAAACTAATTTATGTTCAAATACTTGCCCATAGAAATTTCTCCTCTCCCTGTGCTGTATCCAGACCTCTTTAAAAACCCAAATGCACATAGCCTTTCCCTGAAAATCCCCTCAGCATGCCATGACTTAAGCTGTAGTTGAATTAGCTGGGAGGGATAGCCAAAATGAGGGGGGCTGCTTTCTACTTAGGGATCGCATTTGTTGCACAGCTGGCCAAGATCCAGGAAAAGATCTATAAGAAGATGGTTTTCCTTAGTGTGAGAAGAACTCAAGCTTAAAAGGTTAGTAGTGAGTGTAAAATAACAGAAAAAGAAAATTTTTAGAAATCTATACCACCAGTTCCACCTTCATCAGTGCTCTGTTGTTCTGTAGAAGAAGAAGGTTTGTAAGCTAAGTCATGAGGTCAAATAGCAAAAAAATGCAAGTTAACCAAAAAATGGGGATGCTGCATATAATAATGACAACTAATATCAAAGCACTTTCAAACATGTCACAAACACACACTCAAGCTGACAGAAAATGACAGCACCACACTCAGTACAATTCCAGTAATATAGAGGATAGGCTGAACTGAAGCATTTTTTGATTTATTTTATTTCTGGCCAATAACTTATGTTATTTATTGGTGGTTAGGTAGTGCATGAAAAGATCCCTTCCACTGCAATCTTCATTTGCTGGTCTGATTTCAGAATGTTTACAAGCAGAAACAGGTAATTGTGAAACAGGAAATTATCTCAGTTCAAATTAAAGACTGTTAAAATGCATCACCTAATCCAGAATAGAATCCCATGTCCCAAGAATCTTGGACTGTCCACTGCATCTTCTTACCCATTGCTGGGCATTCAAATAATCAAGTCAGCATTCCAAAACTCCAAGGGTGTGTTTAAAACTTTTCAGATGTGATATCAGAGTACAACTGGGTGCTTTTGGTTTCATCACTAGTCCTAGCACTCCATTACATGAACTGCACTTGAAGGACTCTGAATTATCTTAATATTACAGATCATAATTCCCCTTAGCTGATGTTTGAGGGCTGGCCGTGCTGTCATGTGTTGAATTTCCCATGGAGCTTCTCTCAGCTCTTCCCAAGGTCAGAAACAGCTCTAAGTCTGAGCAGCATTTCAGGACAAGTACAGATATGACACTTTCCCAGGAGCTATCCACAGATCCTGCTTTAAGATCCCAGACAGGAAAGGATGCCCAGGTCCCTATGAATAGTGCTCCATCTGCCAGTGTTCACACAGAATATTCCATGATTTCAGTCCTACTAAAACCAGTGCTGCTTACCTGTTTTGCCTTCTGAGTCTGGAGTTACAGACCCTCCCCAGGACCATCTCTTCTGTCGTGTTTCCAGCCGCTGACTCCGTTCCAAGGTGCGATGCAGAACTGCTTCATAGCGCTCCTGCCAAACAACATCTCCATGAAGCTTTACCTGTTAACCACAGCCATGCCAGGGAACAAAATATAAACCCCCTCCCACCCCAGTATGATTTATAATCTATTTTACCAGGCTGTTGTTACAAAAATCATCATGCAAAGAATGTTGGAGGTAATTAATGGCTTCAAAACACTGCAAACATGATTAGGTTGAGCTAAAGCACAGATAATCTATTCTACTCTTTACTTAAAATAGCCACCAAACAGATTTCCTATTCAGTAAACAGCACTACTTATTTTCTAAATAGGGATGAACCCCAAACTGAGCAAAAGTAATTGGTTACCCTTGAAACTATTTATACCATAAAGTTATTCCTAAAAGGTGATAAAAATTCTCCATTATAAAATACCAAGTGTAAAGGTCTTTGTATTTTCAAAGAACTGTAAAAACAAGAGCCAGGTCTAACAGACACTGACAGTATGAGAGATGTGATGAAACCAGGAACAGCAAGACATCAAGGCAAAACTACAAAAGAAAACAAATCAACTTCAGGCCTCAGGAACCACTGCTGACAGGACAAGGGGCTGAAAGAAGCTTCTGTCTCCAGAACTAGTAACTGCCAGCAGGGGAGCTTTAGCTCTCGTGCATAAAGACTGACCATGCTAGACTCTTTCTTGCCAGCCAGGTTTCCAGACGTATCAGCAACACATTTCTCTTCTGGAATAGCTGTATCCCAAGTGATCTTTTGAAGCACTATTTTCTGCAGATACACTGCAGTAAGATGTCAAGGGAACTCATTATACAGTCATTTTTCCCACTTGGGGACACTAGACTTTCACCTTCTTTCAACACCATTTCACAACACAAACTAAAGAAGTCCCCATGCAAAACACACAATGTAAAGCTGGAAAGAAGGGAGGATTCTGCTCACGGACAAAAGATGAAACTAAAAGTTTTTGTTAGAAATATAAAGCTTATTTTCCCCTCTGTTAGAGAAACCTGAACTAGAGTTTACCTAAGGTGCCAAAGTACCCAGACATTATGTAATCTGTAGATTGTATTTCCATGGAGGTATCTGCAGTGCAGCAATTCTTCAGTCAGAGTTAAAGACATAGGCTTCACTTTACAAATGACAGAAATGAGCTCAAGGCCTCAATACATTGAGAGATGTGCAGAACAACTGAGGAGCAGTGGGAGAAAGGTATCTGAATCCTCACCACAGAGAGTTGTCTTCAAGATTTTTGGAACCACCTCCTTTTCCACAGTATTTGCTACTGTGCTACTGCTCCTTCCTTACTGGAAGATTAACTAAACGAGTCCTGGCTGAAAAAACTGACAATAATGCTGGGGACTATGTATTTTGATGCACTTCTATCTACCAAATATACAGCTGGAGATGGTGTCTTGCTGGTACCTTTTCCCCATGTCAGAGTACCAAAGTCAAGACCTGTTTTCACTTTCTGACTGAAGGCAAGGTTTTACAGGCCAAATCCATACTGTTTCCCACCTTCCAGATCCTGCATGTATAACCCTAGTAGAAGGTCATCTCCAGGGACAAGGTAAACACCTCATTGCTAGTCCTTGTCTTCCTTGATTATGGACTCTGGTGGCCACTTAAAACTTATCTACTATCCTCAAAACTACAAGAATAAATGTAATAAATGTAAATGTAACATCTTTTTTGAAGCATAAGGAATGTTTTTGTATAAAGTAGTTGCTTAAAGAAATTACACTACACTGGACTGCAGTCACAGCCCACCCAAACATTTCTGTTCTCCAGCAGTGTAAACTATTCCATGAAGTTCAAATGAAATATCAATCTGATCACACCCAGGAGCTGATTACAGAAAACCAAACACCAGTATAGAATACTGCCAGGGGAAAAGGGCAGCAAAGATGGATTGCTAGAACACTGGACTCCAAAGGAGCAGCCAGCCAGGCTTACAAGCTCTTCACCAATGACCCACAAGCAAGTTCTTATAACCAGCTTATGAAAGCACAGGTGTGTGATGCTTCCACATGGCGATGCTGACACCCTGGAAATTAACCCTTTCTAAACTTGCACATTTAATTTGCACTAACAGAGCTACTTGTCAAAAGGATGGAATAACTTCATGTATTTATTTCTGCTGTCAGCTTCTACCTACTGAGTGAGTCCCAAACTCAAACTCTGCTCTGCCTGTCCATGTGCAGCCAGAGCAAAGGCCAGTGAGAACAGTCACCACACAGCTCAAAGCAGCAAATGACAAATACACAGATAACATCACCACCTTTCATCCTACAGGAATGAATTCTGGTTTAGAAGAATTAAGAGAATGTGAGTCTCAGGCCACAGCAAGGCTCCAAGGAAACAAGACACAGAAATAAGAGAAGTAAGTCTAAGACCTGTCACCCACACTGATTTACAGACAGACTCTAAAGGTGCTCTGAAGGTATCTGGAAATCTAGGAATATGGGGTGGGGGTTTTGCTCATGTGAAAACTAGCCAGTGGTTAAACAGCCACAGCTCCTGAAGTCCTGAGTGCCTCAGCTATAGCCAAAGCTCTATGGGGAAGGTGGACATGTACCTACATAGCCCACTGTAGATGTGGATGTGTGTTTTATGTTCTAACACATTCATCATTTCCCTGAGTTTCTCATTCACAGCACTTCAGAGCATGGTAATGAAGGAAAACCATGTAGTTCTTTTAAACTATGGAACTTTGATGTGTGTTACCTTTTCCTCCTCTATTTTTTGTTTCCTCTTCTCTTCTACTGCTGCCCTCCGTTGTTCCTCTTTTTGCTTCATTTCTTTTAGCTTTCTCTGCCTTTCTTCTAACTGTTTTTCATACTGGAGTTTTGCTTTTCTCTCCTTTTCAAGGATTTGTGTCTCTTTGGCAGCTGTAAGAATATTTTAAAGAAAAAATTAAAATCAAACTTAGCCATTCATTGATATTGCAATGCAACTTACAAGCAAGAGACTATCCAAGCAGAATTCTTACCACCTGAAGTGCAAATGTACAGGAAGACGAGCTTACAGAGGTGACAACAGACAACAGACTCATCTTTAATTTTGTCCCCAGGTTGGAAGTGGAATTAAAACTTTGCCTGCTTCTAGGCTTTACTGTCTAGACAGGAATATCAGGATATGTATATTCCCTAAATTAAGCATACACTTTTATCAACATAATAGTGATGTCTCTGTAAGGAAGCTGTAAGTAAATTAAAAATCAAAAAGTAGAATTTTCTATGTGGTAGCTTTTTTTTTTTTAAGAACAAAATACAGTAGTATTTAAGGCACTGAGTGACAAGATGGGAAGACCCTACAGTTCCTGCATATCAAAATAGTTATGTCACCATTCTCTGCAGCCTCCACCAAGGAACAGCTGTGTGCAGTTCAACAGGAAGCCTCAGGTCCTGTGACACAAAGCTAGAATGAACAGAGTATTTTCCATGGCCAGACAGATGAAATGAACCAAGAGACCAGATAATCACACCAACAATGCACAGGCAGCATCTACACATAGGGCACCCAAAATATTTCTGGATTTTATAAGCATCGTAATACTACCCTGTTCCCATATCAGGATAACACAATAATTCCTGTTGTTGTGGGTCTTTGCTTTTATGTTGAGAAGCAAACACACAGCTCAGAGAGACATCTCTCCTCACAAGCTGGGAGCCCAAGACCCAGCACTGCAGGGCACACTGTGACCCTTTCATCTCCTGCTACACACACATGCACTGATTCACATCACAAACAGCGTAAAGCTGGGCAAGAGTTTTCTGCTGTTATCTAGTTCAGATTCCCTGCTAAGATAAAGTGTATACTGCTGACACTTCAATACAGGAGTCATTTCAGTGCGCTGGGAAACAAGGGAAGCAGTGTTCAAGGCAAACAAGCCATTCAAGTAGCTAAATCTTTTTTGGTTTTCTCTGAATCAGCATTCTTCAAACATCAGTCTTTAGGGCTATAGGAAGGAGTTCTAAGCTAAAAGTTATATTTTCCAAAGTGGTTTTGTTAAGGCTTTCAATAAGGAAATAGCTAAATCTGCTGGGTGGTCACTAAGAAATGGAAGATCAGAAGTGACACAGAGCTTCAACAATCTAAAACTCTCTACAGTGTTCTCCTCTCACATCAAAAACCTCTTCACTCAGGTTCACAGATGGACACTCATGCAAGACCAAGAGCAGACCTTGTCTCTTGTCCCCAGCAAGCTGACAAAATGTGACAAAACATGGAGCAAGGGGGACACTAATTCCTTCAAGAGAAACATTTTAGAAAATGATATTTTAGATATTTTAGAAAATGATATTTTAAGTGAAACATGAAAATACCATGTTGCTTTTCCTGCTCTTCTCTACGTTCTCTGGCCAGTCTTTGCCTTTCTTCTGTTCTTAGCATGGAACCATCTATCACTGTCAAAACAAAAATTGAAGACACATAATTGTCAATGACTTTGAACATTCAAACTTAAATAAAATGTCAAAAGTCTTTACTATCAAAAGGAGAATGAAACTTCCTGAGAGATGCACACAGCACCAAATGACTGCACACTCTGTATAGAGATTAAAGACACCATCGGAAAAATTCATAGAAAGCTGAACATCCTCTTCTTCCCCTCTTCCATTCCCTCACAACACTATTTTTAACAGGTGCAAGAGAAAGCAGACATCACAGTAAAGGCTCAACAGGTACAGTCAAAAGAAAGCCTAAGAAGTCAGACGTGTGAGAACATATCCTACTCCAAATTCAGCCCTGATCCTCATTCTTTTATATATTAACTCCCATGAACAAGAATGACAGGAATTTAGGAAAATGTCACCTGGGAACAGATATTTCACCTGTCATTACAAATTCAGAGCACTGTAGGACAGCTCATTTGCAGACTAAGCAGAACCAAGACTTAAGCAGTCTTTGCAGGTATAAAAACTTGAATTTCAGCAGGAAGTGAGCTGGTAACTTGCCCAGTTAACATCATTTATCTTTGTTGTCATGCCCTGCTCACAAGACAGGCAACTTCAACTGAACTCTGAGCCAGTCAAAAACAGAAATCTGTCATCAAAACCAGACCTACAAACCATCTACCAGGTGCTCTGATGCCTCCTGAAGAAAGGGCACCAAACTTCTCTCTAAATATGTTCTTTTCAATCCCTACTAACCTTCCCTTGTGAGCCTAGCACTTCATTAAGAGCAATGACCTGTAATTATACCTGGTTTAGTTGCTGTCTTTATTGAGGTCTGGACTGCAAGAGGGCTAATGCCACTTTGGCTTCTTCTTTCTTCTGCTATGGCTTGGGCTGCAGCAACTGTGAGAAAGAATCAATCCACATTAAGAAAAGCTCTATAAATAAAACTCATGGGACAAATATCCAAAATAAATACATAAAATTCTACTTGAGGTCGCTGATGCTTTTATTAAACAACTAATTGGGGGCTGCTCAACTTGTAAGGAAAAACTCGTCAAATGAGACTTGAGACCTGGCATAGCTTCTCTTTGTAAAAACATTTATCAAACCTTATGTTTTCAGACTATAGAGTTTCAAAGCTCAAACTTAGTTAATAACTCTTCTAAAACAAACTCCATTATTTTGCAAAGTTATATGTGACTTACACTTAATAACAGAAACTCTTTGCTACCACATGAGCATTTGTGGGCTGGACACAAGTATGTAGTAGCCCATTAGCACTGCTAGAATCATATTCTGATGAGACCCAAGCAGGGAGAGGTCTGTGAAGACCTGTCATTACTTCATGACATGAAAGAGAAAGGGGATTAGCTGCATAAAGTAAACCACTGAGGGATGCTTACAACATACTTCTGAAACTGGATCTTCAAAAATAAATTTTAATTATAAATTAGACTCCAAAACAGTAAATTGAGCATTTGTGCAGAGACCCATTCACCTTATCTGAGTTTCACCAAGGTGACTTCAGCAAAATGCAGGGCCACAACTCCCAGATAATCACACAGAAAGGAAATGCTACCAGTATGAATTTCGCTAAATAACAAAAACCATTAACAAGTCAGGGAGACTAATTTACTGTATCACTCTCCCCAGTTTTTCTTTGTTTTGGTACCGACCTTCACTAATCACCTCGCAGGGTGTGAAGAGTTATAGGGAAAGCAGGCAGGGCAACCTGTAAGACAGCATTACCCCAGTGCCCTGCACAGCTCCAAGAGAAGTGTCCTCACACCCTGCTCTCACCTTGCCTGACAGACACTGGGAGCTCAGCTGGCTTCCATGGAAAAGCCCCACTTCAGGGGAAGCAAGGGAACACACCCACACATGAGAAAGTTGAGGCCAGTTTTACACAGAAAAGGCAAATCCACAAAAGGAACACATAATGTGCTGTGATCTCACCCAGAACATGAAGGACCAATAGTACAAATTGCTGTTATATCTTAAGAATGGAGACTACAACTTTGCCAATGATCTGACTTCCCTTTAATAAGAGGAGTGCAGAATGCAAAAGAGGAAGGAAGAGTCTCCCTCTGCTCCATGCATTGCCATGACAACTAGTTGTGTCATGGTAATAACCCTCCCTAGGCTGTGCCCAAGAACAATCACCTCAAAGTGTTTAATCCCATGTGATTTCAGTGATAAATGCTGATTACAATACTTATTCAGCAACTCCAAATTGTCACCCGCAGCTGTTGCCATGTCTTGAATTAATTTTTCACTGCAGCAGCAAACAAAAGTCTTCCTCAACCCCATCCTATACATCTCTGAGGCTCTTTTCACACAAGTCAGAGTCCAGATATACTACAACACAATGAGAGTTCCAACTGGCAAAGAAATAGCTTAAAAAAGGCTCACTGTTTTTTCACTATCTAGATCAGACAAGTCAGACAAAATTCTGATTTTTGTACACTGTTGCATGTCACATGGATGGGAATCCGGCCCAGAAAAACATCAAGTGGAGAACAACAGAATTATCTATGCTAACACAAATAGAAGTGAAAACGGCCAGAGGAAAAGCAGCCACTGCAGGTGTTCTGAGAGCAGAAACGTACAACCAGGGCATTCATATCCAGTGACACCTTCAGACATCACAAAGGCTGAAGGAACATAAGCTTCTTGAAATACCACTTAGATTTCAGACAAATACAGAAATCCAGGTACATCTTTCCTCAAGGGAGGAGACAGAGGTGCCCGGGAAGCCTGGGCTAACCCAGGCAGGAAATTATCCCAACACAACAAAGTCACTCTGCACCTAAACCAGCTTCAGTTAAGACCAACACTGGAATTTTGCCTCAACTCTTGAAGTTTAAATATCCAAATCTCCATAACAAAGTTATAGTAAGAAGCAACCTGCAATTAAACAGGTACAATATTAATTTTATTTTACTTGCAGAAGTATTTTTACTATTAGAAATCCTGGTGAACAAAGCAGCCATAATGAATATGGGGGATTACGTATTTATTTATTCAATCAAAAATAAATGTACAGTTGGTATAATGTTCATGATTAGAAGGCACTGATTTAAAAATGTGTCACATCTGCAAAGCAATTAGTCAGTTTATTTTAATTATTTCAAGTTGCAAAAGATTACTTGAGATTCTATAAGACAGGAAACTGGGTTACAAAAACAGTTCATCTTGCAGAGGACACAGAGGTGAAAAAACTCCAGAAATACCCAGAGGACTTTGCACATCAAAGTTTTTTGTATGTCAGATAAAATATTTTATGTTCACTCCTTCAATGCTTCATTATTTGCACAGAAACAATGTGCTTCCACATTTGAAAGTAGCAGATCTAAGGCACAAGGCGTGCACCTTCATGTCACATGGATGTGATCCATTTAACCAACAGAAAGCCAGAATCAAATGAGAACTGGGGATCTGAACAGAAGACTAATAAAAGGGGAACAGACATCACATTAGATACATCCCTGAGATAGGTGAGCTCAATTTCACCAAGTTCCTAGTCAACAGACAGGTTTTATGGCCCTTGACAATTTCATGGTAAATTTACAATACAAAACTGTGATTTTCAAACTCCACATTTTACTACAGTAAAAGAAAATGCATTGCATATTGTTGCACTATGCAATCTTTAAGAAATACCTATCTTATTTTGCTTTGATATGATAAAAGAAACCTTAATAATTAATATATTTTAATGTTTTTTGGCACAGACACCTGTAATTTCTCTGCCTAGTTTTCCATAATGAATGTAGCAGTCTGCTATGGAGTGAAGCTTCATGGAAAAGAATTTTCCACAAAATATATCTCTGTAAAATACAGAGCCTAATACCTCTGTAATGAATCAGGATACCCCAGAACAGGAAACCAGTTAACAACCATTTCACTAGAATCTGTGTCACATGTTGCACTAATGGGGGGGTGCCTTCATGGACATATTCAGCAAACTCCCTGGAGAGGAAAAAGTCTCTTAGAGTCAAATTATATCTCATTTCTATTCTGAGTTTGCCCTCTCACAGTAGTCTTTCACAACAATATTTTGTGATCAGCATAATTTGTGTGTTTATTTTACAGCAGTCTACCTTTAAGTGCTCCAGGTAAAATTAATAAAAGTATAAGCCATGTATGAGGCTAATAATAATATCTGCATTCATGCATAATAAAACAGAGCTATATGAACCATGAAATGATTAGGTAATTTGGGAAACAGTTTTTCTTCTGCACCCTCATCACCATTTAGCACCCCAGCTCTGGCCAAGCAAATCAGAGATAAACCAAACCCACAGAAGCACCAGGAGGTGACATTCTAGATAAATCCAACTCTCCCAATTTCACTTCCAGCTCATGATCCACTGACAGTGCAGGTGCTGAGGTGCCTCCCTCACACTGAGCATGACAGAACTTCCCTTCCCTGATCAGGTTTCCGATATGCCCTGAAGAGACCGGCGCTAAAAATAAACCTTGATTTCTATTTCAACCCCTGCACACGGCTAATACCCTCGGCCCCTGCCAAGACTGGCAAAGAACCCGCTGCTGTTCTTAGTAAACCTCATTAGGGACTGAAGCAGCTCCATCCTTTACCCAGCGAGCTGCAGGGTCCATCCCATCGCCTGCCCCGTGTCAGTGACCCCGCCGGACACTGCCCCCCTCGCTCTTCCCTTCCCTTGTGGAACTACAGACGAGAGCAGAATGTGCTGACTTTCGCAGCAATCCTTCTGCTTCTTATGATTTAATGACTTGTTATGCAAAGCAAACAAAAAAAATCCCAGACTAAGCTTCTGAAACGGGGGGTGTTAGGAGGGCTCCTGAATGTTAAGCATTGTTGTGATTCTAAGTGTGTCCATAAAAGTTTAAAGCGGGTAACAAGAAGCCAATAAGCAATCCATGAATCAAAAGTGAACCTTCCAGCAAAATATCTCTGATTTTATAGCAAACTGTGCCAAATCAGCAAGCCTCCATTTTTGTCCTGCTCAAGTACAGGGAGCTACTGTTTGCCAATAAGTGTTCAGGTCCTTAAAGTAAGTTTTGTAGATACTTTCAGGAAAGATGAAACTAGTCAGCATTCAAGTTTGAGATTTCCAAGCACCGCCTTTTAAGCTGATTTCCACTCATTAATTAACATAGGTTAAGACAAACAGATGCAAGATCATGTGTTTGAAGCTTTAAGAAAAATTAGGTATTGGTTTCTACACCACTACTTGCTCAGAGGACACCAGAGGGAGGATGCACCTTCACACAAACCAGTGGACAACACAGAAAGTTTCTAATGATGAAGAGAAAGCCTTCTCTGTGTGCATTCCTCTCTTCCCTGTTTTCCCCTTTTCTGTCTTTCCCTGTTGATCCTCACATCCCATCTTTGGGCTGCAAGGACTGACAGGCTCCACAAACAAACACGTGAGCTTCCCTGTAGGCACCTTCTGACAGACCAGCTGGGAGGCAGATGGTTCTCCTGTTTTGTCTGGGCAGCCACCAGATGGGAAGCACAGAGATCTCCAGAAAGCAGTGCACACTCTCAGCTTCAGCAGGCTAGAAGAACTTCCTGTTGTCTTATCCCTATCCCAGACTCCACTTGCAAACTTTGTCCTGTATTTATTCCCTACAAGGGATACCTATTTTACTACCCTTATATAGCTTTTACTACCTTTACTACGGTGCTTTCCTCCCTTTAAAACCATTTCCTCAGCTAATTCTGTAAAACATTCTGGTTTTGCTCCCAAAGCTCAAGGCAATTCAGGGTGATTTCTTCAGTTCATGCAAGTTTTGACCCCACTGGAAAACCCAACCCAAGCATTCCTTTGCAGAATATGAATTAGCAGCTCCACAAGTAAGTATTTGAGACACATTTGCAAGAACTTGAGTTTTTACTTATCTTTAAACATTCACATTCAGATTAAGACCCAGAAATATTTTTTTTAAAAATCACATAATTAACAAAATTACTTATTTCTTATAAGGAAACCTGCAAAGATACAGCTGAAGCAATCTCAAAGACATATTATGATACTCATACTATGTACTCAGCCTAGGGCATGACATGACCAGAAAGGCACCAGGAAGTTGCTAGTTAACTTTTGCATTGATCTCTGCCCACTTTGCCCTAGGGGAAGCACACAATCTAAACTGTAATATAAGCACAGACCAAGGCACTGAAATTTGTCCTTAACAGAATTAGCAGCCATCTCCAGAAACTTTCTACAGTCAGAGATGCTGCACCATTGCTCAAGAGCCACACCATCCTCACTACCTTCAGCTGTCTGAACACTACTGAAAACACACCTGTGGAGTCTCACTGGCTCCCACTGTCACTTATTTTAACCTTATTTACACTGCTCAGCCATGGGTTATGCTTCTTGCTACTTAATGGAAAAAGCAACTGCCAGCACAATGCTCAGAAAGGACAAAGACATGTCACCAACTCTTGCAGAAGCCATCGTAAGGTTAGTAAGAAGCATTGTCTGTGCTGTGAACACAGGGCTGACAAGTTAAATCTATCTCCTTCTCTGGAAAAGACACCTGGCTTTCACAATTTGGGGTTCTTTATTAGTGAGGTGTATTATTATTCATGTCTTGAAAGAAATTAAGTGGAATGACATCAGAAACTCCACTCTCACAAAGACCCTCGTGAACCTTCTCAAGTTTAGCTGAAATATTTACCTGTTTCTGCATACTGGAAATTCCAAAGTATCCTAATACACGGGACTAAAATGAAAGCAGTCTACACAATAAATATGCCCTTACATAATTTCAAGTAGATTCATTGTGAAATTTACTAGTTATGTGACATCAATGCTTTATATATAGGGGTATACAGATTTAACACTCTCAACTGGACAGAATTAGATACAGGTTTAACAGCTACAGAAGGACCCAAAAGGTAAAATGGAAGATTATCAATAACTAGTCTGCTGTACAAATAATTTTCTCTATTTAATAGCACTGCCCAGGGCCTCAGGAGCACATATCTTGTCCCTCAGTGCAGGACTGGCTCCACAGATGCCAGAGCAGTCCCACTTTAACCTCCTCTGCACAGCTCAGTTCCCACTGGAATTCCAGCTCAAGCATTGGCAAAAGCTGCAGCCTTTTTTCAGCTTTCTGCTTTACTCCTCCAGCTCCGGGGGCTGCCTAACACTGACTCCTCTTCACACTCCGGCAAGCCATGGCAAAAAGTAACTTGAAGACAAACTCTTGCTCTCTTCTCTTATTTCACATCTGTTTTTTTCATTGTATTGTTTCTTTCTCTTGCCCTGCACTATCCGTAGCACTGGCAGTAGCTAAGTTCTCTCCACGACTTCCCTCTTTCCTGAACAGTCTGGGGTTTTTTTGCTTGCTAGAAGCATGGCCTTGAAAACGCTTTTGTCCTTTTGTTTGCAGGCTGTGGCTATTGTTTAATTCACCCAGCCCAAACAATGCCAGCCCAGACCACAGCCTAGCACTGCGAGTCACAACGGACCCGCGACAAACCCTGTGACAACTCCATTTTGAGCTTTCTTTTGCTGCAAGGATAGCAGTTCCTTTACAAGACAGCAGTGGAAACTACTGCTTTTGCTTTTTACACTTGATGAATTTCTCATGGAAAATTTAGAGCTCATTCAAACACTGTCTGTGCGTTTCAGAAGGAGAGGCTAGTGTTGGCATTTATCCCCAACAGGCCAGTCTCAAATCAAATCACTCAACACACAAAGTGCTGCAGGACACTGACAGGTCCACAGCGTGTTTAATGCAGCAAACCCTCTGTCTGAAGCAGAACAGGGGGGTGCAAAATGTAAAAGGAAATAAAGTGCACATTTTTTAAAAGCTGTACAGTTCACCCAGCTAATTTAAAAAAATGAAGGCTCTTGGACACTCCAATATGTGCAATGTAAGACCCCAGCAAATAACCGTGAATCAGTCCCAGCCCCAAAGAGCTTGAAGGGTAAGTGAAAAGTGGCAAATGGGTGTAAAAAAAGCAAGCAGAAAAAAAAAAGGAGCTAAAGGGACAAATAGAGACCACATTTTTTTCTAAATTCATTACCCAGTGGCAGAAAGTCCTTTACAGAAATTTGAATGTGAGTAAGGTGACACTCACTGATCTGGTCTGGAGATGAGTGTCCTTGGTTTTATGTCCAGAACACAACATACAATAATATTGATCAACTCTGTGCTGCAAAAATGTTCCTCTAAGAAGTTCTCTTGGCAAAACTAAACAGAGGATAAGGTTTGAAATGGATAAATTAATAAATTCTATTAAATTATGCTCTTTAGGTATAAAGATCCCTACAGTATTTCATATTCTTGTACCCAAGCCCTCTTGGGCTTGCGAGGGGAGTTTTAACACTTGGAAGCTTTGAAACACTTGCCCAGAGAACAAGGCACTACAACATCTATTCTCCCTCCCAAGATTCAGGTCAGTGCATTTAAACAACAGAGAGTGTCTGTAAATTAAGAGTCAGTTAAGTACTCATAAAGGAGTATTTTAGAAGTTCCCTGTGAATTATGAAGGCAAAAAATACACTATGAGAAAAGAGAGAGGTATTCTGAGCACGGCCAGTGGTAACTGTTTTCTTCAAAGGCAACATCAGCTGGGGATCCTTCACCTAGAAAGTGGAACTTCCAAACTGACTGGAATACAAAAATAATTTAAATGAAAACAAATGTCAAGCAACCATGTCAGCCTTCCTTAAAAGCAAAGCCTTGCGTCCCTTTCACAGACATTATGCAGCACAGTGGAGGCTTCTGTCTCTTTCAAACAAAAACAATTCTGAGCAATGCTTTTTTCTTCCATGAACCCCAGACTCCAAAAAACTTAAATCACCAGCATCTAGAAAGGTTTTGATTATTGGACAGGCATATGCAAACACACTGAAAGCATATTGTCAATTAAGATTAACCTGGTTGTAAGCTGCATAATTGGAAGCTAAAGGGCACTAATTTATTTGTGGCAGACAAGAAATTTGCAGTCCCAGTTGGATTTTAAAGTACCACAAGTAATCCGATAAGTCATATTCACAGAAGTCATTAAAATTGCATGCTCAGAATTTTATTTGTGAGGGTATCCTTTCAGAAGAGGACTGCAAGCATCTCCAGTTATTTAATCAAATTTAAAGACAACCAGCAGCTTTTGATACCCCTATTATTGTGACTAATCTAGATTATTTTTTTCATTTATCTTACAGTAACCCATAGTAACCCTTCTTTATTCTCTTATCACCTTTAAAAACTGAAAATTAATAATAGCATTATCAGTACTCCTCTGTTTTCTTTTTGAAAACACAACTGTATGAAGAAGCAGCAGTCCTTAATTCCAGTCACATTTTAAGGTTATGCACAGTTAGGGACAGTGTAAGCCACAGCATCTCTAGGCTCTCACCACTGGAGTTATGACCCTTGCAAGTCATTATTTGCTAAATAGTTTCCTCTGAATTGAAGCATGGAAGCCAAATTTATATTTGGCAATTTCAACACATGAAGAAATATGAAGAGAATGGAACACTTTACATAAGAAACTGAAAAAAATATGCTGTAAATGCACATGGTTTGGGTGGGTTTTTTTGTTTGCTTTTTTCTCCTTACAGGAAGGAGGATATCTCTCCTGAATGTACTTGGAGAAATCTCAATAATTTAAAGTTTTAAATTTGAATAAAACCTTTTATAAACCACTTACAACTGGAAGTAATCTTCAGAATGCTAAGCACCTAAATACATGGCATTCATCTTTCTGAATCAGCATGAAATTATCCCTACCCTGTATGATTGTATTTCCCTGAACAAAAAGAAAATTAAATTAGAGCTCATAGCCATCACAATTACATTAAGTTCTCAGCCTGATTTGGGAACGTTCTCTCAACACTGAAATCTACATGAAATCCAATTTCTGTGCAGTTCTTTGCACTTATTGCCTTGGCACTCTGCAAAGCAGTCTAACTACTTTCATGCAAGGAAGAAAGACGAAGCACAAAAAACCCTTAGAACTTTCTCCAAAGTTCTGAGGAGTTTGAGAAAACAAGAAATTGAAGCCAGCCCCAGTGATCACCAGCTGAATGCCCAGTGATGGGCTGCCCTTGCTCTGCAGAGGGGACCTGCACCAGCCACTCATTCAAACATCACCAAGTAAGACAACAACTGAATGCTCAAGATGCTTTTCATGCAGCACTCCCACACTGTGAGAAACCTGGCAAAGAAATGGTTCCCTTGTCTTGCTGCTTGCCAGGCAAGATCTGAAGCCCACCTCTGCTGACAACCACACCGCAAATCCCAAAGGCTTTAAAGGATTCAAATTCATAAGTCAATTCTTTCTGTCTTCCAGCAAGCAGCTCTGACACAAAGGTCAACTCATCAATTTCTGACTGACAGACGCTTCTGGATCCCAAATAATTTCCTCTGACCATATTCTGTTGTGGGACCAAGACTGTACCCAAGAGTTCTCCTACAGGTGTTGGTGCAAACTTGTGTTCTTATGTTTTATAACTGTTATCTAGAGACCAGATAAATCTGTGCATGTCCCTGATTACTTGCTTGAGCAATGAAGTTGCACTATTAGTCACCCGTCCATCCTTCTTTTCATGCCAATTCTGTGTACATGCACTTGATAAAGCTGTTGCTAAGAGCTGTGGTCCGGGCAAAGTGGACAAAGCCAGACAGTGCCACTTACACAGGGAGAAAAAACTGATTACATGGAATGAAGCTGTTGTTTTATTAGAAAACTTCCAACCAAACTGGGACATACAGGTCATGGAATTTATGCCTGCAGCTAGATTTGTTGAAAAAAGGCACTTTATTTTTTTCCCCAAACCTGAGACAGGTTAACCAAAAGATGATGCAGGTCTTGGAAAGGAAAATATGTATCAACAGCATTTAAATATACTGTTTTGAACAACCTTTGCAACAGCAATTCAATACATGAGTGGAAATCCTGGCAACAGCACAGGAATACCAAGCTCTAGGAAAAAAAATCCAAACATTCTCTACCATCCATACTATGAAAGACAGGAGTATTCCAGTGAAAATGAAGATAATAAATGTAGGCTACAGGAGCTTAAATTACAGGTATTTTTCCTCTGATTACCCACACTACTCAAGGAAAACCTCACTTACTGGATAAACTACAAATACCCGACTATTCCCCTCTTCTCACATCTTAACAAGCTCAGCAGTACTTATGGCATTAGAATAGGATCAAAAATTCCTCTTCATCCCTGAGGCATGACAGCAGCAAGCATGGATAACAAAAATGGGGTAAGCAACTGCCATCCATGCACTGCTGGTTCAGTGTATGACTTCAATTCATTTCTAATGTTAAGTGATGTTCAGAAACCTTAACTGCCTTCTAGTAGTGGTAGCAGATTCTGCTTTTTGTCATCCACATAAAGGAAATAAGATTGGACAAGTGTGTCAGGGCAGAAAATTATTACAAAGGAACTGCAGAACTGGCAGTGCAGGCATGAGTTGACCTGCAGAATCTTAATTACAGTTGATACTCTCTCAAAGAAGGAGAAACACCTTTTCCTTATCTCAACACTAGACTGAATTTAAGAGAGTATTTTTCTTGCCAAACATACAAAATTGGAAGTTAGTTACAAGTGGCACTATGGGATTCTACGCGTGCAAGGCCTAAAAATTAACAAGCACCAATCACCCACAAAGCAAAGCAGTATCAAGAAGCTGGTCACAGAGAGCAGGAGTGTCCTTTAATAAGGACCCACAAAGGTACCTGTGCAGAAGGTGACTATACTAACAGTATGTACACACTCCTCTTAGCCAGGCTGCTAGAAAGAGCTGTCGTTTCTCAGCAAGATTCTCTTTATTTATTGTCTCTAAACATGAGATTCCCAGACACAAGTTCACTGACAAACGGCTGAAGGCACACAACACTGTATTTATTTTCCATAGATGCTTGTTCTCCAGATTGATTAAGACAGCAAAGTACACAACTGCCCACAGAGCAGCAGAAACTGGGTCCAAGCATTCTTGTTAGCAGGTATTTTGGAACTGAGGAGTCCCCCCACGCAGCCAAGTGAGCTCAGACGAGCAGGAAGTTCTATCCCTCCCCAAACACGCCGAAGGGGAGCGTGGGACTGAACAGCGCGGTTCCTTTGGGTGGTTTTTTTTTTTTTGTACATCTTCTCCAAACAGCTGCGATATCAGACTTGGCTGCTGCTCACAACTTCTCCAAAGAGCAGCAAATACTGTGGCAAATTATCCTGCAAATTCCACCATCAACCACTGGATTGCAAGGATGATTTCTAAACATCATTTGCTCTCTCCAGGGAGTGCTACCGACTAGAAGTCGGGAGCAGAGCTGCAGCAGCCTGCGAGCTCACAGACAGCATTGATTCACTGCACATTAGCACTGAGTTTATCTTTGAGCACATAACTGCTACAAATGCATTCTATGTACACTGAAGTTCAGATTCTGGTTCAGTGACTTCTACCCCCTCAGGGAAAAAAAAAATTCAAGGTCTAGCCTTTCCAGGATCTAGGGAGGGGGGTAGTTTTTTCAACATGATGTGAATATTACAGCATGTGCACATCTGATGGAGATGGAGCTGCCTGGCCCAAGGAGCATTTCCTCTCTGATTTTGGGACTAAATCTAGGTCATGACAGCTGTAACCAAATATGGGTGCCCATCCTTAAAAAAACTTAGCAGCCACCATGTAAGTGCATCCCATATGCAAAATAAAATTCAGCAGTTCTAGCAGGAAGAATAAGGTTCAAACACACACAGCCTTTGCAGGTGAGAAGTGCTCTATTTTGGTAGATCTTTATCCTTCTGGACCACTAAACTGTCTTAATTTTGAAACAGGAACAAAAAGTAATTAAATAGTATTTCCAACACTCAACACACTGAAGAAATGCCAGATGAGAGTTGAGCATTCAGGACCCTTTGCCAGCACTCCTCTTTATGTAATTATACAGACACACTGAAAACAATCATGCAGGAGGCTCTCAAGAGTAGTTGCTGCACCTAGTCCTAGTTAGTTAGCTTAGATCAAACCACAAGTCTCTTTACTTATAGTTTTTTGTGACGGGGATAAGTAAATGTTTATCTTTTCTAATGGCTCGCCCACAAAGCTTTTGCATGGAGATGTACCACAAAACGTTGCTGCAAACACATATCGTGCATGCACAATACTCCTTGCAGAGTATATTACTAATGACCTTAAGAATAAATAGGCACATAAGCACAGCCAAAGACAAAACCAAGGCAGAGCTTCTTCAGCCCTCCTAAAACACCAGTTAAAAAAAAAAAAAAAAAAAGTGAAAAGTAAAATCGGGAATTATTCAATCTTTGATTAGAAATCAGTGCCAGGGGATGTCTCTGCCTTCTGCACTCGGGACCGAACACATCGCTGGGGCAAACCCTCTGAAAGCAAGAGCCAGCACAGACACCGACAAGTTGGAGACCGGTGAAAAACGGGCGGCTCGTGTAACGCAGCCGCCCCGCACCGCCTCCGCTGCTGCCCACGAGCTGCGGGAGCTCCCGAGCCAGCAATCACCGCCCGGAGCTGCGGAAAGCACGGACCGGGCGGGGAGCGGGGCCGGGGCCGGGCAGCCCCGGCGGCCTCCGCTCGCGGTGCCCCTTCCCCGCCCCGGGACGGGGCCGGACGTCCAGCGGGGCGGCCGGGGGGGGGCGGCCGGCGCCAGCCGCGCCCTCGGGCCGCCGGACCCCCCCACACCCCCCGTGCTACCCCTCCCTGCCCGCTCTCACCCATCTGCTCCCGCAGCCCCTTCAAGGAGGAGGAGGAGGAGGAAGCGCAGGACGGGGGCGCCGCACCGCCCTCCGCCATCTTCAGCGCCGGGCCGCGGGAGTGCCGGGCGGGCCGCGGGGCGCGGGGCGCAGTGCGCAGGCTCCGCCCGCTCCCGCCCCGCCGGCACCGGGAGCGCTCCCGCGTCCATCCGGGGCGGCCGCGGCCAGCGCTGCCGCGGGCTGCGCTTCCACACGGAACGGGCTGCTGGAGCGGGGCCGGCCAGCGGCAGGGAACCTCCTGCAAGGGCTGGGGAACCTCCTGCAAGGATTGGGGAACGAGCCTGATGAGCAGCGGCTGAGGGAGCCGGGGGATTCCAGGAGGCTCTGGGGGAGCCTCATCACCCCTGAGGGGAGCGTGCAGTGAGCTGGGGCCGGTCTCGTCTGCCGGGTCTGCACGGAGAGGACCAGAGGAAGCGGCCTTAAACGGCGACAGCAGAGATTCAGATTAGAAAAAAGGAATCCAGTGTTGAGGTGGTCAGGTGTTGGAATAGGCTGCACAAGGAGGTGGTGGAGTCGCCATTCCTGGAGGTGTTTAAGGGGTGTCTGGATCTGGCGCTGAGTGATGTGGTTTAGGATCATGGAATTGTCAAGGCCGGACTCTTCCAGCCTTCAAGATCATGAAATCCAGCCATCCACTCAGCGCTAGCACTGGAACCCAAAAACCACATCACCCAGTGCCAGATCCAGAAACCTCTTAAATACGCCTTTGGTTTAGTGGTTTAGGGATTGAATATTCGATGAACATCTGCCAAAGGGGCCAGCAGAATTGGCCGCCCCATGGGAGCCATTGTGGTCCCCTGGTGCTGAGGGGGACCTGGCACTGCTGGCCGGCTCCAGGCTGGGTGGGCACGGGACAGCTCCCCAGATACTCCACAGGGCAGGGGCAATTTGTGTCCCCACAACTGCAAATGCCATCCCATCACTGCAAGGAGCTTGGAACTGGATGGTCTTTAAGGTCCCTTCCAACCTGAACTAATGTGTTGTTAACCATGATGAATTGCCTCCCATTAGAGAGCTCTCAAGGAGAGATGCTGCTCTAGTTGGGTATCAATAAATTTGGGAATAATCTCGTTTTGTCTCTGAGTTTGCACTCTGAGAAGAGTGAAGCAGCATCCATGGCCATACTAAAAGGCAGGCTCTTTGGGCCTTGTGCAGGAAACTCCCTTTACAATCATGAACAGAAAGTTTGCCTGCCAGTGGGCCAAAAAATTAACCCATAATTGTGATGAATGCAGAAGAAGTAGCAGTAAGATCAGGTGGTATTTCAAGAGAACTAAAAAGGAACCTTTTAAATATTCCATGTAGAGCTCCATTTTAGTTTATATATTCTAAATATTCAGACCACAGACTTGCCCTGTTCTTTGTTTCTTCTTTTTTATGTTGGCTATATGTGTGTGCACAGAATCCTTTGTCTATTGTTTCTTTTCAGTGTTAATAGAATGTCAGTTAGTAGTAGTAGTATTTAAAGGGCAGCTAAAGGGGAAAAAACTCCTGTACCTTCAATGCCAAATTTCCTAGGTTTATATTTATAATATATGGTAATAACACCTTGCCACTTAGCAATCTCCATGTCCTTTTTACACATGCTGAAATCAAATTTCACCATTCCATTGAGAGACATTCAGATGTTATCCTCATCTTACAGATGAGAAAACTGAGTCATTGAAATCAAAGCCTCTGGTTATGTCATGAACAAAGCAGCACAGCAAAAAAGCCCAGCCCAGGTTTCTTGATTCCTTGTTCTGTATCCATGTATTTTTCTATATTCCTTTAATCAGCAGCTATCAGAAAATATCACCAAAATGGTTCGTATTCATTCTCAACAGCATAAAATACAATAGGTGTGTATGAAACAATGGTCAAACTACCTGAGAGAATGTAATTTTTATGCTTTGCAAGCTCCAAAAGTAATGTGTAGTTATGGGGCTGTACTTTCTATATCTGTAATAATAAAGTGTTCATTAATGTTTTGAGGTGCCTCTGAATTATTATTAGGTTACAGTTATTTTCCTTAACTTTCCCATTTCTTTACCACCCTGCAATAAAAGGGGTCAGAGTCTATTTATACATTTTTGTTCCTCTGAGAAAGATGAGACAACTGTCACGGGAGCAATCACACTGAAGGGGACACTTGCAAACAGAATGGGCAACTAAAATTCACTTTCAAATGAGATGGCATTTTCTTTTCTTTCCATTTCAACCAACACATACATGAGTGGTCTCACTGCTTGCAATTTGACACGCCTGATATTCTGCACGTGCAAAGCTTCAGAGTAGAAGGTATGAATTACAGGAAGGGAAATAAACGAAGTGTTGCACACTCAGGATGTTTGTGGTGGTGCAGTGGAGGCTGTAAAGTTAAAATAAAAAGGGCAAGCACATATAAATTCATGAGAGATAAAAGGACTCTTGAGGTAGAAATGGGGCATTGTCCCTCCCTGCTCTCCATGTATCTACATACTGCTTGACAAGCATATCTTTTATCTTTAGGCACACAGGAACTGAGCTGAGAAAATCTGCCCCAAGTGGAAAATGTGTTATCTTTTTCTTTGATGAGCAGTTTAGGAATGTTTGGGCTAATGTTGCAGCAATTGTAAATGTAACATTTGTTATGTTATTTCCTTTTGGACCTTGTTTCTCAGATTTTTAGTTCAGTCATGCAATTACTGCTTTTGCATTTTTGGTGGAACTTCATTAAAATTTTGACCTCACATGGCTTCAGCAGGACTTGGAATTGCCTTTCAATTTTGCAACATTTGCGGATTTGATTGTAGTAGCTGATTTATCCTAATCCTTGAAAGACTGTCCTTTTTTCCATGTCCCTGTGGAAAAATGAATAATTTAATTTTACAGTCATTTCTTCTGTCCTTTAGTTTTCATGTGATAGTTTCTGACAAATCTTCAAAGCTGTTTCAGGCCGAATCACTGAGGGGTGCATATTGGCATTGTGAGCTCAGAATCAATAGAGCCCTGGCATGGCATGCAATGTGAGATTCCAGGGGATTATATTATCCTTTTCAGTTTAAGGAATGCTGAAAGTAGTTGGAATATAGTGGCTGAAATTAGCCAGGTAGAAGCTTGCACATGTGATGACCCAGATGCAAAAAGAAATGCTCAGAAAATACCTAAGCCACTGATAGATCTGGGGAGGGTGCCAGAGGAAGAAGCATCCACTATTAATTTATTCCTTACCAAGTTTCCCAAAGTATTAATTGTTACTCAATATTAGATGTTGTGCTTGTCTGGACTCAATCTGAAATCTGATATAATGGTTCAAGAAAACAGCCCCCAGATTTTCTGTGAGACTACAGATCCTAATTCCTTTGGTCACTGAAGTATCTAACAGTAAAATGTTCGTGTGTATTCAACTTTATTTGTGTCAGAGTCTTGCTGAGTAAGAGCTAAAACAAGAACCCAGCGAAATTAAATATATCTTTATATTTATATCCTTGTGTAGGATTTTGAAAAATTATGAACAAGTAGTTCAAAATGTTGTAAGTCCAAAAGTGCATGGCCTGTATTGTGACAGATTATAGTGGGTTTCCTGTGGTGAATGTAACTGTCATGGCTGATGGAAAGGAAATTGATGGCATGAAAATTACTGTAGCTGCCCAATATTCTTTCCAAATGGGCTTTAACTGCACATTCTTGTTTATTGCTCTCCTGCTGGGGCAAATACCTGCAAACCTTGGTGTTACTAATACATCTGTATGCTTAGGGCCTCATTTCTGGCTCAAGTTCACTTGTATTTATCTGGGTGAGTAATTCCTTAAATGTGAAGTTATTAGACAGTATTGTTTAATAGAAGAGACACAGAATTCAGCTGTTAGTTTGTCCTTGTCCCAGTATGTTTATTAGTTACCTGGATGACAGAAGGGGAAACATTCCTTTGTCATTCGTATGCACTGCTGATATGGTAGAGTACAAGCACAGAATTCAGAGTGATCCTGAAAGTTAGAGATACAGTCCAGGAGAAGATGAGGGTAAATTGGGACTGATGCAAGAGAAAACATTTAGACAAGAACAATTCAGTGTGGAAAGGCATGACAGAGGACAGCTTGCTAATAGCAGATAGAGCAGAAAATAATCTGGGATGTCACAAGCTGAGCATGAGTCAACAGTGGCCTGGTGTTGCGAAAAGGGAAGTGCCCCAGAGCAGGGACAGAGGGTGGGCTCTGGGACACACAGCCCCCCTCTGCTCATCAGCAGTACTGGGGAGCAGCAGGGCCACTCAGGGTGCTGCCCAAGAAGATGCAAGCCAGCTAGAGAACATCTAGAGCCAGTGAGAAGAAATAATGAGAGGATGAATGAAGAAAGTTAAAGAATTGGAATTTTTTTTTTCAGTCCAATGAAGAGGGAAATGAAGGATGATAATCTGCTTTCTTTGAAATAGAGATAGTAAAAGATGATTGATGTGATTTTAATCAGGGAAGATTATCTGATTTCAAGGAAAATATCATCAGGTTGGGGTGGGGAAATAATAGTGGGATGGATTGCTGGGGAAGCAGTAAAGCTCCAGCATGGAGGGTCTGTGTCTGTGTGAGTGCCAGCCCAGAAAGACAGGTCTGATCACAGGGACCCCTTGACCTCTTGAGCTCTGTCTCAGCTCTGTGTTTCTGTGATTCTGGCACTCCTACTTGTGCCTTTTGAGACTATTGGCCAGAACAAGTATTATTCACTGCAAGGGCTGCAGAACTGCCTTCTAAAATTAGACAGAGTATTCTAAGCAGTGACAAAAGATAAATGAGTTCAAGGGAAGACATGGTGGTCATGTGGCTGCTTGGTTGGCTGGCAGAAAGGGTTTGATGCTTCAGTGCCTGACACCAATTCTGTCTCTAAGATCATCCTTTCTGTATAATAGTTTAGAAAGGGCAGGAGACCAATTTACACATAAAGGAATTGAGAAAGAACATGCACATGTAGCATATGGAAACACATCCTCTCCTTTCCTATCTGCCATCCTGTGCCTGCCCACCAGTTCTCACTTCATAGAATTATACCTATGTGTTGTCTTAGAAAACATATTCCCATACAAACTTAAGAGCTTGCAGGGGTCAAAACAGGGATGAGTAAGTCTATTCTCACCATCTATCATATTTTCAGTGTTTATGTACCTACTCATTTATTCTGTGGCTTTCCATCAAGCAGAAGCTCTCTCTGAGGTTGGCAGTTGCTGTGTTGTGTATGGGTGTGTCTGGGAGGTAGGTTGAGCACACTGAAGAAAGTAAACAAATAAAAGTAAGTTACAAAAGTTAAGCTCTTAGGCCACTTCTTGTGACAGTGGCTGCCTAACAGTGTGTGTCAAAGCTGCATCTGTTCAACCAAACTGAGATGCTCTGTGCTCAAGTTCTCACTGCATGTGTCATCACTGGCTATTTATTTGTGTTGCCACAAGGTCTGGGAGCCTGCAGGAATAATGGGTAAACACAGACCACAGTAGGCTGCTCCCCACCCCAAAGAACCCAAACCTTGTCCTGAATTTCCTAAGGAGCTGTAGAGCAGCTGGATAATTTTAAAAATAATTTCCATACTGTTTCCCTTCTGCCCTGCTCTGATTTGGAGCAGTACATTCCCCAAAGGAAAGACTGAGGGGAATCAGCTCAGTCAATTTTCTTAAGGTACAAATCCCATCACACTGAGTCGTTGTACAAATTCAGCACTGGCTGTGCAGATTCCAGCATCTCCCTTTGCCTACAGCACAGTGTGGTAATTATTACTGAATCATTTGAAAATATCCAGAATTTCAATGTGATTACCGTCAATGGCACTAGGTAATATGATTTCAACAAGCTAAACACTGATATGGTAATCCTTATCACTTCTAATGCCAAACAATTTAATCTTATCACCGTGTGCTGATGAGATAATATATTTCAGTAGGGCTTTTTATGAATATTTTATTATTCCAAGTGGTGTTGAGATAAATCGGTGATGTGAGTTACAGCATTTTGTTAGCAGTGCTGTGCATCTGACTGAAAGGACATTTTTTGAAGACCCTTAAAAGACTTCTCAAATCTATGTAATGAGCTAAAAATCTGACTGATTGATCCCTGCCTAGAAGGGAGCACTTATGGGAACGATGAAAATACAGAATAATTTTTCAGTTGTTTGAGCATGAAAATATTTCTAAGTAACTTAGCACTGCTTCGATGTTTTTCTTTGTAACAGTTTGAAGGTCGCAGCTTTTGAAAGATCAGTTGTCCAGGAAGTCTCCTTGGACAAAAAGAAGAAAAGCCAGTCATGCAAATTTTATTCTGTGCAGAGCTCCTTGGCAGAGAACAGGAGAGTCCCTGGTAACTGCCTTTGGAAAAAGCAAGAATAAAGAGCAGGTTGTAGTGATGATGGGGAAGATTCTTAGTGCAAGGACAGAAACTTGGTCTGAAGTATTTGCTTCCCTAAGCTGATGTAAGATATTTGCTTGGGGTTTGAAGAGTGGCTCTCCCTGCCGTAAGAACGAGATTTGTCAGGAATAGTTCCCATTTCCCAGATTCTGTGCAGACTTTTTTGCTTCAGACTGCCACCTGCTCTCCCTACATTTCCTGGCAGGCCTGGATTTAACAGCCTCGTTACATTGTCTGGATTCCCTGCAGAGGTTTGGGGTAGGCAATGTGCTGCCTTGGCCAGCCATTCCCATTCTAAAGGAGAGCGAACTCAAGCCAAGGAGAACCCTGGAAATGATGGTTACACTGTCCTGCTCACAAAGGAAGAGAGGACAAAGAGCAGCAGCAGCAGCAAAAATCCAACAAAAATCTAAAATAGATTTTATGAATGCACTTGATATCTGGAGCTAATTTAATCAAAATTTTAACTTTCTGCAGTATTTTGGCATTTACCTACCTGAAAATCCCTCCTTTATCCCAATGCCTTCTAGCTGCTGTTCCAAGCAGCTTGTAAGGGGAGTGGTCACTAACAAGTTGTATTTTAGGATGACTTCCTCCAGCTTGCTTTCCTCTACCCCAGGGTCAAAGATGCTCTTGGTGTGGGATGGATGCTGTTGCTTGTGAGTTTGGCACAGGGAAGTGCTGGCTGCATTCATCCTGCTGAAAAGCTGTGGTTCCCTTTCCTCATTTCTTTCTGGGAGTAACAACCTGTTAATTGTGCTGCTGAATTTGCCCCTCCTCCCTTCAATTAATCCAGTCTTACCAAATTCAATATGGAGTTAGTCTATGGGTCCTATTCAGCAGCATCAAGAAAAATTTTCAGCTCTTGGATTACTTAATCAGTTTTAGAAGACCAGCTTTATACTGAAACAATCTTTAGGCAAACAGCAATGTTTCTTTCTGTAAGAAAATGTATCTGGAGAAGAGCTTTAGCAGTGTGGGTGCTACTGAACTCTACAGTGTTCCTTCCTGTTTTGGCTTGGAGTTTGCTGCCTTGGCAATTCCCACTGGCTCCTTACATGGCTTGGAAAGACCCTGGTCTCACAGGCTGCTTCACCATAAACTCTACCTTGTCCTCCCATGAAATGGGCCCTCTGCTCCTGCCCAGCTGAATGAACTGAAGTGGGATTCTGCAGGGACAGCGGGAGGCCCCTGCCACGCTTTGGGACTGTAGCACTGTGAAGCTCCTGTATTCCAGCACAGGAAGAGGGCAAGGAGATAAATGACTGCAGTGTTTGTTTGTTTGTTTTGCCTAAAGAAGGTTCTTTGTAAGCGTATTCCACATGAGGATTCTTCTAGCCACGTAAATAGATCCCTTGTGTCTAAATTAAATTGTGTGAATTTAAGTCTCTGTATATTGTTCCTTGTGCAATGGCTTAGAAATACTTTGGAGGCATTATCTGGGAGCTTTTATGGCTTCTCTCACATATTTCCTCTGCCTCCCTGCTCCTACACATCCATGCACACACAGTGAGAGATACAGGGTCAGATTCTGATTAGACTTCTGCTCATTTTATACATACAAAACTCTCTTTTTTTCACTTTTTTATTTTCTGAATTTCACCCATAAATCACTTTTGGACCCACTAGGCAGCTCCTTGTAAACACTAGCCCAACAAGAGCTGTGCCACTGAGGACCTCAGACTCCAGGAGGAGAGATAACTGGCCAGATTTGGAGCTGAGAGACTTAAAACATAAGCACCAGCCCATCTGTAGCCAATTTCCCTGCCTGGTGGGGTTGTTATGTGAAGCTGTTACTACAGAATCACAGCAGTGCCATTTATTCTTGACACTGTGGATTGCATTGCAGGGACAGCTCCAACAAATCACTTGCATCACAAGCAGGTTTTCCATTTGGGTTACTCTTCATGAAAAGCTGTGACTGGTGCCATGGAGCAAGAAGAGAAAGACCAGATGTTTCTCCTTGAGCATTTTCTTATTGTGTCTTCCTCAAAAGTTAACCATTTAGTGGTTCCTTTGGCTTCATGTTTTTATTTAATGTCAGTTGTGAAGTCTTCAAGGGTAAAATCTAAGAAAGCATATCTAGCTTTTTAGCAGAACACATTTCAAAATGTGGCTGTGAGCTGCAAAAGAATTAGGCTTTACACCAGAGAAAAAGGACATGTTCTCCAATTAAAAAAAAAGAAAATTAATTAATCAAATTTACTATTCTAAAATGATCAGTTTTTAATGGGCAGGTAATGCAACAAGAGCTCCCTGCATGGACTGTGTGAAGGTGATTGACGTGAGGCCGTCTGTCTGTGTGAGTCCTTTCTGTGGTGTCTGGAGTTTTGGAAGTCAGAGACACAAATCATGCAGATGCTAACAGTCTGGCAGTGGCACTCTGCCTGCAGAGCCAATTGTTACCCAGCCCCTCCAAAGCAATCAGGGATGTGCTCTGCAATTAGGCCCCTGGTGTAGGTGACAGTAATGAGCACTGGCTCTGTTCCTGGAGCACTGTGAGTGTAAAATAATAGGTAAGTTCCTCATGATGAGTAAATTGATGCTGTGGGCAACATGAAGGATTGTACCCCCCCCATGAAATCCATTCTGTCCAGTCTGGTGCCTTCTAGATCTACATTTATTGCATCTTTGGCAAGGACACAGATTTCTTCCTTCTAGAAATTTAAGGGCCAAACTAGCAAGACATTTAAATATTTTTGAAATAAATGAGATGTAGCATAGCATGTAGGAATCCTTTAGATACATTTTGTGGCAATGCTAGGTGATAATTTATATTGTGTCCTGAAAAACCCTCCACGGGGTAATTCCCTTCCATACCTCTGCACAGTGAACCAGGCACAGCAGCCACCAGCCCCCTGAAAACCCAGCAAAACAGCTTCAGTCAAGCACTGAGCACATGCTTTATGAGCTTTTCAAGGCAAACCCTTCAGTCTTGGTACTCTCCAGCCCCCATTCAGCTAACAGAAACCTCTAGGTCTCTTGTTTTCTGGGAGTTAATGGCTTTCAGTATGACTGCTAATTAGCAGGTCACAGCATTGCTAATAGAGTTTCCACTGGTTTCTTTGCCACGACTTTGGCTTTCACGTGTGAAGGTTTCTGTCTCAAGTCAGCAGTGGCGAGCCCTGTGTGGTTTGAAATCCTGTGGTGAGTGGCCTGGTGTAAATGGCTGTGAGCACTGTGTGATGATACCCACATGTGCATAAACTGGGCTGCAAGAGTGTTGCTGAGGTTGAATGGTTTCTTCAGTGAAGAAGAAAAAAGGAGAGAAGTTTGAAGAGCCCTAGAGATTCTCCTTTGCCTAACTATGGTGATGCAGCACCTGCTTTGGTATCCGAGATTCCCACCTCCAAGGTGTTTTTCCCTGGATCAAAGCCGGTGGCTGTCACAGCAGCTCTTTGAAGCTTGTTCTGCTACAGGAAATGAAAAAGAAAGGAGCAGCCACTGGCTGGGCAGGGCTGAGCATGAGGTGCTGGCTTTCCACCAGCAATACTGGTTCTTCTTCTTAGTATGACAACAACCTGCTCAGCCTACCAGGGCTGGAGCCTTGTCCTTTCTCAGGCAATTCCTGGGGGCAGGATTTTCAGCCAACCTGCAGCCCAGTGCTCAAGGGGGTGTCGAGGCTGTGTAACTTGTGTGAGAAGAAGTTGTGACAAGTCCTGTCATGGCAGTACTTCAGCTGCACAAATTTGGCTGGTGAGTGGGTGGGGGAGTGGATGGAGGTGGGGGGGTTTCCATCTGAAGTTTCATTTAAATACTGACATTTGCCAGCTATTACTGTACAGTGGCATCTGAGCAAACTTGATTATTTTGCCCTCCCACACCTGAAAAAATAACTACTGTAGTTCAGACCTCAGGGTAGTAAGTGTTGGCTGCTACTTATTTTTTTCTGTGGTAGTTCCTTATCTGCTTAAAAGTGCTGCCATGAACCTCAATTAGTCAATGCTTATGCAGTGCTTTGAAATTATGACATTATCTACCTTTTAAGTATTATAATGTTTCTATAACATAGTCTAACAAGTACATGCTTCAGTGCACAGCTGCACACTCAGTGGTAGGCCAGAAAAGCTTCCTAAGGGAAATAATCCAGGAGTTTCTGTCCCCATGGCACAAGGAAATCTTCATCAGTATTAAATTTATAGTGTGTGTACCTTCTGAGCATGGAAAAACAGAACACAAATAGCTGCTAAAAACCCCCAATATTTGGTGTAGGGCAAAACCTCTGCACAATCTGATCACAGTGTAGAGCAGGGCTGGAGGCGGATGGAGCAGTTATAGCACCATTGATTTCCAGTTATTTCCTCCAATAATCCAGCCCAGGAGCTCCTGGTTGCTAAGAGTGTGCTATGCTCACTACAGATGTTCTTTTATTTTGATGCATTGAAGGCAAGGATGAATCTGACTTCCTCATTTTGCTCTTCAGCCAGTGCTGCCACTGGTGAATTAATTGCCTTGCGAAATTAATAAGTCATAACGTTTTTGGGCTGGGGCCAGGCAGCTGTCAGTGTGTGCTCTGCACGTGAGCATGGCAGACAGGTTATCCTGGGGATAGAGTGACAGCTCCAAGGGCTGCAGTGAAATAAAATCTGGATGGGACACGGGGCAGCCAGCCAGGCCTGCTGTGGGAAGGGGCACCCAAAAAGGTGACTGGATCTCTTGGGTAAACACCAGCAGCCCCAAAAACTCAAAGCACCCAGCCTGGTTGTATGTGGCAGCTTCCATTTGGCAAATTTGTGAATTGTGAGTGTGGCACTGAAGTTTTACAGTGATGGAAAGTGGTTAGGAATATGGATATTTAGTTTCTGTGTTTTGTCTGCTTTAGTCCAGGGTCTTTCCCTGGCTCACCAGATCAGCATGGGGTGTGGATTAGCCAGAGCTGTCACAGAACAGGGCTCTCTGGCATGGTCCTTGCATGTGGCTTTGCAGACCTCACAGCTCAGAGGATGCCCTGGCCATGCATCCCCAGCCCTTTCCTGTCTCTGTCTCTGAAGTCAGCAGAAAAATGACCCTGTGAGAGCAGTCTGAGGGCACAGCAGCAGCTCAGGCATGTTGGGAGGATGGGATGGGACTGCAGGGCTGGGATAGGGGTCTGGTTAGTGACACCCCTGCCAAGCTCTTGGCTGGCTTCAGCTGTAATCCCACACTCACTCGTGCCACTGGCTCCTGCCCAGCCTTCACCCTGTCTGGGGCTATCCATGCCTCACACCTCAGCTCCCACCACCATCCCAGGGACAACGAGGATGGATGAGTGAACCCCTGACCAGCTGGCCCTGGGGGATGGGGTCACAGAGCTGCAGAGAGGCCATGTGCAGCCACAGAGGGTCTGCACAGCAGCAAACCATCTTTTAGGAATTCAAAATAGCTTTAAAAGAACAAAGATGTCTCAGAACTAAGGTGGCTTGGTGCCACCTGCAGCAATAAAAGGAGAACTACTCATGCCTGCTTGCTGCTTTTCTGACAAACAGCTCCAGAGGGAAGTGGTACAAGCACAAAGCGTCCTCTACATTCAGATTTCATCCTGCTTTCATGGGACTGTTTTCCTTAAAAGCCTCTGATGCAGCACAGCCCTTCAGAAACCATCCATTTGAACACACTGCAGAGTTGCACACTAGAAATGAGATAAGATGCAAGCCTGTGCGGGGTGACTAAATGCAGGATACAGCACAGAAGATTTCTGCTGCTCGGGGAGAAGGCGGTGTGGCCACACTGCTCCCGGGCCGGGAGGCACCGGAGGCCAAGGACAGCACCGGCCCCGGCTCCAATACCGGGGTGTCAGAACCCAGGACGTCCCTCTGTCTGTCCTGGATGGCTCCAGCCCCTGGCAGGGGGCTCCGAGACCCTGGCATGAAGCCAAAGGCACCTGTGACTTTGATTTTGACCCACGGAGCAAATCACCAGCTTTGTATGAAGAATTACAAGTCAGGAGAGTTTAAGTAGAATAACAATTAGTTGTCACAGGGTGAAAAGGTAGAACTTTAAGGTTTTTAGAATGGAGGTTCGGGGTCCCAAGATGGAGGAATTTGGGCGTGCCCTGTCCTCCTTCTTTCTCCCTCCTAGCCTCCATGTTCTGTGGGATGCTGGCACTTTTGGATTGGTTTAGGGTAGAGACAGGCTGTCTAACATAGGTGATAGGTATTGGAAAATAATTGTAAATAAAGTACACGTAGTTTTTAGTATAAAATGTTGACACCAGCCCAAGGGCAGGCAGTGTGCCTTGGAGTGACCTGTTGAACGGACCTCAGCAGGCCAGAGAAAGAATGTACTAGATAAGAAAAAATAAGCAACCTTGAAAACCACAGCTGAAGAGTCCTGACTCCTTCTTCGACTGCCGGGCTGGGAAAAGAGACTTTCCAACACACCTCAGGGTCATCCTGAGCAGCAGAGATTGAGACCGGGGCTTCCCTCCCGCGGCAGCACTGAGCGTAGAAAAGGAAAATCGTGTAAAAAGTGTACAGAGTGTACAAAGTGTAAAAAGTGTACAGAGTGTAGAAAGTGTAAAAAGCGTAAGAAAGTGTACAAAGTGTACAAAGTGTACAAAGTGTACAAAGTGTACAAAGGCCCGGCGCCTGTCAGGTCCCTCTGACGGTCACGTTAATTTTCCTGGGCTGCAGCGCCGCTTTTGACGTGCAGGGGGCGCCCGCGAGGCGAGCCAGTGGCCGCGCAGGCGCAGTCCGCGGGCGCAGCGCCGCTCTTGGCTGCAGTACCGCGGGCAGCCACCAGGCGGCAGCAGCGACCCAGCAGCCGAGCCCCGCAGCGCCGCCGAGCCTGAGGGCGCGGAGCTGCTCCTGCTGCCTTCGCAGAAATCAGGTCCCCTTTTCAAGCCCTTTATTGTTTCCTTTATATAATTTATATGTGCAGAAGTTGTATTTGTATTTTCAAGCCCCTATGTATCTGTCTTTGTTGGACTAAAATTAAAAAAAAATGTGACCCAGAGAGATAAAAACTGTAAGAACCGTGGGCGCAGGGCCAGAGATGCCGTCAGGCCCCGCAGCCGGGGCCCGGCCGGAACGGGAGGCAAGAGCCATTGCCCGGCTCTCTTCGGGCACCACCTCCTGCCCACTGCGGTGGTTTTCAGGGCAGTTAGGACTTGGTGAAGGGAAGGAGAGATCTTGACTCTATTTCAGAAGGTTGGTTTATTATATTATGATATATTAAAAAAGACCACACTATAACTATACTACAAAGAATAGAGAGAAAGATTCATCAGAAGGCGAGACAGGAATAAAAAGGAATGAATAACAAAGTTCTGTGACTCCCAGAGAGTCCGAGAGCTGCTGCCTCCTCGACTGGCCACCAAGTAGAAACATCCCACACTGACCAATGGAGGAAGCACCTGCTGCATCCCACAGCAGCAGATCACAAATTGTTTACACTTGAAGCTGAGGCCCTCTCAGCTTCTCGGGAGAAGAAAATCCTAGCAAAGGGATTTTCATAAAATATCATACCTACACCTGCCCAGGGCTCCTCTCAGCCCCTCGCCCAGTGCAAGGGACAGCACGGGTGGCCGAGAAGGATTTATTATTCTGTCATGCTCGTGACAAGTTCCTTCAGCCGGTTCCTTCGGTTCCTTCGGCTGGGGGCCCTGCCCAGGGGACAGCTCCGGGGCTGTTTGCGGAGCAGCACCGCTCAGGCTGCAGGGGAATGACCGATGGTCAGCTCTGGGGCAATGGGCTGCTGGACACAGGAGCCAGCCTCCGATGAGGGAAGGGGAGGAGGAAGAGAGGAAGAGGAAAGAGGAAGGGGAAACCACCTTGGTGGCAGGGTGGTACAAGGAAAGCACAAGGCTGGGAATGGGACAGAGAAAACCAGAAAACACAGGGACAAGTAAAAGGAGAGAGGAATAGCAAGTGAGAGGGCAAAAGGGAGCAGGACAGAGATAAAGAACCTCAGAATTGTTTGGGCTGGAAAAGAGCTTTGAGATCATCAAAGTCCAACCATTAACCCAGCACTGCTAAATCCTCCACTAAACCACTTCACCTGAACAGAGTGAAGAGGGGAAGTTAAGAGTAAGGCTAGTTGGAGTAAAGCCTGAAGAGCACAATAGAAATTTTAAGTAGTGGTTTTAAGAGTGGAACAAGCTTTGGTACTTTTTTGGTTTTTGTTGGTTTTTTTTTTTTTCCTTGAAATATATTAGATTATTTTTAATGCTACACTTTAGTATTAGATTTAGGAAGATCCAGGGGTATTAGATTTAGGAAGATCCAAGCTCATTTTGCAGCAGAATCTTGCTAAGCTCAGGAAAATGTGATGGAAGCTGATGTTAGTTACAGGGAATATTTCAGGGTTAGTTCTTAGGAAGGTATGAATGTGTATTAGCTTTGTGGCTATCGTTACAAGTAATGTTACAACTGAGATTAGGATTAAGGAATTGAAAAAAGCAGTAGGATGAACAGAAATTAGGGAAGGTTGTTTTAAAGTCTGAACAATTAATATTGCTAAACAAAATGAACAGAATAAAAATTATTATGAAGTTGGAGAAGGAATTGTGTTTCTTGCTGCTTTCAAATTTAACTTTAGAAGGAAAAACTGAGAAGACTGGCTAGGTTAAAACCTGTTGTGCTATCTCCTTTTCCTTTCTATTTTCTAAAGCTCATTTGAAGGGATCTTTCTTTCCCTATACTTATTTCCATAAAGTTACTATAAAGGTGTAACAGAATTGTGGCTAAGCGTTTTCTGTAAAATCAGAGAGCTGAGTTTTACCACCTGGGCTTCTTAGTAGCATAAGCAAATAACAGATGTGAAAGTACTCTGCGGGAAGAAAGCATGACATGAAACAAACATTTATTTAAAAGGACTGTACAGACAAATTAAACAGATCTCACACTGTTACTCCTATGAGGCACAGGAGTAAAATACTTAAAACACAGAAGCCAGTGAAAACACCAGATATTGCTAGAATACCTAAATACTAAAATGAAAATGTATGCTGGAGGAATTAGAAAACTGTAAAATAAAAGAATAAAGCACTTTTTATTTATTCAAAGTGCTAGTGAAGTCCTAATTTCTTGAATAGTATGCTATTTAAAGTAACACATCAATGTCTATTATTTCAAATTTAGATTATGTAAAATGAAGCCACTGTCAGTTTCAGCCAGGGTCCTGTTTGTAAAGCTAAGGTTGAATTCAGGAAGTGCAAGTATTTAAATTTGCCTTACATTTTCTCTGTAATTAATGGTGTCCTTGGCGCTAAAGTTTGGACAACTGATCCAGCCCGGCTTAGGTATGAAAATATCTACAGCAAAGCATTTAGATACAGTACAGTGTTTGCCTCCTTTTACTTATGAGCTTAGGGTTGAAGGCAGGGTGAAAGGTTTGGGATTTTGGTTTTAATCTGTTTGGTTGCAGAACAACAGGACTTATCCTTTGAGGCAAGTGATGAACAAAGACCCTGGAAACCATCTTTACCAAGAGAATCCAGTTCTTTTGTTGTTACAGGGATACCCTTTTTAAAACAGAACGACAAAGACAGGGTTAAACCAGACTTCAGTAATAGAAAAGTCTCCTAAGATTTGAGGAGGGTCTCATTGTGACTACTCAGACAATTTGACCCAAATAAGAATAAATTTAAGCGAAGTGAAGAAGTATCCACAAAGACTTCAGATACAAACGAAGAAGCCATTGTTGCTCCATGAAGCAAAAATGCAGTAGACTTGTGTTCAGAGCTGTACTTCAGACAGCTTCCTCTTCTGTCTGAATACCAAGAAATCAATATTTCATAATTATTCCTCCAGTCTCTTGAGAGAGTTGCCTGGGAGAAAAGAGCCTGGGGCTGTCACGAGAAGAGTTCTTCAGTTAAACTTCTGTGATTGTTCCGTGAGAGAAAAGAATACTCTTTCCCTGTGAAAGACACTGCTTCCCTCCCTGCCCCCACCCTCATGGTCCCCTAATACATAATACATATTTTATCTTCTGAAATGGCTAGAATCATAGAATATCTCAAGTATGGGATCCATAAGGATCATCAGGTCCAACTACGTAGCATTAAACTGTATGGCTAAGAGTGTCATCCAGGTGATCCTCAAACCCTGACAGGCTTGGTGCCTTGGCCACTTCCCTGGGTCACTGGACCAGTGACCAACCACTCTCTTAGGGAAGAACCTTTTCCTGGTGTCCAATCTGAACTTCTCTCAGTGCAGCTTCATTCTGTTTCCTCATATCCTGTTGCTGGTCCTCAGAGGGTGATCAGCACCTCCTCCTCCTCTGCTTTCCCCTGGAGGAAGTTGTAGGCTGTGATGAGGGCACCCCTCAGCCCTCTTTTCTCCAAACTGAACAAGCCAAGCATCCTCAGCTGCTCCTCAGAGGTCTTGTCCTTGAGACCTTTTGCAGTCTTGGTCACACAGGTGACTCTAGAACACTGTAATAGTCTGGTGTCCTTCTTGCACTGAGGCATCCCACACTGCCCCCAGTGCTCGAGGCCTGACCAGTGCAGTGCAGAGTGACACAAGCAGCTGGCACTGCTGTGCTTGATGTACCCCAGGTTGTGGTTGGCCCTTTTGGCAGCCAGGGCACCCTGCTGACTTATCTCCAGTTTCACTCACCCTCAGCGATGCAGGCTGTTCATATGGCAGGACTTTGTAAAGGATGGGAAAATTCGTAAATACGAGTACAATTGATGCAAACACAGTGTGTCATATTCACTTTTTCAAACAAACAAACAAGCCCTAACCTTGTAAAACACAAGAGCACATGAGACTAGTTTAAAAAAGTAAAAGTACAAAACTGTTGTACTTAATCAGTAAATGATGCATCCTTATATTTACTTCAGTTCAGGGATCTCCCAAGAAAGAAAGAACCGGGCAAAGTGACAGTAAAGTGAGAACAACTATGACAGCTATTTCAGAACTGTAAGTAGAAGTCTCTACAAATCAATCCTCCTATTCACACTACTTCATTGCAGACCATTCACCCACTCCATTGTCACTACTTATTAAATTTATGTACAACTACCATCAAAGTATGCTGCTGTCCTGTATGCACTCTGGGGAAGCCCACATGCTGTCTTTTAACTCTGTGCAGTTTCCCTTCAACTCCATAGGAATTGCTCTGAACAGAGCACACAGCACGCGACCGCCCTGACATTTGAAACAGTAGAATCCAGTATTTGTGCTACAAAACATGCATAACACACTATTGCCATTTGGAGCATGGAGACTATCTTCCATTATTGCTATCTCAGAGACCAAATCCCTGTAAAATTCAGCTAGCAGAATCTGCTCTGCACATAATTTCAGGGGCAGGTGGTCCACATTGCGACTGTGTTGACAGATGTTGATTTGACCATGTACCATTAAAATGGGGGAATATCTCCTGAACCTGGCTTAAGTTTTAGAACTATGTTCAGTAAATCACTGGTGCACTTTGTGGCAGACTTAGGAAATAATGGTGACACATGTGATTTGGCCAGCAAAATTGCATCATGTGGATTTATTACAGTTGCCAGCATTTGGCAAAGTTCTTGGAGCAGAGACTTGGGGCTTCCCTGTTCTTCCTGTCTAACAAGCCAAATTCCCAATATAACCATTCTAACATAATAATAGAGAGAAACCTGGGCTAAAGAGAGAAGAGTGTGAACAAGCAGTTTCTGCATCCCGGAGTTAGTGAAAAGAATATTTAACACTTGAGATCAATTTAGGCAACAAAGGCGGTCACAAAACTGGGATTAGAGATGAGTAAATTTCAAGTGCCAGTTCTGTAAGTGGATCACTGCCATCCTCCCCATTGCAAGAACTGTTGTTACGTTGCGTGAAACAAAGGGAAGACATACAGGGAGTGATCTAATCCAGATGCTTTAGCCAGGGTTCTTTTGGCACACAGGGAACAAGAAAACAAACTGGCCTGAAGTAAAGCTTATTAAAAGACAGAAAAATAGGAAGTTTTGGTTGAGGGAGGACAATGACACCAAAGCTCGTTGGTTCTGGTGAAATACATAATGTTTAGTTGACACTTCCTCATGCATGTTCCTGAACTTTCCTATGCTCCAGTGCAGGATATGTCTGCCATATTTTGGCTGTAGAAACCAGGAACAGAAGACATGCAGAATGGCTGATGTGCAGTCTGTGCACATAGAGATCTGGGATATATCATGCATGTTTCCTAGAGAACCACAGTGCATTGGTCAGCCATAAAGCCTAGGAGGACCACTAATACAGTTCACTTCAGCCTTGTTAAGTCAATCAGTCTTTTGACTGCTGAAAATAATGACCTGTTAAGATGTTAAAGCATGACAAATTACATTATTTTTAGAAATTCATCCACAGCCAGCACCTTTCTAAGTTTTAAGTCAAGTTTGAGGGAAGGGTACAGTCAACTTCAGTAAATCAAAACCCATGTGTGTCCTTAATACATTGATTTTCTGTATAACAAGTCTTGTTTTCCCTGAACATTTCCTGTTTAAAAAGAGGTCCACGGGATACCCAAACCTACCCAGTCTTATGAGATTGGAGAACAAATTGTTCCTCAGTGAAACAAACAGACAGTCTGCTATTTCAGCACTTCAAATAGTCTCCTGTTATCAGGAGAAAACAGAATAATCTTTTAGTAACATCTGTTTTTTAAAAAGAGAACATAAAAGCATTTGTGGTAATCACATTTGGTCAATAGAAATAGCCTGACATCGAGGATACTTGCACAAAGAATTCCAGTTTGTTTAGGAGTACAAAAGATGGAGCAATTGAAATGTTAAACTGTAGCACCAGTAATATTTACTTTCCTAAAACCAAATCCTAAAGACTGGAAGGAACTTAGAGCAGGAACATTGTGCTTACATTGCATTTAAATAGAAAACAATGAGACAGTCATACTTGAGTCTGCAATTCAGTAAAGTCTGGGCAAATATGCCATTCTACTGGAAGAGTACTGGGACGGGTCACACAGCTTGTCAATCTTCTGGATTTCATTCATCCTGTTTCCTCTTGGGCTTTTTGGGATTCCGAGACCGGCTCTTTGCTTTGCAGAGTGGACATATGGGCGCGTTCCGATGGATTTGTTGGTGACACGACAAACACGCCTGAAATGCAATCGCAGCCTCTGGTTACAAACACCAAAGTGGCCTTGGTACACAGGTTATTGAGTGTCACACTCTTCCTTACAGTACAGACAAAAAAAAAGCTCCTTGCCTGCAAAGGCAGAGTGCTGCTGCATGCTATACAATCTAGGTATATGGATTGTAATTTCAGGCTTACTGAAAACCAGGAGCATCTCATTGAATTAAAACTACATTTCTGCAGACATGTGGCTCATACATGTATCAGTAAGTTCAAATTCTATTTTGTGTTAAAGGTTACAGTGATGTTGTAAAGGTGTTTACCTGCCGAATAGCTCACTGAGTCAGAGAAGTTACAGTGATGGCCAACTGCAGCATCACAGAATTGAAGGCAGAAGCAGGTGACTGGATGAATTCCACACATTTAACACAAGGTACAGAACTCTGCCCTTCTGCTCCAGACTAAGCCCTGTAATTTATGTTTGACTGAAGCCTGTTACTTGCAGAATGGCTTTTCTATTGCCTAACTACAGATAGTAAGTATATTACTTCGGGGTGTACCTACATCAGTTAGGCTTCTTAGTGACTCTGGAACCTGGGTGGGAGGAATACCCCTACATAACTACTTAACTCTTCTCACTACATAAGGAGCTGAGTAAAACTGTCACTGAAGTGCCTGTGATTATGTTACCTTAATCCACATGTTACTCTTGAAGATCCCAAGAGCAGAAGCAATCACTGTCCCTGGTAATTTACACCATTGGTAATTTCCCTCATAAAATACGTGCACTGCTTTTAATATGACTCCATACAGCATTAACTAAGAGCCACTACTTTTTCTTTTGCCAAGATTTTTTTCTCTTTCTTACATGCCTTGCTCCCACATGAAACACAAGAGGAGTGGGAATTGCCTGCTGAGGGTGACTCTTAAGTCCTAAAAGATTCTTATCCTTAACCCTTTATGACTGGTGGTACTACTTTAGTCTACTGCTTGCTCTTGTTTTGAACCACTGCAAGGAAAATCACAATCAGGACACGTAATTTTTCCTTGCTGCAAACATCAATCACTTTCTAAACATAAAGCATTCCAATGACAAAAGAGAAAACCCAGCACATTCCATCTCCTGACCTTCATTGGAGGTGGCTGCTGTCTGAAAGTTGCTGTCTGTCTGGTGTCTTGCTTCCTGGCCACCTGTAGCTGTTGGGCAGCTGCTGCAGCTGCAGCCAGAGACTCTGGGATGGGAGGCTCCTGTGGTTCTGTCTGCCATTCTGCTTTCTGCTTTTCAAAGTAGCTAGACAAAAGAATGACAAACAAAAATGTAACCACCTTCTGCAGTATTTCATTAGTCTGTAAAGGATATTTGGTGTTAAAATACAGTGGATCACATTTCCCTATCATGTTCCTCCACTAGAGGAACTAGAGTCAAGCTGCCAAATTGCCTACACATTGACTCATTCATAAATAGAATATGTGGTGTTTTCTTCTGCATTTCTGCACTTCAGCCAGATTCCAGACTGGATGTAAATCTAGTAAGATGAAAAACAGACAACATGTATAGATGAAAAATAGGCAACTTCTTCAGATGCACCTCTGTCAAACAATCTTTCCATTTTATTCTGTTAAAGTTAATAACTTTTGTACACAGCGGATTAATAAACAGATCAATACAATCTTTGTAGTGTCAAGGTGTTTGGAATGTAAAACAACATTTCTATAGAAATAGAAAGGAAATCTTGAAAACTGTGTGCGTGTGTAAACTATATTAATTGTGCTGAGCAATAAGAGCAATACATGCTTATTAAAACATCCCTTGCATTTAAAACTGGTCTGTTAAACAAAGGACACTGCTCTTTGAATAGTAGCTAATTCTGCCACTCTGCCCAGCCTAGGTTATATGTAAAAATGAGACTGATTTATTATCCAAATCCATTCCACATCTCAGGGAAACTTGTTGACAGTCACAGGGATTTGGCTAAAAGCCACTGCCATGTGCAGGCAGCAAAAAGTAAAACTCTGACTAGGAGCAGCACAATCCAGCTGAGGAATACCTGGTTTGTATCCCTCTTGTGTATTGCCTCCTACTATTGCTTGCTAAAGAAGTAAATTTCAGGGAAAAATAAAAAGATAGAAAAAGCAACATGCAGTATAAAACCTAGAAGGTCAACACCCACCCTTGAATGTTTGAATATGGTATGTAGAGTTTGCAGCTTGGAATAACCTAAATTTAACTTGGAACAAATTCAGATTGAATGTTATCAAACACACGTCCTCCACATCCCTTTTTTTTTAAATTTTGTTTTTCATGCTTCTGTCTTGGGTTGTTTTTTTCCACCTCCCAACAAAATTAAGATGAGAAAATGACCAGTAGAATTGAAAGAAAGCATAAAGCCAGATAGTGTTTGCTTTGGAGACTTACTCAAGGGACAGTTTCTCTTCCTCTTCACATAGGTCTGGCAGCCTCTGCAGGCCCAGAGTCATTCTCAAGGCATCCACGTGCTCCTTGAGGGGCTTGTACTCCTCGTGGAGCCGCCGAGTAGATTCCAAGAGCTTGTTAAGATCGTTCTCAGACTGCTTGATAGTATTCTCCATCTGAAACACGAGGTTGGGCATGTTTTCAAAGAACTGTTCCTCTCTGACTGAGCGACAGATTGTACCAGAAAGAGGAGATTTTTCTCACTCAAGTTGCAAGAGATTTGAGACAATGCAACAGTAAAGCAAAGACTTAAGGTATTGGGAAAATGAAAAATGGGCAAAGGAGAAGCAACAGAAAGTGACATGTAAGATGCCTTTTCATTTTAAAAAGGTGCACTCAACCTATAGGACCTTCTGAACAACAGAAAAAGCATAGAGACAGGTTACAAATAAAGTCGGCAAGCGAGGAGCTACGGAAGACTCTCAAGAGACATTAAAAAAGAGCTTAAAGTAGCATAAACTAATTTTCTGTGTTTCTAAGATACCTGAACACTGACTGGCAGAAGTTAACAAGCTAAGGAAAGGTTTCTGCTTCTCTTACTGCATCAAGTGGGAAAAGCAGCAGAGAAAAAGACAATCTGACTGCACAAAGAGAGGAGGATGAAACAGAGGCTGAGGTTATGCAGCTGGACAGGGGAGCAGACATTTGAAGCCACAGATAAATGCAGTCTGCACATCCAGTACATAGCTTGTACTTCTTTACTTGTTGGAGCCCTTTTCTTCTAGTGCAGCACAGATACCTTCAGAGCTAAAAACCCCATTAAGTGCCCTAATATTACATAAAAAATGCATTTTAAAATATATTCCCTATTTAGCCCCTGTAATCGGATAAGCTTCCCTGTTTATTAATTGTTTTTTCTTTTATTTGTATTAATTCTCTTCAGGCTGGTGCTTCTTGGTGTTTGGTGATTCTACTCTGGGATGAAGGTCAGCTCTTACTATGAACTTAATAAACACTACATATTTTCTCAAAATCTCCTAGTCTCACCGAGCTGCCAAAGTTTCTGTTTCTAGGTGCTAAATGAGAAAAGACTAACAGGAAGAACTGTTTTCTGTGGGACAGCTGGAGTGGTATCACTGTGGCTACTGGTAAAGTCATAGCCACAAGAGGCTTGGTTATCTTATCTATCCTCCTGGTGCAACAGCTTATGCCAGCATTATGAAATATCCTGCCCTACAAAGGGAAAAAACCAATTATCCTGAGGAAAATTTACTTTGCACTCTCTGTAGGATCCTAGGATGGTGTTGTAAAGTGCACAGTATTGAACCAGCGACGCTTCACTCATGTGCACAGTTCCACAAGCTGTGGGATGATTCACATGCAGCTGTGTCTTAGTCAGCCTGTCTGAGCTGGGCTGGCACATACCACATTAATGTCAGCGTGGATCAGCCGCAGCTCCTCCACGTGAGCCATCTTCTCTTGCAGCAGCAGGTCCATTTCCTGTTTATATTCTTTCAGGTGCCTCTCCTCAGACTCCAGGGCTTCAAATTCTGCTTTCAGTCTTGCCTTTATTTTTTCCATCTGCAAAGTCTTATTCCTGAATCCCAGTGATAATTTAAAAGACAGAGAGACAACAGTAAGTCGCTGACACATATTTTTGTGAGGTGTCAGTTTATATGGGATTAGATAGATGAAAGAAGGCAATAGACAAGAATGAGACTGAGTCTGAGAGAAGGTGAGGTACAAGGAGAATACTGAATTCTAATGCCAGCTCTTTTGCTGAGCTTTTCAGTGGTAAGACCATTCTAGTACTGAATTATGAAATTATAAAATGTTGTCAGGCTTTGACAGAGCGTGGCAGAAAGCAGGGTCAGTCACTTGGACAAATAATTATGGCTACATATTCCAAGCGTCATAGCTAGTAATATGACCTGGGTTCCTCCCTCTCTTACTTCAGGAGTTTATAAAGCTGCAAGAGATAAAAACAGTACCATAAAAAACTTCTACATGCAATATGTATTCAGAAGCAGGTGGGATGGCAGGGATAACATGAATGAAGGAGATTTAAAACAGAACAATTACAAAATTTCTGTTTCCTCTCTTGTATTTATGACATGTGTCTGCATCTCTCAACAGTAAATTCACTCTTATTCCCTTTTATCTCCTCCCAGTCAGAACACTAAGTCTTTACATATTTACCTAATTTTATGACTGGGTTGTTTCTGTGGAAGTATTTAAAGAAGCACACATATAAATAAGGATGTGCATATATGCTTGGATTGTGGGTATTCAATGGGTTTACTGAAAGAAGTATTACCTTGACTACAAATTATATGTATTTATCTATAGGTACAGATGTGGATATAGAGATCAGATTCCAGATTCAAAATCGGATTCCCACATCCCTTCAAAACCCAGCTAAGCTGTATCATAATACATGATAGAGATCAACTATACAAATGGGCAAGTTCTTTGATTTTGTTCATGAAGGCTTCTTTACCCTCTGTCTGGAGAATACATTAAATGCAGATTAAAATAAAGTCTTCTGAATCTATCAAAGGTGAATCTGTAAGCATAAGGAAATCTCATGTTTATTTTGAAGGAAATTCTTCACAGAATGAAAGCTTCAAATGAGTAAATAGGTTTATTTGATCAGATTTTGTTAAAGGTGACTCAAAATGGACAACAATGTTGCAAGTAGGACTGGCTTTTTGACACTGATTTTTTTTTAAATCTAAAATACACTCAAGTAACTTGTTTGATACTTCATTGTACACTAAAGCTAAACATCACCTTTGCTCTACCTTATACCACAAAATAATAGCAAAAATCCGTCAAGTGCAGTTAATATATCACCTTTGAATATGTGATCAGAAAACTGAATGCGCTGTAAATTTCCAAATACAGGATACCACTCTCACTGAAAAATTAATTTAAGTGTTACAGTAATTGGACTATACACTGTAGTAGCCATAGTTAGATCTGTTTTCTAAAACAAAGTCTGTGTACCAGTTGAGTACAAAATCATTGTAATTACACTGTCACATCTCTTTCTACAAATAGCTCGGGATACTAGACAGACAAATATTTTTGCTTAATCTTTGTTCACCTTTGTGGTATTGTGTGAAGAAGGCTGAGGCCCATACTCCGCTGCCTAATTCACTTGTTCCACGGATAAAGTGTGCTCCTTAGAGAAGCTGTAACCAGCCAGAAGTGCCTGTGATCACCGGGGAGCTGGGACTCCTCGCCAGCCCTCTCTCCTCTCTCTCTGCCAGCCCCTCTCTGGCTGTCACGTCCCAAACGCTTCTCAGGGCTCTGGGGTTTCGCAGTCAGCATGCCTTCCACCCCCCAGCTGCATTCAAAACCACTCTTCTCTCTCAGGTGTTTTGCCTTTTGGCTGCACCACTTCCAACTAAACAGCTCAGGCCTAGTGCTGGAAATCGGTGCCCTGAACCAAGGAGTGGAAACGCCCTGCCTGAAGTTACGAGAACCGTTCCCGATGCAGGAACGTGCTGTACTCTGCCTGGCTTTCAATGAGCCCCTCTTCCACAGCATCCCGCAGCTCAGCCTACAAAGGACGCTGTACACAATTCCCGGTGTTTTGCACGGCGTGAACCGCAGCCCGAGGCAGCTCGGGCCTTGCGGCAGGAGGGCACGGATGCAAAAGCCCCGGCCCGGGGTGTCCCCATCCCCGGGCGGCGGCCGCAGCAGCAGGCAGGGACGGACATCTCCGCGGGGCTGCCTCGCTCGCTGCCCGCCTTTGGCCCACGGGGAGGGAGGGCAGGGACAGAGAAGCCGCTGAGGCTCAGCGCTCCCCTCTCATCCCGCACGGATCCACCGCTGCCCGGAGGGCCCTACCCTACCGCCGCCCTCCGCGGGGGACGGACGGACGGACAGATGGCTGTCCTGCACCCCGTGGGGCTCTGCCGGTGCTGGCAGCGCCGCCCAGCCCTGTCCTGCCCGAGGATTTGGGTGTCAGACTCTGCTTTCCTTGCCATGCCCCCCTTCCTTCTCAGGCTCCTGCCCGGGAGTGAGTGGGGCAAAATTACAGATTCAGAGCCTCATGAATATGAAATGCTAATTCAAAGGACTTCAAAACAAACAAACAAACAAACAAACAGTGAAACCCCCACACAGCCGACACCACTCCCCCCGGGGGCGCCGGGGCCGCTCGGTCCTTCCCACCCGCGCACTCCGCCTCTCCGCGGCACCGCTCAGCGCCGCGCTCTGCGAACGCGCGACCATTACCGCCCTTCACTACGCATCCAGCGGCGATCCCCAGCAGCAGATGCTCCCTCCCTGCTTAGAAAAATGTATCTTGAGCTCACGTCGTAAGCCCGGCGGCAGTTTTCTTTCCCTCGGTAGCACAATAGCTACTTTCAGATCGATGCAACTCCTCCGCTCCCCCGAGGAAAAAGCTGCTTCATGTAACCGATGGGGCACAAAGCGAACATACCTGATCTCCTTGATGCTCTCGAGTTTGCACATTATTTCTTGCTCATCTGCCATGCTTTTTTACTCCCGAGTTACACCTCCCGTGAAACGCGCAAAATGCCAGAGCGGGGAAAAAAAAAAAAAAAACCGAAACCAAACCAAAACAAAAAAACCATACAATAGACACAATGTAGTCACCCCCTCCTCGCATATGGGCTCTGAGCCTGTGCGGCAGGCTCTAGTGGGAGCTGTGGGACTTCGAGTCCGGGTTCCTATTGCTGCCCAGGCAGAGAGCTGCAAATCGACTACAACACCCACAAGGCAGAGCAAAGCTCGCCTGCCCTTCTTCCTGCGACTACATTTTAAATCAATTTGTCACACCTCATTATGCCAGAGGTTGTTAGGAGCGCAAAAAGAGCAGGAGGCTTCCTTCTGAGATCTGGGCAATGTTTAGTATTTCATTAAAATATGCACTAAAAGACTGTTGATGGGTTCATGATTTTGATTTAAAGCTTTGACAAAAAGGAATGCTGTAGTCATTACTACTACAATGCTGTTTTCTCCTGGTGGTCTGAGTTTTCTACTGAATGTTCTAATTGCTCTCTTTGCAATTTTCTGGGACTGATAATGAATAAGTAGCATTTGTGAATAGAAGAGGTTTTGTGAATAGATGTTTTAGTTACTTTCTTCATTATTTAAGGACATTTCCCTATATTGTTGTGTTCTTCAAATAAAGAAAAAGGAAAACAGTGATCCCTATATTGTTGTGTTCTTCAAATAAAGAAAAAGGAAAACAGTGACAGCACCAGCATCCTCTCCATCATGCTACAGCTTTTGTAAGGAAAGTAGAACAGAAAAGGTCTTATCCTCATGTAATCTGAGTCAATTGCAAACTCTTGCAGCCTTAAAAATGGAAGATTGTAGGATTGAACCCTAAGTGAGCTGTGTGCTCAAAGGGGGCAGGCTTCTTCGATGCATAATTTAAATAGATGAACTAATTAGTTTGAGGGGGTAGAAGACAAGTTAGCTACAGTCAGCCTGGGAATCTTGTTGCTAAGCCAGTGAGGGAGTGAGAGCAGGCAGGGTGAGGACAAGAGGGAGAGAAGGAAAATGCCCTCAAACAGGAGTGATGAGAATCCCAGCCTACTTTTGCACTGTTTATCCTATTTTTTGATTCTTGGTTTTACAGGCTAAGCTAAAAGGTTGAGGGCTGAAAATGAAAATGCAAGTTCAACTTGTTCCTTTACTCTGCTTTGAATGACACTAAGAAAACCACTTCACAAACTGTTATAAATCAGTTGGAAGTTCTTAGGAAGTAAACCCACCCACAAGCCTTAGCAGTTATTTTTCCTCTCCATGTTTTAAAAAAGTAGAGAAAATATTACACCTCCACATTTCAAAGCACTTCAAAATGGTCAAAAAGTTTGACACTTGCAGTCCCAGCATACACAAATTGGTAGCATTCAACTTGTGCTTCATGGCTTTGGTCAAGTGTTTTAATGCCTGTGTTTCAATTTTTCTCCTGGACAAAGTGGGTCTGACAGTTCTTTATATGATCTGAAATCACCACACTGGTACATATTATTTATTCTGGTGCTATTTATAAACTTTGATAAATTTTGGGATGCAAATAATGATCAGTTTTTCCCGGCATTTGGACTGGATTTTTCAAAGAAAGCTAAGGTACTTAGGACTAAACTGACACTGAACAAAATATTTCAGCTGATCCTGTTTCTTGTTGTTGTCTGATCCTTTTTAAACAAAAGCTAACAGGCAAATAGGTTTCAAAACAAGTTGCAGTATTATACAGAATGAAACCAAGGCTAAAATACTCCCCTACTTCATTGAGCACAGGACTGAATTTTTGTGCAACTATCAGCTGCTTCCATTTAACAGTCTAACATCAGTCCCCACACTTTAGCATTATAACAACAAATCTAGTTCAGAACAATTCCAACGGGAAGATTTTTTTTTCTCCCTAGATAATTATCCCAGCTACAGCAATTAATTCTACAAGTCCAGATGTAGTGATGCAATGTAGGGCCCTAATAACTGAACTATTAAATATTAATATTCTAACTGCATTTTTTAAAAAGTGCAATGTGTTTTATGAAATAAATAGCATTTAAAGAAATATTAAAGACTAGTGGAGAAGAACTCCCAGTAAAACACACAATGGAACTGAACTTGGGTTAATACACTGCTGGATTAGGTACAAGTCACCACCATAAGCAGAATGTGCAGCAATATTGTAAAACCTAAATATCAGAAAATGGATGAGTCAAAGTGGTGCATCCCAAGTCATGATATTTGCTTTAAATTACTGAGTTTCTTAACTGGAAATAGATTCTTTCTGTATCCCATTGGGGTTTTGAGCTTTCAAAATATACTCTTCACATTTCCCAGAATTTCTCCTATGAGTGGGCCACCCCAATTTCATATGTTAAGGGAAAGCTGGTATTCGTTTCAGAGTGCTTTGGGATGCTGAAGGTACAGCAACACTGAAACTGGTAGAAGTAACTACATGCTAGCCCTGAGATCTTCAAAGCATCTAGTCCTTAAATATCAATGTTTCACACAAAGCCTAAAGTATTTGCAAATTTTATTAATCCTGTGCCAGAGCATCCTCCCTAGGTCAAGGTTTAAGTGCCCACATATGTTAATCTTGGCTCATCCCAAAGGTATGCCTGAATATCCCTGCATTTGGTCATGTCCTTTATTTCATCCTCCAGCCCCGTGACCTGCAGAACTGGGAAAACACGATATTCAATAAAGCGCCCGGCACCCGTCTGCCCTCCCTGAGCCTGCTCCTGCTCCTTCAGCCAGGGATCGCGTGGCCGCAGGGACAGCGCCAAGGGAAGCAGTCCCCTTTTCCCATGCTCTTCCGGAGCCCGACCACACAGCCGCCTCCTGGCTCGCTCCCGCGGGTCGGTACTCCCCTGCATTCAGCTGGTGGTGCCAGTGCCCATCCCCGTCCCCGTTTCCCGTTCCCATTCCCCGTTCCTGTTCCCCATCCTTGTCCCCGTTCCCCGTTCCCATTCCCCATCCCCATTCCCCGTTCCCATTCCCCATCCCCATCCCTGTCCCCATTCCCCATTCCCGTTCCCCATTCTCCATTCCCGTTCCCTGTTCCTGTTCCCCATCCCCATCCCTGTCCCAATTCCCCGTCCCTGTCCCCGTTCCCCGTACCTGTTCCCATTCCCCATCCCCGTTCCTATTCTCCATCCCCATCCCCGTCCCTGTCCCCGTCCCTGTTCCCCGTCCCCATTCCCCGTCCCCGTTGCCCGTTCCCGCCGCCCGTTGCCATTCCCTGTTCTCCGTTGCCCGTTCCCGTTCTCGTTCCCCATTCCCCTTCCCCATAACCCCGTTCCCCGTTCCCCGCTCCTTGTTCCTGTTCCCCGTCCCCATTTCCCGTTCCCCGTTCCCCGTTCCCCATCCCCGTTCCCCGCTCCTTGTTCCTGTTCCCCGTCCCCGTTCCCCGTTCCCCATCCCCGTTCCCTGCTCCTTGTTCCTGTTCCCCGTCCCCGTTCCCAGTCCCCGTTCCCCATCCCTGTTCCCGTCCCCGTTCCCCGTCCCCGTTCCCCGTCCCCATTCCCGTTCCCGTTCCCCGTTCCCTGTCCCCGTTCCCCGTTCCCCGTTCCCGTTCCCCATGCCCATTCCCTGTCCCCGTTCCCGTTCCTCGTTCCCGTTCCCGTTCCCCGTTCCCGTTCCCCGTCCCCATTCCCGTTCCCCGTTCCCTGTCCCCGTTCCCCGTTCCCGTTCCCCGTTCCCTGTCCCCGTTCCCCGTTCCCGTTCCCCATCTCCATGCCCGTTCCCGTTCCCGTTCCCCATGCCCGTTCCCGTTCCCCATCCCCATCCCCATGCCCGTTCCCCGTTCCCCGTTCCCGTTCCCCGTTTCCCGTGCCCGTTTCCCGTCCCCGCCCGCAGCGCCCCCTGCCGTCAGGAGGAGGAGGGAAGGCCGGCGCGCGCCGCCGCGTGCGAGGCTGCGCGTGCGCCGGCGTCGGGAGCGCGCGGGGCGCCGCGCGGAGCTGCGCGCCTGCGGCAGCGGGGGCGCGCGCGTTGCCGGGCGACGGCGGCCGGGCGGCGGCGGCGCGGGCCCGGTGCGGCGCGGGCGGCGATGAGGCGGCGGCAGCGGCCCCCGCGCTCCCGTCGGCGCTGAACTCCGCGCCCGCACTTCCCCCGTCCCTCCCCATCCCGTCCCGTCCTGGCTCTGCTCCTCCACGCCCCCTCATCTCCCCTTGCTCCGGCCAGCCCTTCCCCCTCCATGCGGCGGGAGCGGCCGGAGTGGGGCCCGTGCCGCGGCCGCGCCGAGCCCCGCCGTCCTTCACCTCTTCGCCGCCAGATCCCGCAGGGAGCCGCGGAGGGCGTCCGTAGCGACAGCAGCGGGTGAGGCCCGGCCGGGGGAGGGGGTGCCGAGGGCGGCTCGGAGCGGGGGAGCGGCGGAGCCCGGCGGAGCACTCCCCTCCCCCGGGGTCCGCGCGGCGGGGGGAGCGGGGCTGCGGGGCGCCCCCTGCCGCTCGCCGGCCGCGGCCCGGGCCCGGCGGCAGCCGCGGCGCGGCCTTGGGCCGCCGTGCGACCCGCGCCGCTACCGGGGACAGCGCGGGCTGCTGCCCGGGGTGCTCCCGCCGCTGCCCGGGGTGCTCCCGCCGCTGCCCGGGGTGCTCCCGCCGCTGCTCGGGGTGCTCCTGCCGCTGCCCGGGGGCGCCCCTGCCGCTGCCCGGGGTGCCCCTGCCGCTGCCCGGGGTGCTCCCGCCGCTGCCCGGGGTGCTCCCGCCGCTGCTCGGGGTGCTCCCGCCGCTGCCCGGGGTGCTCCCGCCGCTGCCCGGGGTGCCCCTGCCGCCCTTCGCGCAGCGGGAGCGGCGGCCGCCTGGTGTGGCGCGTCCCTCTCCGCTGCGGGGCCGCTGCCCTTGGCCGCTGCCGCCTGCCCCGCAGTGGCCGCACGCCGGGCGAGGGGACGCGAGGCCTTCGCCGGGACCCATCGCAGCATCCTCGCCCAGCCCGCGGCAGCGCGCTCAGAGCCCGCCGGCGGCCGTGGCAGGGCACGGGGAGCGGCCTGGGCAGTGGGGTACGGAGCCGGGAGATTCTCCATCGTTTAGTAATTGAAAGCTGCAAGGAGAGATTGCAAAGGATGAGTTAGCACGCTCTTTGAGAAGGTGTTCGTGTCTGAACAAAAGAACAATGCAAGAAACTTGCATTAACGAAGAAAGGTGGTGAAATAAGGAAATTACTTTTGTAGGGGGTACCTGATGATTGCAATTTGCATCCTTCCATTTTGCTTTATAATGCAACTGTGAATGAGGAACTGCTCACTCATGCAGTGTGCTTAAGGTTTGAGATACTTCATTTGAAAATGTTGTTTTTCATAGCTGTCTGCTTTTCTAATTGTCATTAAATTGTGTGGAAATTATATTTCACAGGAAGCATTTACTTCACAAGCTAGCAAAACAGTAAAATTGGAGCAAAAGCTGATTGTGTCTTTTGATAGATGTGAATCTAAATTGTTTGGGTTTATTGAGGTACGTCTGATATTGTTTTATTTTTTTGTTTTAGTCTTGCAATGTGTTGCAGTGATTAGCATGTGTTACCATAAATGGGAAGTAAGAATAGGAGGCATATTGAAATGCTGGTCATTTATGAACTTCCATTATGCAGATCAGTAGTTCTGAGTGCTTGGGAATATGCAGCATTCCAGGTCCATCTGATTTCTTATGCTTGGTATGTTTGTTTATTGAAATAGAAGAGCCTGTCAAGTAGTCTTTTTTGTATAGGAAGGATCCTTTGTTGATAAGATTTATCTTTTGCTTGCCAAATGTTGTAAGTGAACCATGGCATGTAGGACTGGAAGGTATATTTCACAAATTTGGCTAGTGCCACTGATAAAATGATTTTTGTTTTTTAATGGAAAAATGGGTTAGTGGGAATTTCAAGGTCATCTTCAAATATAGAGTAATTTAGCTGCCTTTGGAATATGTAATTTCTTCTCCAATGTCGCATGTTTTCCGTATATCAGTCCTGTCACTGTTGACGTTTTCTGGATCTGTTTGCCTTCTGAAATAATCTAATGTTTAGCAAGTTTTAATAGAAGAAATCCATAAAGCTTCCTAAATCAATTTCATTTGAATGATTTCAATACAAGGTATTTTAAAAAAAGAAAACCTAGCTGCTAAATCTAAACCTAACCCAAACTCACTATTTGGAAAGAATGACAAGAAAAAGGGTTAAGATAGATGAAGGGATACCAATTACACTTTATATGCTGATGAACTAGTAAGAAAGTAAATTCTCACTGTCAACAGCTGTAAATTAGGTAAGTTCTGGCTTTCTGTTCCTTGATCTTTCTGGAAGCCTTTCCCAATGCAAATTATTCCATTGTAGACATCTCCTGGTTTTGACTTTCCTAGCCACTCTACAGTTTGCAACTGAAGTATTATTTTGTTGAACACTTATAATTCTACTATAAATCTGTGAATAGTAGAAGTAAAACAAATTCCTTCTATCACTTGCACTCTTTTACTGTTGGAATCGAGAGCAGAAGCACTGGGGCTTTTTGGGAATAAGGAAGGCAGCATCTAAGTTCATGTGTGAAAGTAGGGCTCAGTAAGATGAAGAAAAGCAAATTATAAATTTGGAAGAAATTCCCAGGTGTTGCCGCATTTGAAATTAGTTTGATATATTGATTTTTCCATCTCATAATGTGAAAAAAAAATTAAAAACCCAAATGGCTGTAATGCTACACATACCTGAGAATGCTGTCCTCATTTGTATCATGGAATCTGCTGGGCCTAAAGGGCTTTGAAAAGCTATGTTTTCATGGCTGGGCAACTATATACTTTTAAATATATCAACTTTTCTCTGTGTGTAATTTCATTGTAAAAGGCTGTTTTTTATACATTGTAAATGCAAAGCTTGTTTGAGCCATAATAGTGGTATTTTTAAATGCTTTACCATCTGTTAACGTGGGGTGTTTTTTTGGTTTCCTGTGAACTGTCCCTTTTTGTTGATAAGCTATATTTTATACAGTATGTTCATGGTGTCACAGATATTTCATCTGGAAATAAGAATACCATAACCACCTTTACAGATCCAGGCTGTCTGGTACCGTGATTTGTAGAATTGCTTTAGATATATTTCAGAGTTAGGAAACACATTTGCAAGTGCAGAGCTGAGCAGTGTAACATCTCCTGAGATATAGTTTCATTCTTCTGAGGTGACCAATTTATTCATGAGACTGGCCATAATAAGAAAAAATCTTCATTAGCTGGCAATTTTGATTCAAATATATATGTTCTATATTTAAATAAGTACTTCAGCTAAGTATCTTTGACTTGTAAAGGTAGCTATTGTATTTCATTTTCTTTCATGGGTTATTTTTGACATGGCTTGCTAGAAAGCAGATTGATTCACCATGTCAAAATAAAACCTAGGCTTTGCATCATTTGTTGTAGGCCTCTTCTAGAATTTTGTTAGGAAATCATTGTACAGTAGAACTAAAGCATTTTACAAATCCCAGCATAGGCCAAGGTGCTTGTTTGTTACACTGCCAGAATTTAAGAGCCCTTTCTGCATTTGTTCCATCTGGAGAGAGACCCTCATCAAGATTAATATCTGTTCTCATTAGCTGAGACGACCTCTAGTTTTAATTGAATGCTGTAACGGAGCAGAGTATCAACATTACATCAAAGCCAAAGGTTTAGACTCTTATGTTTAGTGAGGACATCCACAAGAATTTATTGAGCCCACAGACACCTCAGCCAAATCACATAAAGCCAAAACTGAGTCTGATAATTTCAACCTAAAACCACGTGCAATTGCCCCCTGACACAATGCTTTTTTTTTTTTTTCAAGATCAAATACTAGTTTCCATCTCTTTGCCAGGTCTTTATATTTTCTGATTTCTAGGTTTAAATACATTGATTTAAAATACAAACAAAAACTCCACCCCCTAAAACAAAATAATCCATCACACCAGAAAACCTTCCTCCCTCAGGTCTTGCCCATAGGTAGACCTCTCTTTAGAAAGGGACTGATGAAGTTGCTGGAGCATAGGGATTTGCCATTTTCATTTTCAAAAGCAGAGTGGAAGGCTTTTTGTCTTGTCTTCTTGATGATGGCTTTCCAGCTTTTTCACCTTGGAAATCAGCAGTGTTGCCATCATATGAATAAAGGAATCTTAGCAAAAAAGAATTAGTTTACTTTGGACTTCCTTATGGAGGTCACTTAGTCCAACACCATGCTTATTGCAGACTTAATTAGCCAGGTACTGACTTTGTTTTTGCAAAAGCAAGCTAACTGGAGTGAAAATATAAAGTCACAAGATGCCTTCAAGCTCCTCTTGCTGCTTTCCATAAAGGTACTGTTTGATACTTACTGAGTGAGGTGTCTTTCTCTGCTTCAGACTTTTTTTTTTTTTTTGGCAGTTTATAAGGTGATTTTTTCAGTTTATCAGAAAGCTTCTGTCCTAACAGGTGAGTCCATCCTGCCTCCTGTTGGATGGCATACCATGTGAGGGTCCATCCAGTATATTGAGGTCCTTAGAAACAACACCCTTTGTTTTTCAGGTTTCTCAGAGATTGCTTTTGGATGAGAATTTTGGTTAAAGGAGCATTTGGTTTAGTCTGCCGGAGTAGTATTCTAAATATTCAATTACAAATTGAATTGGTGTAAGTTAAAAGGATATGATGCATCACATCCTTGATGTGTCTTTGACTTAGCTGCAATCACAACTTTTTTTTTCCCTTCACAGAGCAATAATGAGTCATTTGTATCTGCAGAGTAGGTAGTACCAAATGGCCTCCTATCAGAATGTGGATTAGGAGAACTAGTGTATTCCTTTGGTCATAGATCCAAATAAATCATCTCAGTTTAAAGGAACTGCCCACAAATAAGCTTCAGGAGTTACATGTCTGCTCTCATTTTATGTCATGTTGTCAACTGAAGTGTAAATATTGCCTTAGTAGGGACAACAGATCCTTTGAGCAGCAATAATGCTAGCTGTAGCTCCTTAAGATTATTAGAAAGGGAAAATTGGTGGGAAAAGGGTACTATATATAATTGTTAGAACACCTGTTTTAAAATGTGTGTTTACTGTATAATTATTTCCTCTTTTTTTTTTCTGTCTAAGGAAATAATGATTAAATACCTAATGCAATAGAAATACTCCATTTTCTTCCCTTTAGAAGGCCTGTACTTTATACTTGTCCTGTGCTCAGCACTACCTGTTCTTTCTAGGTTGGGTTAACTCTGAACAGGAATCATGTAATTTAAGAAAGAACTAAAATGCTGCTTTCTCTGTTTAGAATTATGTCCATCCTGTCCCTTTGAATTCATACTCACAGGTATGACAAAATTAATGAAGTTTGAAGCAAGGTGCTTAAATTTTATACTACTTTTGCATTTCTCTTCAGTTCACACTTGATTTGTGATTCACAGAATTATAGAGTATACTGAGTTGGAAGGGAGCTACAAGGATCATCCAAGTCCAGCTCCTGGCCCTTCAGGAATCCCACCGTGTGCCTGAGAGCATTGTCCCAAGGCTCCTTGAGCTCCGAGGCTTGGCACCATGCCCACTGCACTGGAAACCTGTTCCAGTGCCCAACCACCCTCAGGGGGAAGAACTTCCTAATATCCAACCTGAACTTCTGTTGACTCCTTCACGAAGAATTTCAGGTTCTCTATGTGATATGCTAGACACAGCTTGCTTTTATGTATATTCCAATACATACATCAGTGATCACTGAAAGTATTTGCTGAAGTACCTTGAACATTGTGGGTTGCTGTAGTTTTTTAGAACAATTTTTCAGTTTAACAAAACTCCACAGTATGCTAAGAGTGCAATAAAAACGGATACTTTCCTACCAAGTTGTCTATTCTATGGTGTTGTTTCTGTCATGTGGTTTGAGTTAAATCATGTAATCATGAGAACAAAATGACTTCTTGGCAAGTTTAGACTTAGTGAAAGCTGTAGATTTGGGCCAAAGGATTAATCACATATTTGCAGGGCAAAGAAAATATTGTTTTATTTAATGTTCCAAATCTACTATGACCCTACTACTTCATATATTTTATTTTGGGTTTTCAGAAATAGCCATGATTTCTCCAACTTTTAGCTAATCAAAAGGCTTGTTCTCATTTCCCTGGTGTCTGTTGGTAGGTTTATGTTTTTCTGTTCCTGCCATTTTCCTAAGGTTAATTTCTGAACCCTTTATAAAAGGTGCCACAAATGTTTAGTCATACTCTTGTCAATCTTGCAGAACACCCAGTGTTTGTGATGTACAAATCTACAGTTTTAGCAGAGCTAGTAAAGTAAAATGAAGTTCTGAGCACCTTCTTTGAGCTTTTTTTCTGATGCAGCCAAGTACTCTGCTTTTCTATTTAGTTTCTTGCTTGTTATTGGGAGGTTGAGCATAATAACATAGTAACTCAGTACAGTTTCTGCTAATCTGAATGAGGAAGTTTTCATCAAGGTCAGCCAAAAAAAAATCTAAATTTGAAATGTCTGGCAACTCAGTTGCAAATATGGGATGTTCTTAAGGTTTTTGGGTTGGATTTTTTAAAGTTGTGATTACTAGAAATGCAGTATTTAATCAAATTTGCCTGATATAAAAAGACCATTAAAAGGCAGAGTTGTGCTTACTACTTTCACAGTCAGGGAAGTAAGGACTGGCTCTTGAATCTAATTCAGCTGTCTTGTCATTGCTGAAGGATACTGTCACTCCCTGATTCCTGATCAGTAACCCAGCCAACCAGCAATAACTTGCATTCAGCAGTGTTGAAAAGGAAACTGAGAAACTTATGTCCTTAGGGTGGTACTTGCACAATTACTTTCTTGCATGACAATGCTTATATATTTTTGTCTGTCATGATGGTTCTTTCTTGCCTTTGTGTTGCAGGATGCTGTTCCCCTTTGCACGGCTGCAATTATTTTTTTTTTTGAGGTGCACTGTAAACTCGATCTGTGTTTAAGAAGCAAACTAATTCCTCCCTCAAAAAATTCCCACCCAATCCCTTTTCCAGCTGTCATGATGAGCCCGTTAGCTTCTTCATACTCTAGGGAGAGTCAGGAACAAGTAGGTTCTAGTTAATTAGGTATTTTGGTGAAGAGTCCATGGCATCATTTCATGACCTAGTTTTTCATACCTACTCAATGATATTGTCATGATGTTTGAAAATGTTTGGTCTGCTAACTCAGGGACTTAATTTTATTTATTTACTTTCATTGGCAGCACCCTGCATTTCCATAGTTCTCAAACAGCATTCATAACTTTCTTAAACTGAGCCAGCTGTGGTAAAAGGATTTCAGGAACAGTGGGCTAGAGCTTGGTGAGGAAGGAGAACTACCAAACTTTTAAGTGTTTGCAGCATTTGGGAAGGAAGAGCTCTATTTCACTTTTCTGAACTTATCTGTGAAGTGATACGCTGACAGAATTAGAATTTACATGTGTATGTATATATGGGTTTATCTATCTAGCTGTATTTATTTGTGTGTGCCTAGGGTGGGTTTTTTCCATCACTGTTCAGTGTAGACAAGAACTACAATATTGATTGTAGATCAGAAAGGTAAAGCTTAGTGGTATTTCTGAAGTAATTTCCAGCTCTATATATTCTGGTGTATGAATTCCTGAAATTCAGCCCTCTGTGCACAACTGAACTTTTCCTATCATGACAAGTGTTCCATCAGCATTTGTCAAGGAAGAACATCCCCTTCAGGGTTGGGTGATGGTAGCAATTACATTTATCTTAACTGGTGAGTCAACACTGAAAATCTTCCTTTGTCCTTTGCCTCTGTAATAGAAGAGTGCTAAGTCACATTTCTTATTGTTCTTCTCCAAAGATGGTTAAGGGAGGGAGAGAGACAGATGGAGAAACAGAAATGGCAAATTTGTTTTTCTTTTAAAATACTTTATCTGAATTGACTCAGAAAATAAGACGCTTCTAAATAAAAATTTTTACTAACCATAGGCTATTTTTCAATTGCTGTTTCAATATAAATTTTAAGGACAAGGTGTTCACTGCTGGTGTAAACAGCTAGTACTTTAAAATTAATGTATTAGTGTTTTATTTCAGAGGAGTCATAATAAGTAGAAAAAGTTAAATACTTTTCTTGACATTGTACTGAGTTTCATTTGATAAAAGACTATACAGTATTAGGCCTTTGATTTGTGTAAATTTAGGGTTTCTCCGTTCGTCAAAATGACAGTGTTGAGACTTCCCAGAAATGTGTTGAGACTGACATTGCATAGTAAGATAAGAAAAAAAATCCATTAAACTGAATCAAAATGCTGTCATTTATATGGCTGTAATTATCAAGGGACTGAAAAGCCTGATCTGCCATTTTAACACTTCTGTTTAAAATGCTGCTTGACTTAGCACATATTCTGTGAATGCTACTATACATGTCTCTAAATGTTTGAGTTGTGTATCTGTGCTCAGATCTTTCTTTAGACCATGTCTAATTTATTAGATTAAAAAGTATAAGAACTATTTGAACATGTATTCATTTTAAGCATCTTAAAATTAAAGTATTCCTGTGGCAAATAGAAACTGATAAATCACCCATAATTCATATTTTAAAGATTGGAAGAAAGGTTCTCATTTCTCTTACACCTTTGGGACTAACAGCCCTTACAGTATCTTGGCTCAGTTTCCATTCTGAGGTATTTGTTAGCAAAAGACTCTGCTTACTTATAGCCTGGTTTAGGGGAGCCTGAAAAACAACTTCTTTTTCTTTGGGCTCGGTGTTTCCCTTTCGAGCGCCTAACACACAGACCGAGCTCTCGCTGTCCGCTGCAGGGCCGGGCACAGACGCGCAGCCGGGCACACCCGCCCTGGGGCCGTGTCGGGTCTAAAACAAAACTCCTTATTGTGGAAACTGCCATGGACCAATTCCTGCCTGTAAAGGTGACATTAGTTTCCTTGAGGGACTCAACTCTGCCTTTTCCCCCGACTCGGTGGGGCCCGGCGGGGTGAGGCTCCCGCCCGCAGATTCACGCTGCCGGTTCCCGGGGCGGGGGAAGAGCCGGGCCGTGGCCCCCGCGCACCGGAGCAGCGGCGCAGCAGCGGCCCCGCTCCCCCGCCCCATCTCCTGGGCATTACCGGGGCCATGGCCGGAGTGACCTGGGCTCTGTCAGAGCCGCTGTGCTCCTCGGTCCAGCAATGGCCAGAGTGACCTGGGCTCTGTCAGAGCCGCTGTTCTCAGTCCGGCCATGGCCGGAGTGACCTGGGCTGTGTCAGAGCCGCTGTTCTCAGTCCGGCCATGGCCGGAGTGACCTGGGCTGTGTCAGAGCCGCTGTTCTCAGTCCGGCCATGGCCGGAGTCGCCTGGGCTCTGTCAGAGCCGCTCTTCTCCTCGGTCCAGCAGTGGCTGGAGTGACCTGGGCTCTGTCAGAGCCGCTGTTCTCCTCGGTCCAGCAGTGGCTGGAGTGACCTGGGCTGTGTCAGAGCCGCTGTTCTCCTCGGTCCGTCACGGGAGCGTGGCCGCCCCGCTCGCGGAGCTGTCCCGGGAGTCTGGGTAAAGGCAGTGCCATAAGGGACCAAAAGAAGCTGTTCAGTCCATTGTTTTACCTGAATTAATTTCTGTTGGTCCTGCTGAAATGAACAGGCTTTGAATAGAGTATTTCTAGCACCAGCTCGAAATAGTCATTGTCATTTGAATAGGGACTGTTGAATAATTTGCAAGCGTTTTCATTTATATTACAGTACTTTATTTCTGTGCAGATATTTTCTTTCTGTTTTAATACCATCAAAGTTGAAGACATGCTTTCAGTTTGGCCCCTTATGAACAAAATAGACATGATTTTGTCTGACTCTTTTTTCTGAATCATATTATCAGTTCTACTAGTTGCTCGTGACTGCTGAAAGAGGTGTTTAGGAAGAAAACTTGGTTGGTTGCTTAGCAGCGAGCATCACGAGAATTAAAATTTTAAAGCTGCAGTGTCTGTATTTCTGTAATAGCTTTAAATTAGATATTCGTAATAGCTTTCTTTCCTTCAAGTGTGTGTTCATATTTGGCTGTCTTTGGAGGGGAATGTAACTGTGCTGTCAGGGTGACACCCATCACTCTGAGCCTGGGGCTGCCTGGGCCATCTCACAGACAGAAGGAGTGTGGGACACAGCAGGGGATGCAAGGTAAAACTGTTCTGTGATTGCATGTGGCTCGGACAGTCTGGGGAGGCATCAGAGGCAAAGGAGGGTCAGGGAGAGAACGGAGGTTTCAAGATGATAAGTTTAACAAAAGCCAGATTCTTGTGACACTGTGCTTAGAGAGAAGACAACTGAGAAAGAAGAATGGAGCTCTTTAAACTTGGATGAACAGAATCATGCTGTTCTTTGTCCAGTACAGTCTCAATAATTTGAAAAAAAATTAGTCTTGCCACATGTATTGTAGGACATTCCTTCATGGCAATATTTTATAAGCTGTGGGTGCAGTGTGCTGATAACCTTGTATTTTAACCTTATTTTATAATAATTTTTATATACTTTTTTTAAATGTTGGCAAGGTACAAGGTTATGTATGAGACCTAATTAAAATCCATTCCAGGTCAAGCTATTAATACATCTAAGTTGGCAAGTACTTGGGTTGTAAATATACTGCTATTAGTGCTGTGTGAGAGAAAAATCACTTGGAATGAAAATAGAGAATACTGTAAAAATAATATCTAAGTATTTAGAGGGATACTCTGAATAAATAGCATGAAACATTTTTTAAGTCTATCTTAAACCTATCTAATCAAGATTGGAATTTGCATTCAAACACAAAGAAATTGTGTTTTTATTTCATATGGCATAAAGGATTTAAACTATCACAGAATTCTTTAAGTTGGAAAAAACCCTCCAGGATCACTGAGTCCAACCTTTGACCAGTCCCCACCTTGTCAAATAGACCAGAGCACTGAGTGCCACATCCTGTTGTTTTCTGAGTACCTCCATGCATGGTGACTCCACTGCCTCCCTGCACAGTCAAATCCAGTGCTTGACAATCCTTTCTGCGAAAAAATTCTTCCTGATGTCCAACCTAAACCTCCCCTGGCACAGCTTGAGGCCATTTCCTCTTGTCCTGTTGCTGGTTTCCTGGGAGTCAAGACTGACCCCCACCTAACTACAGCCTCCTTTCAGGCAGTTGTAGAGAGGGATAAGGTGTCCCCTGACCCTCCTTCTCTCCAGGCTGACAAAATCTAAATATAACATAAATATATGAAAATATGAAAAAGTATGGTTATCCTTTATTAAAAAATAATGTTGATTGACTCAAAACTTGACCTTTTAGGTTTTTTTTTAGGTATGAGGGATTAGCATTTTCCTAAGGAAATTAGGCTTTTGAGCAGCTGTCTCTGCATGTGTGTACATTTTTGTTTGCATAAATTGGAGTGCTGTCTGGCAGAATGTTACTCTTTTGCCTGTTTGTGGTTATTATATATTACTGTATAAAGGGTTTGCAGGTTAATGATCTTACAGGGGAAGGGATGTGCTTCTGAGTGTCAGAGAGGAACCAGGAAACACCAGCACTCTCGGAAGCAGCAGGGAAACACCTGTAAATTGTCCCAAAGGAATTAGGGATGGCCTCTCACAAATGGTGAAGAGGCCATTCTATGATTCTGTGAGTGGTATATTAGGTGCTATGATTTTCTGCATCTTATTACCTAAAACCAAAAGGATATGAAAACTTTAATAAGCTTTGACTTCTGTGCATACTGGTGATGCTTTTAATTTTCTTTCGTGGCTTATATTATTTTGTTAAATGTCTGTTCTGTTTTCCAGAGGACACTTTTGCTAGGTAAACTTGTTGAATCTGATAATAAATCCTTACTGAAAGAGGCTGAAATGGTTTGTGTTAAATTTTATGCATACTGGAACACTGCACAGTTGTTCCTAGTGTGGACAGGCTGTTCTTGCAGTAGAAGACATGTTTCTATTGGAAATGGTGGCTCACCCTTTTCTCTTTTATTATCTTGAAATATTACTGAGGTAATCCATTCCAGCTCTATGTTTATTGTGTGGGAATTGTCCTTTTTTTCTGTAGGTAGAGTAACTGAGGGAGGAAAGAGAGTCTTATTTGTGATTACACAGACAGTGTAATTATATGCTTTATTATAATCAGTTTACATAGAAATGTGAATGACTGGGGACATCTACTGATCTGTAAACAAAATCGTTGTAGTTGAATATTTTGCAGAATTGATCAAAACCTAATTTTTAATTTTTTTTCTTTTTTTTTTAAGGAACTTCATGTTGGTGTTGCTTATGCCAGAATATAGTAAGCAAGGCAAATTAGCTCCAGCCTTGTGTAAACTTCTAATTGGCCAACATGATGCAATTAAGCATGGATTCCAGGTGGCTTTGGAAATGAAAGAGAACTGAGCGCTCTGGCTGGAAGCTGAACGTGATGACGGCCTGGTCTATGGTAGGGAAGCTGAAAATGGAGAAGAGGCACTCCAGAGAAGACAGAAATGTGGAACAAGACGCAGGGGAATGCAGTGCTGAATCTGAGGAATGGACGAGCTCAGAAAGTGAGCCTGAGCAACCATACTTCAGAGGCAGTACTCAGTGGAGAGAAAAGGAGGTTTCCACCAAACCGCATCGGCCGCTCTGCCGGTCCCCATGCCTGGATCGCCCAAGCTTTTCACAGAGCAGCATCACACAAGACTTGAAGCTAGATGAATGCAAAACAAATTTGGACAAGGAATACCAAGCTAAAATGGATTTTGCTTTAAAGCTTGGGTATGCAGGAGATCAGATCCAGGCTGTACTGAATAAGCTGGGAGCAGATGCGCTCATCAATGATGTTCTAGCAGAGCTTGTGAGACTTGGCAACAAAAGTGAATCGGAGGGACAAAGCACTGCCAGCAGTACCACTGGTACTCTGGTGTCAAGAGGCCCTTGCCCAAAGGAAATAGCAAGCCCTGAATTGTCACTGGAAGATGAAGTGGTGGATAACAGTGATAACTTGAGGCCAATTGTCATTGATGGAAGCAATGTCGCTATGAGGTGGGTGTCCCTGTCACAATATTTGAAAACAATAAATCACTAAAATATTAAAAAAAAATACTGATGGCAAAGTCATTTTAAGTCATGTAGACTATTACACTGATAATACATCTGTTTTATGGACTCTTTAGTCAAGGCTTTTAATTATGCTGTTACTCCTTTATATATAATCCATATTCTTGTTGCCCTGTCCTCATTTTAAATCCAAGTTCAAGTCTTTTGTTCAAACAGTCTATTTGTAGTATGCTTTTGTGTGGATGGGTTTAGTATTTTCAAGTCCTTGAACAATACTGAAAATTGTTTCTGGACATTAAAGGAAAGTAACCAACTAGGGTAGGAAAACTTTGTTCTTTCTAAAGTGACATACAGTGTATGGTAATGAAATGCAGTGAATTAATGGTATTGGAGCTCTTGATGATTGAGCCTGCTCAGTATTCAAAGCAATTTAGCTGTGTCAGAACAGGGATAACATGAGCTAAACCTGCTGACCAGCACAGCTGTGCTGCTTGCCCACCTCCAGTACTGACTGCAGTTTTGGGCATCCAGAAGAGGTCCACAAGGGTGGGGGAGGGTCTGGAGGGGGAGCCTTATGAGGAGTGGCTGAGGTCACTTGGAGCCTTATGAGGAGTGGCTGAGGTCACTTGGTTTGTTCAGCCTGGAGAAGAGGAGACCGAGGTCAGACCTCATTGTGTTCTTCAACATCCTCACAGGGGGAAGCAGAGAGGCAGGTACCAAGCTCTTCACTCTTGTGACCAATGACAGGACTTGAGAAAATGGCACAAAGGGGAGTCAGGGGAGGTTTAGGTTGGATATTAGGAAAAGGTTTTTCACCCAGAGGTTGGTCGGGCACTGGAACAGGCTCCCAGGGCAGTGGTCACAGCACCCAGCCTGTCCAAGCTCAAGAAATGTTTGCACAACCCTCTCAGGCACATGGTGGGATCCTTGGTGTGTCCTGAATGGGCCAGGAGTTGGATTTTGATGGTCCTTGTGGGCTCCTTCTGACTCAGGGTATTCTATGTACACTTGGCTGCTTAGGTTAACATAACCCAAGAGATACCTGTCCTGTGCCCCTTTGGAACATGTCTGTAGAGTACAGAGTTCAGCTAGCCAATCATTTGTTTATCATTAAGTGTGATTTTTTTTTATGAGGTAGTTGTGTGCTGTTTTAGAGACTCCTTTGAGTTTCAGAAAACAAATTTTTGATGGGGATGGAACTTAACTTTGATACAATTTCTTCTTTCCTATAGAAAGTTCTAATAAATATGCAGAACATTTAGTATCAGAGGAAAAGATTTTATTAACGTAGATGTTTAAAAGCACTTATCACCCATGGCAATCAGCATTGTTCATTCCTCTTTTTGTGATAGCATTTTATGGTGCTACTTAAGGTGAGCTCAGTTTGTTGGGGAAAGTGATATTTTTCATTAGGTCAGCTAATAAAATTAAAAAAAAAAAGGAAAACTTCATATTTACTTGCTTTTGCTCTGGGGATAGTAAAATTTCATCATTTATAGACTTTTAAAGTAGCAAGGTTGCTTTAATCTGGTGGCTGAATAGCTCTGTACAGTTGTCTTTTTCCAATTACATAAGGAGGCCTAATAAAACTTTACAGACTTTGTTTTCCTTATATCCTTTGACCATGGCAGCTTTAGAAGAAAAAAACAATCAAACCACCACAACAAAAACCAATACCAAATGTAACTTTTGTCCTTGCTGTTTCTAAAACTTGCATGTTCTTCAGCCATGGGAACAAAGAAGGATTTTCCTGCCGGGGAATTCAACTAGCTGTTGATTGGTTTCTGGAAAAAGGACATAAAGATATCACTGTGTTTGTACCTGCATGGAGAAAAGAACAGTCTCGACCTGATGCACCAATTACAGGTAACACCAAGATTTTCTTTGACCCCTTGGTTAAAAAGAAAAAAAAAAATTGTTGTCAGTTTGATGGGTCCCAGTACTGGGCTGTGGATGTGGTGATGATGATGTTGCACTCAACTGTTTGTTTGAAAACACAACAGTTTCATTGGTTAGGGAAAAAGCATTTAAATTTCTGCATGTGTTAACAATGATGTGGGTTTTGTAATATTATTGGATGGTTTCAACACTGTAGAGAAGCAGCAGAATTTTTCCCATTTGCAAACGTTGTTGTTGAGCATACAGGAACTGAGTCTTATTTGCTGGGTGAGCATGAAATAAGTACTAACAGGCCAGGGACTCAGTTGGTAGGGTTATCTTGAGCCCTGAAAAGGCAGCATGTGTTTTTACTTTGCATTTTACTCTAGGCTAACAAGGCTATTGTAATGCAGTAACATCTGAATTTCTGACATGTTCAGGAAGACTGAGTAAAGGTACATGGCTACAGAGTGGTTATGAAGTTCAAATATTGAATATTTGTACAGTGCTTTGAAACCTCAGAAATAAAATCCACATCTGGGTGTTTTTAATCATGAAGACTGTATGAATATAATTGCAAGATACTTTGTCAGACAAAAAAGGCAAGAATTTTCATAATAAAAAGGTTACATTTCTTTCTTATAAAGTGTTTTTAATAGCTGCTCAACTAAAATTATTTTCCAGATCAAGAAATCTTACGTAAATTGGAGAAAGAAAAAATTCTTGTTTTCACCCCATCTCGAAGAGTTCAGGGAAGAAGAGTAGTTTGCTATGATGATCGATTCATAGTAAAACTTGCTTTCGACTCAGATGGCATCATTGTGTCAAATGATAACTATCGGGACCTTCAAAATGAAAAACCAGAATGGAAGAAGTTCATAGAGGAGCGGCTGCTAATGTATTCTTTTGTGAATGACAAGTATGGGCTTTTTCTTCAAAAGTAAATGAATTTGCTAATTCAGCATTCTCAGGAAAAACTGGTCATGTTTAATTTCTTTTCCCTTAGATTTATGCCTCCAGATGATCCTTTAGGACGTCATGGTCCAAGCCTTGAAAATTTCTTAAGAAAAAGGCCAGTTATTCCTGAACATAAGAAACAACCGTGTCCTTATGGTAAGTGCCCAAGTCAGATTGATTTGTTGCATTTAAAGGTAGGTGAAGCAAGCAATTAACATCTTGTCATTACCAGAACAAAATGTATCACTTTTCTTGTTGCCATCCAAGCACAATGTTGCTTTTATACCCCTCATACACATATATATAAAAACAGTGTAGCAGAAAATTGGGGATTACAAGATACATCTTGTGCATCATACAGCTTTTTGCTATTTTATTCTGATTTGTATTTGAGGGAGGAGATTCATAACTAAAAAAAACTGTGTTAAAGCTGATTTGTTTTTATATCACTGTGTGTATGTTGTCATGATTGAAATCATAAGCCAGTAGGAAAAAAAATGGTGTGTCTTGCCTTTGATGCAGATAGAGATGGATGCAGGCAGCAGAGTCTGTGACTGCTTGCATATATAAAATACATCATTATCCTTAGAGATTTAATATAGAAATACTACTATTGCAAAGCGGTGAAAGATATAAAGAAAAAAGATAGCAACTGGTGGTATTAATGAGTTTTTGATTTATTTAACCTGCAAATCCTTTTCTTGCAGGTAAAAAGTGCACCTATGGGCACAAATGTAAATATTACCACCCAGAACGTGCAAACCAGCCTCAAAGGTCAGTAGCGGATGAGCTTCGAATAAGTGCCAAATTATCTGCTGTGAAAACTATGAGTGAGGGAGCCTTGGCCAAATGTGGCACAGGGCCATCCAGCTCCAAAGGAGAAATCAGTTCTGAAGTGAAACGCATTGCCCCAAAACGTCAGTCAGATCCAAGCATTAGGTCAGTAGCTGTGGAGCCTGAGGAAAAGTTATCAGCAGCCCGGAAGTCCGAGGCCAGCTCTGTCCCGTCTCTGGTTTCTGCATTAAGTGTGCCAACGCTCCCTCCACCAAAAAGCCATGCAGCTGGTGCATTAAATACTCGTTCTGCAAGCAGCCCGGTGCCAGGTTCCTCACAGTTCGTACATCAGAAATCCTCACTGGAACATATGTCCAGTGTGCAATATCCTCCTATACTAGTCACCAATAGCCATGGCACCTCAGTTAGCTATATTGACCAGTATCCCAAATATGACTCACTGGGGGACCATGGCTATTACTCCTTACTCAGTGATTTCTCCAACTTAAGCATAAGTAGTATCCGTAACTCAGATTATTACGGGGCTGATATGGACCAGGGGATGTATTCTAGAAACTCAAGCCCCTGTCCTGACAATTGCTTAAGCCATACAAGTAATGATTCTTATTCCTCTTACAATGACTTGTATCTGGGTGTAGCAGATGCCAGTCCAGAAGACAATGTGAAGAGCCACAGACTGCCATCGAAAAATCGTCTTCAGCCTTTCCCTCATGGTTACCATGAAGCCTTAAATAGAGGTCAGAGTTACGGACCCGAAGAGCCTAAGCAATCCCTTCGCAAACAGTCAGTTTCCCACTTAGGCCTACATGCCCAGCATCCAGTTGTTGGAGCACGGTCCAGTTGTCCAGGAGAATACCCTGTGCCTCAAAACGTTCATCCGTCAACTGCACAACCAAGCCGTGCCTTGGTGATGACAAGAATGGACAGTATTTCTGACTCTCGGCTTTATGAGAGTAACCCTACCAGGCAGAGACGCCCGCCTCTGTGTCGAGAGCAGCACGCCAGCTGGGATCCATTGCCGTGTGCGTCAGACTCGTACGCTTACCACTCGTATCCGCTGAGTAACAACCTCATGCAGCCGTGTTACGAACCTGTCATGGTGAGAAGCATGCCTGAGAAGATGGAACAGCTCTGGAGAAATCCCTGGATTGGGATATGTGGTGAGCCACGGGAACCTCATATCATCCCAGAACATCAGTATCAAACGTACAAGAACCTCTGCAATATTTTCCCTCCGAGCGTTGTCCTTTCTGTGATGGAAAAGAATCCCCACATGACAGATGCACAACAGCTGGCAGCTATGATTGTTGCCAAATTAAGAACAGGGCGCTAGAGCAGTACAGCCTCTTTTGGATAAATGAACCTGTACAGCACTTAGGACCCAGAGGAAAACTGACATGAAGGAAGAGGCCAATCTATTGTAAATATTTTCTACTAAGATAGTATAAAGTTCTGTACACAGTAGCAACCATATATATGCTGAGGCACTATATAAAAGTTGATTGTATTGCAAATTTTAAGATTTTAAATATAGGGATTTTTAATAGTATTTTATAGGAAATGCATACCTTGCTGCATGGATAGCTCACTAAGAACTATAATGTCACAATCAGTGTCTCAAAGCTGTTACTACAAAATTAGTGTTAGCAATTATATTGCATGTATTAGTGTACACTTACAATTTGCTTATAAACACCTAGTCGGCCTCTAAAAGTATGCTCTATACACACCCAGATGACTTTTAGGGTTTCAGCTTTGTCATTTGACACTGCCTACTGGCATCTTAAGTACTGAAGAAAAAGTAAACTTGCTAAAAATTAAAATTGTTTATAAAAGGAAAAACTGATTTCAGATTTTCAATGTCAGCATGGTTGTTGATACTTAAATTTCAGAACTGTCCCTCAAAAGTTTGAATAACTATTATTAAATTGTTCAATATGTTGGCTCAATCCAACAGAGGCCAAATACTTTATTAAATTAGGACCAAAACATTAAGGAATGTAAAGGCATGAGTGCCATTCAGTAAACTGAAACTTTAACTGTAGCTTCTCTCCAGAATCTCCTCTCAAACGTGCAGTAAGCAGCTGCTGGCCCAAATAACTAGACAAGCTGAAAATAAATTGTCAGTATTATGTAAACTGGATTACTCAACTTGAAGCAGCAAAAACTGGATGTTAACATGGAAGTTCATCAGTAACTGCAGCCCTTCCCGTGGGAGCAAGGATGGTGTTTGAGTGAGCCTGACATTCCAGGTGGCTGTACAAGATCATCTTCAAAAAGGGTGCGGGGGGAAGGCTGCTTCTTGAAAAGAGATGCTCCAGTTTGGGTTTGTGGCAAAGCTGTCCTGGTTTTTGCTCTTCAGATCCACGCAAAGGTGTGCATTTGCCTCGTGAAGGCTTTTAGAGTTCCTGTTTCAACAGGTGAGATAATTTTGTGTGGCATTGTTTGCGCAACTGGTATCTTGCTCAGGGTGGGAACCTTTGTAGCTAAATGTCTCCAAAAGAGGCGTTTATTGGTTTTTTTAAGCTGCACTGACTGTACGCCCTTTTTTGAATCCACTGTATATTTCAACATTTTGAACCATGACTAACTCGACATGGCTCGAGCTAGGACTTGTTGACTTCTACTGTAGTTTTTTTCATGAAAGTTGAGAAGGCCTGGTTTATGGCCTTTTGTTTCTTCATGAGAAGGTGTGACACTGCCTAAATGTTTCTTACTGTGAAACACACAGAACGTGAGGCTGCAGTCAGGGTTGTTTCTGGTGTTTTGATAATGGCTTGCATGCTGCTTTCTAGTTATCTGTTTGTCTGAGAAACAAAGTTTATCATTTCCTCCACTTGTGTTACTGTAGTGGTTGGTTTGATTCAGAATATCTTGTGGGCTCTTTATCATGTGCAAAATAGGTTCCTGTCATATAAAAAACCCACCAAATGAACCAACAAGAAACCACAATTATGGGTGCAACTACAGTTAATTTACTGACATTTGGTAACTGTATCATTTCACACAGGATAAATTTTCTTGTGTTGGTACAGGTGATGTATATAATGACTATGTCATTATGTATCTGAAATGAAGTAACTTGAAGGTGATTCTCTACTTGGTGTTTAAAAATAACAAGTTTTAATTCGTTGGTTATTCTCTCTGTTAGTGGGGAAAATAATTCAGACACTTGTAATAGCTGGGGGAAAACAGAATTAACTCTTGACCAGTTTTCAAAAACATTTCATATTTTTAATTTGCAATTAATTCTTATTCTCTTCTCTTGCATGATATAAGCAGCTGAGAGCAATGCCTCAAATAACCAGAAATGACCTTTTGTTTGTTGATACAAATTGTATCTCTTTTTCTTGATTGTATAAAAACTGTGTATAAAAAAAAAATAATCTCTAGATTAACTTCAGTATTACATTTTCACCACAATGTTTGTGACACCATGTGTCACAGGGAAGTAGCCCATGAATAATTATGGATTTTTTTATTTAAAATGGGCACTTGTAGTTTATAGACAAACAGGGACAACTTTTCAGAACCAGGTTATTATGTGCACAAATACTGTGTGTACACCTCAAAGCATTACATAGGTATCTTCAGTCTATTTATTAAGCAGATACATTCTTGCACTAAACTTTATGTAAAAATGTTGCTGTTAACTCATCTGCATGTGTTTAAAATGTAACAGTAATTGCTATAGACCCTATTTTATTCTAACCAATTAATTTATAAATTATTTAGGTATGAGATGAAGTTTATTGTGCACTCATGTTTTCCATCTTGCATGGAATTAAATATTTGTATGCAGAAAAATGTTTGTTCCATTTTTCTCCATTTATAAAGACAAGCTATTTTAAGAGAGGATTAGTGGATGATTTTGATGTTTCCTAATGTGGAAAACTCAACGGAGATTTCTGTATGAAGTGCTGGGTGGCTGATGGAGATACCCATTTTTGTTGGATTTGTCCAGTCATTTTAATTTTCACTAACCTTTGTTTTATTGATGGAAGAATTCCTTTTGAAACAATGGGAATGCTGTGAGAACACAAACCCAGCATACAATTTCCCTAAGGCACTTCAGAGGCAAATTGTCTTATTCTGAGAAGCTATTGGCATCTCCGTGCATAGTGACAGAATTGGCAGTGCAGCCTCGTGGAAACAACCTGCAAATTTTGTGCTTGTTTAGTCCTCCTTAGAGGTGATGCAACTTTTCTATGTGATGTAGTCTTTCCTGATCAACTACTTTAAGTGATAATTTGGTCATCCACACCTGTTTTCAGATATGTTTACAAGACAGTTCAAGACACTGACACATTCATTAATCTTGAGCGCATAAGCTTGGATTTCTTCTTACATGGAAGAGTTGATCTTATTAACACCTGATCATAACTGTCTATATTGTAAATACAAGACTTTGTATAAGTGCTCTTTTTTAGAGCATGGTATTTAAATGTTTTTAAAACTGTAAAAGAACAGTTCTAGAAACTATATTTTAATAAAATCCATGAAAAAACAATTCTAGATGAGGGGGGAAAAAAAGTGTGAAGGTAAAACCATGGACTACTGCAGTTGATAAGAGCTGAGCAGTAGATTTTAGTGCTTTACTGGGGCCAGAGCATTCTCTGGGAGTTCTGATTTACTTACTTTCATCTTCAGCTATATTACTTTCACATAATTTGTCACTTAAAAGTGTGTAACTTTAAATTCATAAATCAAAAACCAAATGCTTTATGGGATGTCAGTCTAAATGATTTCATGTTTTTTGTAAGAATTACATGTCAGTAATATAGTAAATTGTACACGATTTCACTGCTGTTAGTCCTGTTGTTGTCATATTGAGCTGCAGTAGTTGGCTTTATTCATTTGTAGAATTAAACATTACTGTTTAATTGTTGTAAAATTTTATAAATCTCTTTGGGTTTTTTTGGTTGACCCAAATATAATGTAAGTCTTAATGACAAAATGAGTGAAAATGGATGTTAAACCAGTATGTGGTATTCTTAAATCTCTGTAGTGGTAAGTGGGCACTGCTCTAGTTGCTGCAGCATGTCATTTATTTACTAGCATGAGTCTGTTTAGCTTTTGTAAAAATGCTTTAGCTGTAAAGTTAAAAATAGGTGTGGAGTATGGTTGCTTAGAACAAGCAGAAGGAGCTTCATTAAAAAAAAAACCAAAACAAAAACAAACAAAACAAAAAACATCTAAGTAGGTGAGTTTCCCCCTACATACTTCTAATGCCAGTTTGTCCCAGATTTTGTATTTTGGCATTTTGTTCGAATAAAAAAGTTAAAAATACTTGGTGACATGTATGCATACCTGATCTGGATCAATCCACAAACAGGAACATCGGGTTATTCTAATTTTTAAAACTCCACACGAAGGGGAAGGAACGTGCAACATTTCTGTGAAACTTTGTTCCAAAGTTGAAGTATTACTTGATCTTGACTTGCCAAAAGTTTACCTGAAGCATCTGTCACAGTTACCTCTATGGTGAGCATTCAGCTTTCCCACTGCTCTGATGTACCTAGTGCTTGGTTGTGTGACAGAGCCCTCACTAAGTGTATTTCCTGCAATATTTCAACTGGAAAAATACAATTGCAGCACAGAAATTATTCTTATGCCAGTGTTTGGTTAGCCTTTCAAGAGTCATTATACAATATTGCTGATTTTGGTCTGTATTTAAAGTTTGTAAATGTATTAAAAGAATTGTAAGAATCTAAAAGAAGCATAGGCTATCACCTGTTCCCCTCCTGCTCTATGTAAATGTTTTGCACAATTATTTAATAATATGAAATATGTTATAGTTTATATATATAAAAAATTTTGCTTATTTAATAAAACTGAGAGCCATTGGATTATTTGTTTTTAGCTTTTTATTTTTCAACCCTCTTTAGACAAGACCCCCAAAAAACTTTTTTGCCCAAAACAACTGTTGCAGTCTGTCCAAGTTATTTCTTGAGGTTTTTTTTAACTGATTGACTGAAAAATTCCCAGATTCTTTAGGTGGGGTAATGGCAGATACACAAGGCAGTAACTGCAGCTGATCAAGGTATTGGTGTAGTAGTAGCAGCACATGATTTTACCAAATGCACTTTCTCCAACGAGTAAAAAAACCACTACAGATGGTACAGTATGTTCCAGCACATCCCTATTTGAACTGTTATGCTTGTTTGCAATAGAAAATACAGTAATTTAAGTAATTTCATACTCAGCTAAATGCAGTAATAAAGGAACAAATCCTTTTCACTCAGAATTTCCTAAATAAGCCTAATTAACTACTGGGTAAGAGAAGTATTTCTAAAAATACTTGAAAGGAGAAGAGCTTCCAGGAAAAATCCCTCAAAACAGAAAGCTTATTTCCTTTTGCACTGGCACTGCTTGCTTTTATAGAAGGAAATATGCAATGTTTGTTCCATTTTTAGATGTGTGGTAACAAGCAGCTGCTGTAGAGCAGAATAACAAAAAACTAAAGAAGGAATAAAGAAATAATATTTACACTCTGGATATCTAGCTAAGCCTTTGCTTGAGAGCCAGTGCAAAGCACCCTTGAAGCTGCTGTTCTAAACATGCATTTCAACCCCGAGCAATGTGCTGTTGTTGTATGCCCCTTTTTGTATCCCTTCCCTCGATGTGTTATTCCTTCTGCTTAGCAAAACCCAAAAATTACTAGGTGGACTCAGAGAAAGCCTCAGTTTTACCCTCTAGCAGATCCACTTAAAAAAATTCCTACTGATGAGTTCTGCAATAAATATACACTTTAACTTCTGGGGGGTTTGACAGGTAACTGCAGAAGCCTTTAAAGTTGCAAGAAGCTGTAATACAGGTAAAGAAAACTGAATTTAAGAAAAACTATCTGGGAGCCATTTTTCTCAACAACTCTGAAGCAAGTTACTTGTTCAGTCCTTTTCTCCAGTGATCACACCAGCTCTCAGCAAACACCACAGTGTTGGTTATGAATATCAGCAAAATCATGAACAGAAGTAACATGAAGCAAAACACTTCAATCAAAAAGAGACAGTAGTGGCTTCAAGACTATCACTTGGAAAAACATCGTGACAAAAACATTTCAAAGATATTTATGTATCACATTCAGCCATGCTCTAGCTGGGATTGATCCCTGAAGCTTCATGTGAAATTGTAGACAGGTGAAAACTAGCACGATCTTATCCTGGCACAATCACTCCTCCAGGGCAGTATCAGCATCAATGAAATCAGAATGAGGGCCAGAGGACACTTTTCAGAGTGAAAACTGAGAAACAGCACCCAGGAGCAAGGTTTGCCTTCAGTCAGTTGTATTTATTTGTGAAAAAGTTAAGGAACATGGAGGGATTCCAAAATACTCTTAACTGTATTTGGCTACTTCAACTGGTTAAGCAAGACAATGGTTACTGTACATGGAATTAAAAACACAAGACCTTTATAAAACATTGATTTTACATGGTAAAAATCAATAAATCACAGCAACAACAACTTCTCCTGGAGTGACTATTTCCCCACCATCATTACTAGATCTTCCATGCCACTTAACTTATGCAATACTAAGAGTCACAGAGCACTCTGCTGCTGTCTCAGAAAAGTTGAAGGCCACTTTTTATTTTATGGAAGTCGTTCTGGGTCCATAACAATCCTCCTGTCGTGGGAATATTCAATTCTGCAGAGCTGTGAGGAAGAGGATTAAGCACATTAGCAGTGGGCTGGTTTGGAAGTTCACATCACCAAAGTAATTTTGATAGCATTTTATTTCCAAAATATTTCTCGTTTTTAGCTCTGGAACATTTATCTGCTGAAACGTTCTTTGTTTTTAATTGGTTTGTTCAAGAGAAGCAATAGTCCTAAAACGTGAAAGGTACAAGGCACAACCCAAAAGAAAGGTGACCAGGTATGAACAATTCTGAGGAGAAATGACAGCAGAAATAACCAGGGAACAATTCCCATCTGAACCTTCATCTGTCCTTGGCAGGCAGGAATACAAGCTCAGGTGAAATGCTAACACAGCAAGCAACTGACATGAGAACAGTCTCTCACAAGGCACAAATCTTACACTACTACCCATCTCCATGGCCTTAGAAAGAGTCGTGGGACTTAGAGACATCCAAGGATCCAACCCCTAAAGCAACAGCATGTCAGCAACTCCATCCTCAGAAAACTCCCCAAGTGGTCATTATTTGCCAAATTTGCTCCTGCTGTCAGGTAAAGCTGACACTGGGAGCCCATAAAAAGCACTTATCACAAAACCCAGATCATCTGCCTGAGGATGACAGCAGCTATTCAAAGCTTCAGACATTGCCTCAGAACAACTGAGCATGAGCTTTGCCAATACACATCCACAGCATACACCAGAAAATGCAGCAAAAAATGGACACAATCTTTTGGGAGGAGGGAACTGCAGAAAGACAAGGGCATTGCTTTTAGAAAGGGTGTGTCCCATTGCCTAGGCTGCAGATGCTTTTTCCAAGCAAAACATCAAGTTTTCATAATCTCTCATACCATCCTTTAGCACCTCCCTTCATGAGCCTGGTAGAACAGCTCTCTGCAGACAGAGGACTTAGAGGGCAAAACCAAAAAGTAAACAGCAAACACCCCTTCTGGAACAGGCCATACAAACACCTTTGATGGGGGAAGCAAAAAATCCACGTAGCTACCAGACAAAGAACAAGGTTTCTACAGAAAAGAAAATGTAAGCAGTCAAGAAAATCTTCCTTCTGCCTTGGGGAAGTCAGACCACCTTTCTAACACCACAGGTCCTTTGGCAAATGGAGGAGCTGCTATGCAAGGGAAATAAGAGTAATGAACAAGCTGCCATTGCAGCACTCCTGATGAAACCTGGATTGTTTCCAGGCACAGCTACAGGAATAAATTAGGTTCTGCTCCTTTCTATTTGTGGTAGCAACAGGTTTTCCTCATGTTTCTTTCTAAGATTTTTTTTTTTCCTTGGCATCCTGCCAGGCTGTAATCTGAGTGGAACAAACTGTCCGCCCCTTTCCCCACACAAAGAGATGCAGAAACAAACACGTGTTACTTTTGGCCTGGTAGGTGCTTTCTCATTTTCTACATGAGTATTTTCTAGTAATATCAGTTGCATGACACATTACACTGTTCAAAAAACAGCCTGAAATTTACGAATCTGGCTTGTAGCTTTTTAGAATTAATATACCATCAGTCCTCACCATTATGAAATCATATTTCAAAATGCAGTCTAGGGCATCTTCCTCCAAAGGAACAGGATGTTACTGAGAAGGGAAGGTCAATAATTTGATGCCAGGGAGGATGACCAAGAGGATAGAGAAAAATGGATGCCCTTCTCAGTTTTAAAACTGGAAGCTTGGGATCTGAACACAACTCTGAATATGTGAAAATACCCCAGGCTGCATGATTCTCAATTCTTCACATTGCTACTAGATTGGACCCACCAACCACAGAAAAGAATCAGTGATTAGAAGGTTGTCTATTGAGTGTTAAGGAAAATAACTACAATTCATTTACATTCTGAAGCATTCCTTGGATTAAAATAATGGGAGATGAGTTTGTATGTATGTGATGAAACTGATTTAACAGCTTACACCATTCATGTTCCTCTGACTTCAAAGTGTGAAATAATGACCCTATTAAAACATTTCCAATGGGATGCTTTAACTGGATAAGCTTCACTTAGTAACAAAGGTGATCTGACTACAGCTTTATGGAATGCCCCTGTTATTTCCAGGGCAATCTGTGTTTCTTTACTGAGGTCAGATCTGCAGCTCTAAATTACAGCTGCAGCCCTAAAAGGTCACTGGGCAGTGCCAGCATATTGAAGATCAAAGCCCCAGCTAACAGAAACTTCCATTTTCAAGCCTGCTGGGGCTGTGCTGATACCTGCTAAACAGCAGCATTTCATAATGCTTGCAATGGTTTCTTTTAAAAAAGCAGGAGGAGTGGAGATAGCAATATTAGAAGATGGCATCCTCAAAGGAAATCATTAGGGTTAGGTTTAGAGACAATAGTAGGTATTTGGGTCAAACTGTTTAAATAGAAATAAAAAGGGAATCTCAGCCCTAATTTTTCAAGTGGCATAGTAAAAGGCACAGAGAGAGAAATGCATTTCGTGGTTCAGGGGCAAAGTCCCACCCACGCCAATACTCACTTTGTACTGAGAGGCTTCCACTCATCCCTCACTGGCTGATCAAGCAGGGACATCATAGAATAATTATCCAACATGAGACCATCAGGGTCATCTGTCTGACCTGGGAGTTTCCCAAGAGGAAAGTCTTTCCATCGTACTTCATCTAGATAAAAACAGTACAAAACCAAGAAGTCTGAGTTTCCCAAAGAGATTTTTGAAACACAAGATCACCCTCCCCAAGTCCACCAATACTGCCCCCTGCAACTCAGCCATTCAGCACATGATCTGCACCAATGTCACAGAAGCAGAGGACAATTTTGCTTCTGTTCTTAAAGCATCCAGTTCTAACAAGCTCTTCACATCAGTATATTTAAGATGTCTCTTTTTTTGCTTTTTGTACTTGAGAAAATTTCCCAATGAATGAAGTACAAGAGTTCAATCTTCTAGTGGCTGGGCTTTTTTCCCTTTAAATGTCATTTTGACTCCAACTCCTCTCCACCAACTTCCTCCTCCTGTGTCTGAGTCCCTCCATGACTCATCCAAAATTCTTAGCAACAGAGACCTCCAACCCCAAGGAGAAAGTATAGCTACTGTAACAAAGCTAACAAAACACTGGATATGCTGCTTATTCCTTCTAAAACCCTGTCTTGCTCCTTTCTTTTGTTTGCCACCATGTCATAACAACCAGTTTCCCAGAGCTTAGGGAAACTTAGGTTCACAGACAACCTGTGCTTTCAAATACCCCCAAGTCTGACAAAGAGAAGTCCAAGAAACATCCATATTTTCTTCACCATTCTCAGCTGGTATATATGCTGCCCCATCAGCTGGATACACTGAAATTTTAAACAGTTTGGAAAAGCATAATAAAAAAAAAATAAATAAGACAGTAATAGCATGCTCCTGGAAAATACACTCACAGTATTTTATGGGCTTAAGTGAAATGACTCCTGAACACAAACAAAACACTGAAAACCCCACATTTTTCAGTAATTTGGCATTTAGATGACTTGGAAGCACAGTTTAATTGTGACCAGCCCCAAAGGGCTGGGATGTGTTTGCATTTCAATTAACATTTGTCAGTGATGAAGACTGTCTTAGAGGCACTTTTTACCTGCAGTGATCTGCCAGGCAGACCCTTGCAGTGCTGCCCTTTTCTCAGCAATGGCCACCATGGTACCAGAATGAGCAAGTCCTTCCAAAGCATTTGCTTCAGTCACCATCTCTTCTTCCTCCTCTTCCACTTCCTCTACACCATTGTCTCTCTCTGGCACGTCTTCTTGTTTCTCTACAGTCTGCCCTTGATTTTTAACCTGATTTTCTTGCCTGGCTCTCCACTGTAAGCTCTCTATAGTATAAATTGGCTGTTCACTGCCATCTGAAGAGAGGCCTGGACTGGACAGAGGGGCACCTCCTTCTGTGTAAATGGAAGCAAGGTAGAGCAGGTTCTTCCGAGAAGAGCGCGGCAAGCGAGGTCTCATGATCGTGAGGATCCTAGAGAGGAAAAAGAGCAATGAAAAAGTCTTAAAAGGGTTGATAAATCTTCATCTGAAGGCTTTTTTGCTTTTAAGTGTTTGTTTTCTCCAGGACAGCTGGCTCACATAACTCATCTAACAGGCAAAATCTGATTATTCCCTGCTCAGTGTATGCTGGAATACTTTGTCTTTGTGATTAAAATTAAGGACTTGGGATACTTCTAGCTGAATTACTGCTTTACTGTTTTCTTGTATAGAAGTTAGGAGCTGTGGTAAATTCCCATCACCTGAATAAGGTCACATCTCTATCAAGTCACTCTGAACAGGTTGCTTCTTTAAATACCTCCCCAGAAAACTTCTGCTGTCATTTGGAAGGTGCAATCCTTTAAAATTCTTTTCCTTCCTGTCTTTGTGTGCAATCAGTTGGGAGGTGAATAGCAGCAAGCATGGCTTTATATGCACCTGTTACACTTTCTACAAGAGGCAAAGAAAGGCAAGGGAATGCAGCTACAGCTCAGCATATCACTAGGGAACCAAAGCTGTTACAGAGCACTGTTTGCTGTTCATTTTCTATTTCACAGCATCAAACTTACAGCTGAAGAAGATGTGGGGTTGCCCAGCAGGGAGCTTGCAAGCAACTGTCAGTCAGTCTTATCCACTGCAAAGGAACTTTATGGAGGAACAGCTCCTTGACAGACACCTGCTTGTTACACTGTTGTTTTTTCTTCCCTTCAAAGAAGATAATGAGAACAACAGGGTGCTCAAAACTCATCAAAAATATACCCTTCGTCCCTCTGCGTTTTTACTGGAGCCCATCCTCAAATAAACTGTCATTTTAACCCAAGTGCATGACCAGATGTACCAACCAAATACAACATCAAGGCTGTCATAAAGGACTTGACAACACATGGACAGCTCGGGTAGCTCCACCAGACCTGACCACAAAGCAGTGCAGACATTCCCAAGCTGGCCCTGTGCATGCCACAACAGACAGGAAAGCCACGAGATGTGTTTGAACAGTATTATCCCAAATAAACGCAGTGGACTGCATCTGGGACCCAGTATCATTCCAGAGAGCTCTGCAAACAGCAGATTTAACAGCTGGGAAGCAGCAGCATTCAGGGATCTTGGTACATCATGGATATGCTCAGCACTGACTGAAAGCACCAAATCTTAACCTATGACTGCCTGAGATACTGCCAAAATCTTTGTGCAGACCAGAGCAAAATCTCTGAGCCAGACCAGGAGAGGACAGAAAAGGCACCAAAATAAAGGGGTGCAAACCTCTGCAAGGATACACAATGTCACAGTATAAAAATCCTGTCAGGAGAAACCTGTAACACTCTGAATAATTAAGGCCCTTCGGTGCCCATCTCTGGAATGAAACGAACAGTCTGCCAATTTTAACAGTTATAAAGAGTCAGGCACTGAAAGGAAATATTACTTATTACAGGTGTGTAAGTTTAGAGGGCATAAAAATCCTGTGATAGGATCAATAAAGGACAGCAACACTATTTAGTATCTTATAAAGGCAGGCTTCTGTTAAGGGAGAAAAGAACTGGGAACAGGGATCTCATACCACACCCCATGTAACAGTAGCAGATAGCACATCAGGATGTTATTTCCTACAAGTATTGATATCTGCAGAAATTAGCACTTAATGGCCTGGTCTTTCCTGTGAGAGATTTGCTTTTCCTATCTTGAGGAGGCTGCAGCAAACTCATCAATAACAATTTAAAATTTTTGCTAAGAAATACAGGACATGCACAAGCTGCAGGTGAAAAATCTGAGAAATGCAACAATAAAAGCTTTATGTTCATATGACAAAATGCACTAATTAGGCCACTGCACTTTATGTATATGTCCCACCACTTTACTAGTATAGTTTTACACAGAAGAAGAAACAGTTTTACACAGTACAGAAGAAACTCCTATGCTTTTTTAAACACAGAAATTGCAGACACACTCACCAGCATTTACTTTGGCAATGCCAGTCAGCAACTCAGAAATCCAGTTGATCAAGAAGTGAGGCCGGAGTTCTGAAGAGTCAGAACATTCCTTCAGCTCTATAAACATTTTCTCTATTAGGATCTGTGTAAAACTTCGTGAAAGGAGGCCTGACAGCAAAGGCTGCCAAAAGCAGTAAAATGCTGGGGGAATTTTGAATTGCCATACCTCTTTATTTGCTGCAATGAGAAGAAAAAAACGAATCAGAGAAGCCAGAAATTGGTGCTTTGTAATGTTTTTATGAAACACAGGTGTGACATTTGCTCCAAACTAAAGAGGTTTGTTCTCAGATCACTGATTCCAGGATATCTCCTGAAGTCCTCACTGAACCTGAAACTATTATTTTTCTTATGCTAGGCAAGTAAAATAATTAGCAATTTGATAATTAGCACATGGAAATTAGTAACACAGGAAGATCTATCTGTTTTGCTAATCCCTTTCCAGTTTCAGCTTATTTCACATATAATTAAGAGCTACTCTATCTAAAAAAAATAATGCAAAGAGAAGGTTCATTGTGCAAAGCAACATATAATCCAAAAGCTTTTAAATTTTTCTACTGTTATGTAGTCATGGAAATTTGAGAATCTTTCTTGGAAAGTTCTTTGGCTGTGAAATAGGGGATTTATTTATTTTCATTCCCTCTAGGTGCCTAGTTCTCCTGCAAACAATAAATGCAGCTCCACACATATGGGAAGCAGCTTGGAACTAAGATGCAGCTGGTGAATGAGGTTCAAAAAAAACCCATCCATTTCGATTTGCTGCAAATCTTCAGTGTAGAAGAGAAACCAGGGTGAGTTCCTGAAATCAGCAAACTGCAGAAAAGGGTAGAGATGCAAGCCTTGAAAGATGTTTTGGCTAGATATTCAGTGCTGAAGAGCTATCCTTCCATCCCAAGAGATTTATGCAAAAGCAGCAGCTAAACATGGCCATCATGAGTTCTGGAGAACAGGGCAAAAGAGGTTTAAGGACCCAGATATACAAGAAATATGCAGCCAATTAGAGATTTCAATATAATGAGAAAAAAAAGACCAGACTTGGTCATAACACTAGCTGTGCATTTTCTACTTGGGTGATGCATAAAACACTCACCTTCATACTTGATATTTAGCATCTTCAGACAATCCATCTTTGGGATGAGAAAGCCATCACTGAGAAGAGCTTCAGCCACTGTTGCCCTAGAACAGAGAGTGCCACTTATTCCTTCATGTATCAAAACACCACCTGCAGCAGTTCTGAAACAAGTTTGACTGACAAACACCTGGAACTGTGAGGAGGGAAATCAGAATTTTCTGTTTGAACAAGAGACCTGGTAATGCTGTTCTTGTAAGGCACATATATTTTATATTCAAAGTATCAGGAGTTACAGCTCTTATCTGTAACAAGATACTCTCCCCTCTGCAGTTACACCATTTAGATTTCTCAAAGCAGGTCAAATGCAAAATTATATGGTAATAAGGAAGTCTCAACTCACTAGGTCCTGGAGGCTCTGTAGTAATAGAAAGATAAAAAAAAAATAGAAAATGCCAAGTATTGCCCTGCAGTTTTGAAGAATTCCAAAGGTTACTGTGAAATCAAAATCTCTACAGGGTTGAGCTTTTGAAGACACTGAAGATGCTGCATGCCTTGGCGCCAGCATCACTAAATCTGGGAGAACACCTTGGAGACCACCTGGCACAAGGACCATTGCTCATTAGCACACATCAACAACTCAGTCCTCAAAGATGTTGAGGAAATTGACTAATTGCTTTCTCCAAGATCAGCTACAGGACACTATGAAAAGGCAATTTAATAGCTCTACAGGCCGGTTCAGCACCATACCTTTCACCTCAGCTCTTTAGCAGAGACAAACCTGTTTTCCTGCATCAGGTCTTTGATCTGAGCCAAAATCCAGTCCAGTTCTGAAGAGGAATCAGACCACAATTCTCGAGACTTTGAAAGAGATGGCATAGTCTGCATAACCTGAGTGAAGGGAAAATTCAAGCATTAACAGAAAATACACTCCCACGACAAAGACATTATTGCTATGACAAGAAGATGCATGTGCCACCTGTACTTCATCAGCAGCACCTGAAAAAGTTCACAAATGTTCCTCTTTCTTGGAATCTCCAACAAGCACAGGTCTCCTTTATAAACCTGAACAAAGTGCTTGCATTAGGAACTGCCAGAGCTCAAATTGCTTGTTCTCTGTAGTGAAGTTTTCCTTTGGCAAGCCATCTATGACAACGTTAGCAGACAGACCTGAGCAAGGAACTAAGGCAACAAGGAAGAGAAAACACATTGCCCAAGAAAGAAAAGAGAATTAATGGAAGTGCTGATCATCAGAGTGTACTTACCCGGAACTGCTCATTCTTGTAAGATATCAGAACATCTCTGACTTTTTCTAGAAATAAACATAAATATATTATTTAAGCAGAAGATCAACTATGTAAGGAAATTTTGTATCTATGGAAGCTGCTTAATTTTGCTAGATTTACACTCAAGGAAGGCATGGGTCAAATGAAGCCAGCAATTCTGTTGAGATAACACACTAAAGGCTCCCAAAGCTCCCAGACTTTTCCAGCAACATAAATTTTCTCAAGTGGGGTTGAACCACAACTTCCATATTTTATCACTAACAGTAGCCAAAGACAGGTAAGCTGGATAAACACAGCTCAAAAACAAATTCCTAGATTGGTGTAGGAGGAAATTGTTCCCATATGCAGTTTATATTCCGATGCATATTTGTATTCCTTATACTTGCATTTTGCATCAATTGCAACAGTGCTACAGTGATTCACAAAGTGCAAAAATTTGGAGAAATACTACCAAATCACTCAGTCAACACCAGGAATCCACCAAGACCCAAAGAGGAATCCCCAAACCTGAGCTGAAGGTGTATCTTTACGCTAGAAGATGACACATTTAAACTGCTCTCTTTAGCATATCCAGTCCTTGTATCTGCTGTTGCTCCAGGAACACCTACCATGGAATTCCTTGTGTTTCTGACAGGCCTCATGCTGCGGGGTTTGACTCTCCCATGCATCACCATCCAAATCTGCATTTGCTTCCACCTCTTCCTGCTCTTCTTCCTCATCCTCATCTTCTTCACACAAGTTATTGCCCAGCTGACGGTTCCAATACATCTTTCGTAGCCAGTCCAGCACAACATCACAACCTAACAGAGAGCAGAAAACATCTTCTCAGTGAGGATTTCTTTGTTATGGCAAAAAATAATAGGTGGTATATTGCTAACTTGAATTATGAAAATAAATGCTGTTAAATACACAAAATACTCCATTAATGAAACGTGAACAAATGTAAAAAACCCAAACAAACAAAACCCCCAAAACCAAACCAAACCAAACCTGTAGAAAGAAACCAGGAAGAAAAAAAACCCTAATCCAGTATCACAGACATGGTAACTACCCATCATTTTTTTGGAGGAAAAAATTATTGGACACTGCTATGGCACTGCACCTTGCTCAAGCTAGGTCAAATTTAAGCAGCAACTAGGTCCCTGCAGTGGCATTCAGATGAGAAAATGAGTCAATACTTTATTATCACCATGGTCAACACAGCATCTACAACAATAACAGAATTTTTTTGTGCAGGGACTGCACTATGCATACATTAAATAGAATGGAAAGGAAATGCATCAGCATTTACCCAATTCAATCTAAGGACCATGCTGAAGATTATTTAACTGGATTCTTAAGCCTTAACCCAAAATTTCCAGGAGTCTCTTCAAATGCTATGAGCTGGTCATTCACTCAGGCTTGCAGTATCCACATTTCCCCCTAAACAGGATTTTTAAGAATTTAGGTATCACTAAACCATCAGGAAAAGCTTTTACCTATTTCCCCATGACAAACTTCCTGTGCTGTAAAAAAGCAAAAGCACCAAACTGTTGAAACCAGCTGTTGTTGTTTCAAGTAATTTTTTCAGGGGTAGGAGAAAGCCTCTGAACATTTGCCCCGTGAGGAACCACGGGACACAGCTCAGCTATCCTGACAGAGCAGTGGCAAATCCTCCCAGAGTCCGATATCACAACAGCACCCCAAAACAGAGGCAGGGGCGCTCCCCTCAGGGCCTGCAGCTCTGGCACTGCCACCCCAGGCATGCCTCAAGCCACCCCTCCCATGCCAGCGCCGGTGGCACTCACCCTTGCGGCACAGGGCCAGCCGCGGCAGCTTCCCATGCGTCAGCTCGTGCCGGAGATCCACCACCCACACGGGGATGTCCACCTGCAACAACAGCCAACACTGACCCCTCTGCTCCTGTGCATCAGCCCTGCACAGCTGCAGAGAGCCTCCACCAGGTGGGAACAGCACCTCCCTGGACACTCCTGCGCTGTAGTTCCCCTGCTTCCCACTTTAGGGGTGGGCCAAGATCCCCCAGCTCTCTGACGCCACTCCTCCTGTGGGCTAGGATCCATACAAACGTGCATTTTACAGTTTAAGTCCTTCTTACATGTTAACATGTTAGTGTTACATGCAACAAGAGATTTCTTTCCAGGCAGAGGTGTTACATGTAATTTAATGTAACTGAGAAGCAATTAAACTGTATTTAACTGGGTGAGACATTCTGGATAACTATGTATCAAAGACACAAATAAGACCACGTATAATACTGAAATTTGCATGGTAAATTGCATGCAGTTTTTTTCAGCTTTCCTGAGGACAGCTACCTTTAACTATGCAAGACCTTTGCTTTTACGCTTGATCAGTTTTAAAAAGTGAGAAGCAGAACTTTCCTCAAAAGCTCAGGAAAAAAAATAAAAATCAATGAATCATTCTCACACAGGGGCCCAAACATATACAGAAGAGCCTCAAATACTGTCTGTCCTTCACTGTCAAAACTTGTTCAGTCCCAGGTATGATGTTCAGTGCACCTGGCAGTAAAAGGACTCAAGTTGGTCCTGCTACTACAATCACAGCTTGAACCTTTCCTCCACCACCCATGAGTGGAAAAGCTCACCTGAAGAAAGAGACAAGAGATGAAAATACCTGAAAATGTGAGTGTTTTTATGTATAGCCTTGTCAAAGATTAGGATTTACAAACCACAGATTTAGCTCTTTTCCTACCTCAGTCACCAAGAAAGCAAAACGTGTGACTGTATGTCAAGTGGGACTACGCGCATGTAAATCAAGACTTTTGATCACAGGTGATTCAACAACCTTTAATGATCATCAGCCTTTGTTACTCTTATGGTGACTTCAAAACCAAATTTTATATCCAGTTGCAATAAACCTGTTTAAAACTTTGCAGGGGGAATAAACAAGCATCTATAGCTGTTACTTTGGTTACAAAAGAATGACCCCCCACAATTTCATCTCCTCAGTATTGTCAATTATCAAGCAACTCTTATTCAATAGTTACCTCTCTTGCTAATTGTCTCAGAGGAATGCTGACCGTCTTCTGTTTCCTTTCTGTGATCAAGTTGACAAATCTGCATGCAGGTTACAGAAAAAATAAATTACTATCAGAAAAAATAAATTACTATCAAGAGCTGCAGAGAATCTTGGAACTCCAAAGACAAACTCCCCATGTACTATACAACCCTGTATAGTACACACACAGCCACAATCCTGCGGCCCCAGAGATGCAAAGCGAACTCAGACGATGGAATAATGACATGTGTCCAGGTCTTTCTCTCAAAAGCACAAGGGCCTTGAGAGCCCTTACCTTACAAGAGCCAGCCCATAAGAGAGGATGAGCTCGTGTGACTTCAATCTGCCAGATGAATCGAGGACCTTACAGCGAATCAGTTCTGCCGTGCAGTCCACTGCAAGAGGCATTTTTGGACCGTACCTGGAAGCAAAGGAAAACCAGGTGAGCAGGCTCACACAAATACACTCACCCTGTAAAAAGGGCAGCTTTGCCACTACATTTTCTGCTCTGTGGTACATAACAGCCTAAGGAATGGTATGCTGGGACAGCATCAAAGGCTCTTTCCAGAAGGGTTCTATTGGAACAGAGTTGTTACATGGTTACTCCTAAGCACACGTTAAATGAAAATTTACTGATACACCAAGCACACAGACAAGATGCTTTACCTAGGCGAGTCTTGTGCACGGATGCAGCAGAGGCAATTTAGAGGCCTTGGATATGCTCACTGCCACAGAAATCAGCCCGTGAAGTTGCGGGCACGCAGGGATTCTGCCTCCCCTGCTCCCACGGGGCCATCGTGCTCTTGGCAGAAGCTGCGTGCCCGGAGCCTCCCGCAATGAAGAAGGAGCCCGGCAAGAGGGGGCTGCCTGCCCGGCCGCACCGCCGGCCTGCCCGCACGGCCCCGGCCGCGGAGCTGCTCCGCTGCGGGGCTGCGCTCGGCTCCTCGGCCGCCCCGGGCCCAGGACGGCGGGGGCCGGGCCCAGCCGGGGCCGAGGGCACAGAGCGGCCGCTCCAGGGACAGAGGGGCGGCCCGAGACCCGCATCGCTCCCGCCCGCGGCCCGTACCGGCTCTTCCACGCCGAGACGCGGTCCAGCGCGTCCTGCTGCAGCCGGCTGTCCCCGCAGTACAGCCCCACCATCACCTGGTCCCACTCCGCCCGGCCCCTCCACGCCACCACCGTCCGCAGCGGCTTCAGCCGCTTGCGGGCCGGGGACGAGCTCTGCCGCCCGCGGCCGCAGGCCGGGCCCGCGCGGGCCGCCATGCCGCCGGCGCCGCTCCTCGCTCCGCCTCCCCGGCCTGCCCGGCCCGGCCCTGCCCGGCCCGGCCCGCGCCGCTTCCGCTTCCCGCGCCCGCCGCCCGCCGTGGGTGCGGCCGCCTGAGGCGAGCCCGGCCCCGCGGGAGCTGCAGGGGTGCGGCGCGGCTGGCGGCAGCATCCTCCGCGGCCCCCAGGGCTCGGGGCCAGCGCCTTCTCCCCTTGTGCGTGCGGGGAGCTGAGGGACGGCGAGGTGTGTCCTGAATCAGAGCGAGGGAAGCCTTGCGAGAAAGCTCAGGACCATCCCCAGCAGCCACACCCTGTGCCCCATCATGTTGTCCAAACGCTTCTTGAGCTTTGTCAGCCTCGGTGCTGTGACCGCTTCCCTGGGGATTCTGTTCCAGAGCCCAACCACCCTCTGGGTGAAAAGTCTTTTCTTAATAGCCAGTCTAAACGTCCCCTGACTCAGCTTCATGCCATTTCCTCGAGTCACTGATCACGAGAGTGAAGAGCTCGGTACCTGCCCCTCCACTTCCCCTCGTGAAGATGTCGAAGAACACAATGAGGTCTGACCTCAGTGTCCTCCAGGCTGAACAAACCAAGTGACCTCAGCCCCTCCTAAGGCTTCCCCTCCAGACCTCTCCCCTTCCTCCTGGCCCTCCTTTGGATGCCCAAAACAGCACGGAGTACTCAAGGTGGGGCAAGCACATTTCTTGGTGAAGAACTTTTTTCTGATATCCAGCCCAAACCTCCCTGAACACAATGTCAGGCCATTCCCTTGGGTCCTGTCCCTGGTCACCAAAGGGAAGAGATCAGTCCTGCTCCTCCTCTTCTCCTCATGAGGAAGTTGTAAATTGTTGAGGTTTCCCCTCAGTCTCCTCCAGGCTGAACAGACAAAATGACCTCAGCCCTGCTCATCCAGGTTCCCCTCAAGGCCCTTCACCAGTGCTTAGTTTTTGTGTAACAAAATACCTACATGTGATTTTTTTTGTTCAAAAAGAAGTACATAATCTACACTACTCAATACCACTTTAATGTAATTTACTTTATTGAGACATAGATATAAATTAGGAATATTCTCCTTTTAACTGGATAGTCTTGTTATGTATGTTTAATTCTGAAATAATGGAAGTTTTTGAGTTATAAAAAACCCTACATCCCAATGTTTATACAGCAGGATGATGTGCTAAGATGATTTTGTTTAGGAAGTAAAAAATTCAGTATACAATAACATTTAAGTTTTTAAATTTCATTAAGGTTGTATTTTTATTTCAGTTTTGATTAAGTTTTGTCTCCATGTATGATTTTTCTGTTCACAATAGCATTTTAAGGCTGCTTTATTTTTCTTGAAACATGAGGTAACTTCCCTCTATTCCAATGCAAGTGAAAGAAAAAACACTGCAAACATTTCAGGCACAAAGCACACGAGATATTTCAGAGGCAATGATAGTTGGTAATACGTTTTTATTTTGAATCAGAATAAAGACTGAGATACTGGATATCTCAGATTCTCAGGATGCAGTGGGGGCCAACAGTTCCTGGCAGGTCACTCAGTGAGCCAGAACCCAAGCATGAAACCAAAACTGCCGGAGCAGGGTCCTCATCAGCCCAGCCCCAGCTACAAGTTAGAAGTGACCCATGAAGTTCATCAAGTCCAACTCCCTGCTCCTTGCAGGACTATCATATGACACTAAACCATATGGCAAAGAATGCTTTTGCCTCCTGTAATGAAAGTATCAGTAAAGAGAACATATTCTTGCAGAACGGCTCAGGATTTTTCAGTAAAAAATTACTTCACGCATGCTGACTGGTCCTGCTCACTTGAACTGACCTGCAAATCAGCGTGGAATAAAAACAGCTCCCCCTCCTTTTTCATGTTCCCAGCACTCCCCAGTGTGGAAGCATGAGGAGTTGCTTGTCACTGGAAAACATCAACACAGCTTCATACAGCATAGGAGTGATGGGGAAATGGGGCCTGTGCTTGACAACGTGGCTTTGCCAAGAACGTGAGAGTTCCTTCCCTTCTCTAGACCACACTTCTGTCTCACGGAGTCCCTTAGTTGCATGTTTCCCCAGCAAGAGGAGCACTATGAGGCATGTTGCTTCAGTGAATGATAAGGGAAAAGCCCTGCTGCCTGCTGGTATTGCCCATTATCAGAGCAGTTTGTGGCGTGGTTCCCTGATGACTCCAGTGCAACCCAGGGAAGGAAGGGGCTTAGGCTTGTCTCTGCTTATGGCTGGCTCCTTTGGCCCTGCTGGGGAGCTGATAGTTATAGAATTATAGAATGCAGAGAGTTGGAAGGGACCCACAAGGATCACTGAATCCAACTCCCGAGATCATTGTCCAAATGATCTTGAACTCAGGGAGGCCTGGTGCTGTGACCACTGGAGAGCCTGGTTCTCAAAGATGAGCTCATTGGTCTGCACAATTCACCAGTGGGTGAACCCTTACCATTTATCTTTGGGATTATTAAAGAGAGGAAAGCCCCAACCCCTCATTTAGCAAAGCATGTGAGATTGTGCTTCATTTTGACTGTGTCTGGGAGTGAAGTACCAATTTCAGTGGCCTTAAGATCCCAGCTACCTGGTTGGAGCAAAAGCTTCCTCTTTATTCTGGACCAGGGTAGACTCATGCTGGGAGATAATAAATGTGTGAGCATTGCTTTGATGGTCTTTCTCTCACAGCCCTGATTGGATGCCTCAGGTAAGAACATCATTAGTAACAATGATGAAACCACAGCACCCATGATTTTAATGCTGTTTGTATCAGCTTGTCACTGACCGTAGATAGCTATTTGAGTAACTTGGAGTGGTGAAATCACATCTTCATGGTTCCTGTTCCTTCTGCCAACTGCTGTAAATTGCACTTTACGGTTGCATCATAGATGCAAGGTGTAAGTCCCTCTGACTGTATTTTTTTCTAAAATGTTTCCTGCCTGCCTGTTCTTGAGCTTTATGAACTGGAAACCTGCAATTTCTAAATGCACTGAACAAAGACTTTCCATATCCTAGTAGTTTTACTTTAGTGAGTGTCTCAGGCTCATCTCCATTTGGGAGATTTCTCAGCATAATTTAAACTGTCAGTCTTGCTGATACTGCATAAATGGAGAAAAAACAGACAATAGAAATAATATTATTTGCTACTCTCTCCCTTCCTACCTTGTTCCTGTCTAGACTTACAGAGTCATAGTGTGTGCTGAGTTGAAAGGGACCCATTGAATCTGACTCCCAGCCCTGCACAGGACCATCCCCAAAAATCCTACCATATGCCTGAGAGCATTGTTCAAATGTCTCTTGAACTCAGACAGCCTTGGTGCTGTGACCACTCCTCTGGGGAGTCTGTTTCAGCGCTCAAGCACCCTCTGGGTGAAAAGCTTTTCCTTGATATCCAACCTAGACCTCCCCTGACTCAGCTTCATGCCATTTCTGCCTGTCCACTTCCCTTTGTGAAGATATTGAAGACCACAATGAGGTCTCCCCTCAATCTCCTCCAGGCTGAACAAACCAAGTGGCCTCAGTCACTCTTCATAAGGCTTCCCCTCCAGATCCCCCCATCCTGTGGTCCTCCTTTGGACCCTCTCTAACAAATTAATGTCTTTTTTACATTGTGGTGCCCGAAACTGCTCACAGTACTCAAGCTGGGGCCGTGCCAGTGCAGAGCAGAACAAGACAATCCATCCCATGGCCAGCTGGTGATGCTGTGCCTGATGCCCTCCAGAACACGATTGGCCTTCCTGGCTGCCAGGGCACTGCTGGCTCAGATTCAACTTGCCACTGTCCAGGATCCCCAGGTCCCTTTCTCCAGCACTGCTCTCCAGCCTCTTGTTCCCCAGTCTGTACATACAGCCAGGGTTGCTCTGTTCCAGTACACAATCTGGCCCTTCTAAACTTCATGGAGCTGGTAGTTGCCCATTTCTGTAATTTGTCCAGGACTCTCTGCAGGGCCTCCCTGCCTTGGATGGAGTCAGCAGCTGCTCACAATTTAGTATCATTGGCAAGGTTACTTAGTATTCCTTCAAGTCCTGCGTCCAACTTGTTAACGTTGAAGAGAACGGGGCCAAGGATGGAGCGCTGTGGAACCCCACCAGTGACCGGTCTCCAGCCTGATGCTACCCCAGCTGCTCACCCCTCTCATAACATGGTTATTCAGCTGCATGCTGGACATTTTATCCAAGAAGATATTGTGAGAGACAGTATCAAAAGCTTTGCTGAAATCCAAAAAGATTACATCAGTTGTCTTTTCTAGATCAACTAGGTGGGTTACTCTGTCATAGAAGGAAACACGTTTGACAATCAAGACTTCCTCATGAAGCCATGCTTCATGTGTCTGATGCCTGCATTGTCCTCCAGGTGTTTTTCAATACCTCCCAGAATAATATCTTCCATGTTTTTAGTGGGCACTGAAGTGAGACTGATCAGCCTGCAGTTTCCAGGGTCCTCCTGCTTGCCTTTCTTGAAAATCAGGACAATGTTCATCAACTTCCAGTCAGCTGGGATCTCTCCAAATTCCCAAGACACTCAAAAATCATGGAGAGGGGCTTTGCAATGACATCAGCAGCTCTTTGAGAATTCTTGGTTGAATCCCATCAGGCCCCTCAGATTTGTGGAAATCCATCTGGAGCAACAAATCATGCCCAATTTCAGGGTCAGCTGGGAGCTGATAATTCTTGCAGTCACGGTCCTCCAGCTCAGGACACTGAGACTCCTGGTGTGTGCTTCTTTTACACATTTTCATTTCCAGAAAACTTCTTCAATATTTGCAGTCTTTCTCATCTCAGACTTCCTTCCACTCTGCTGTAAATGAGACATCCTCCATAAGCTCCTGCAAAATGCTGATATCTGCTCTAGAGTTAGCCCCCTCCAGGTACTCCTTAATGTTCCTCCAACTTGGAGTTACTTGTGTGCACTCTGCTAAGCCAGTGCAGCAGCAATGAGCTGAAAGTAGATCACAGAATCACAGAATATTCTGAGTTGGAAGGGACCCACAAGGATCATAGTGTCCAACTCTTAAGAGAATGGCCCACTGGGGATCAAATGCACAACATGGTTAGCACCGTGCTCTAACAAACTGAGCTGATGGCAGGTTCTGTATCGTTATGGGGACATGAACTACCCTGGAGCCTATTTGTCTGGTTTACCTCATTGGAATCCCTTGTCTTCTGGATACCACCTTACATCTTCCTCCTCCTTGCCTTTGTATTGACAGGTTGGGAAGGACACAATGTCTAACATTCATGGGGTGCATAACTGGTACAAGCAGGACCTGAACCCTAGCACCCTCCCTTGCCTCTGAAACTGAAACTGAAAACTGATGTTTGCTACAGATTGTGATACAGTCTCTGGCTAAAAGTCAGTTGCATCCTTGCTGTGACCCAAGCCCTGAAAATGTGGCCTTCTCCTCCATGAAATCCATCAACCCATGGCATTTATTTTTAGATGTGCCTGAGCAGCGGGAAAATTCAAAGAAAACTTTGCCAGGGAGATCTTTTCTGTGACTCATCTGTTCTAGGAGGGGAGAGTTTCTTTTTCATGTCTCATCTGGGAGCGGTCCATCCTCCAGTTCCTCAGCAGGCCAGCTTCTGACGTGTTTCTGAGCCGCTGCACTTACACAGAGTGTGCGGGGCCAGAGAAGGAGGACTGTGCTCTCCGTCAGTGATTTGAGGGGAACCATCCTTTTTTAAAATATGCCTTTCTGTCTCCCTCCCCCACTTCCCTTTTTCCTCCTTCAGTGTTGCCACCTTGTAGTATTTTAATCAGAGGAAGCAGATATATCAAGGAAGTCAATGGCAGGGGCGAGGTGGGTGGGGGGGGCAGAGAGGAAGAGGAGGAAAATCACATCACAGCCCAGTCTGCCAGTGTAAACACTTGATGATTTCCTGTTATTGTAGCCTAAAATGTACCATGACATCATTTGCAGGCCTCCCAGAATCACCCAGAAGGAGGAAAAGCCAGCATTCCCAGCCCGCCCCCAGCGTGAATCCAGGGGATTCAGACCCTATAAGGCAGTGAAGCTCTGCGAGCAGCAAAGATAGTGTTTCGAAAGCTTTCTTGTTCTTGGCAATGTGGAAATTTCACAAACAGGAAAAACTGCTTTTACTTTTCCTAAAGGGGAACCGTTTATGCCTCATGAAATATTAATGCCTTGAACTACAGTTACTTTAGAGGCAGAGCTGAAATACATGAAATGCTCTTAGCTGAGGACAAACACAGGGAAGCCCCTCACCAAAACCACATGAATTTATCACTACCAGACATCTACTTTTTTGTAATACCCACTTTCATTCCAAATCACTCTACACACATGGCAGTTAAGTCAAAAGCTGTGGATTATATAAAAAAGTACATAGTGAAATTAATCTGATCATTTTGAAAGGTGAAGCTAGCTCTCAATATAGCAGATAGTGCCAGTGAAATGTTCTTCCTCCATTTCTGAGCATTAAATAAATTCCTGGAAAGTGAAAAGCCAAGCTCTGTGGAGCCTAGATACACAAACTATCCTAAAATTTTACTCAAAAAGTCAGATTTCTGTCTCTGTTACAGTTAAGTATGCAGCCTGCACCACTGTAGGGAACAGAATCAGGTTCAGTGAGATGGGCTCTTGTAAATGTTTTTGAGAAGGACAATAACTAGGCTGGTTTCACAGCACATCCTTCAGCTGCAATCTCTTTGGACAGACTTTTACATGACCATAGTGGGATATCTGCAAAATCTGGTTGGTTTTTTTTTGTTTGTTTGTTTTTGTTTTGTTTTGTTTTGTTTGGGTTTTTTGTTTGTTTTTTTTCCCTAAACAAGGTTAAAAACTTCATAAATACAGAACTGTATATATAATCATTTGGACTCATACCCTCCCTTGCCCACCTGCCAACTGCCTGACATGTCACTAACTGCAATGTAACTTTTTGTTATTGAAACATGAGAAAACAGTGTTTTCATTTTATATCTAAGGAAAATGAGACACTGAGATTAAATGAACCTGAATTCTACAGAATAAAAAGAATCATCTGGGTTTAAGCCAGTCCTTTGCCCTCTGGATAGTGTCAGAATATTAGATTTGTTTTACCATAAAGTACACTTGAAATTCTGAAGAGAGTCAGCCTAGATAAGAATATAAGCTAGGAAAATAAATAAAACACATCTGAGATTTATATTAAAAGTAAACAGAATGGTCTTGCAGTTTACTGGACAAAAAGTAAAATCATGTATAAATATTGCTGGGTTTAGTTTCATTTAGACTTACTGGAATACAAAAGTGGGCTGTTCCCCATGAGCTATTTTTGGATAGGAAAACCAAGATATTCAATTCTTCACCATGCTGAGCTCTTTTCAAAGCTATATATACAAGATGATTATCACTCATTAAGTAGTTTGCTCTTCATTCCCAGTGCTGCAGGGTGCAGCACTAGGAACTGAAATGAATTTATACAAAGCTGTGCCAGTACCCTGCATCCAATGAAGTCAAGAGCTAGGTTCTAATGACAGCATCAGGACCTTTCAGACTTACACCCAGCTGTGCTGCAAGACAGGCCCCAGGACAACCAAGTGCTCGGGCACCATTGGGGTGGGGTGTTGAGGACTTGAATTAACTTTGTTATTCTGTGTCATTACAGGTAATTGGGTGGGCTTGACAAGGCAGGAGAGGAGATTCTTCTTCTAAGCACTGAACTTGCCAGGTCCTTTTTGCAGTTAGCCCAGCTCTGGGATTTTTGCTGAGTATGAAAACTGGTGGCCTGCACACTGAGAGGGGAGATGGCAGCAGGGCTGTACCTGGCAGAGGATGGGTGGCCACAGCTTTGGAATGAGGGACAGGTACCTGTGGAGCTTTGTGAGGTATGAGTGTTCATCTGAGACACTGGTTTGTGTGTTTCTAGGATATGGATCTGTGTTTGTGCAGGAGGAAATCTGGGTCGTGTGCTGAGTCTGATTTCCTTCTCACAGCACAGGGATGATTTTCCACATGAGGCTGCTTTCACTTGGTGCTTACACACTGCAGGCTGCTGCAGTGCTCTGCATGGCAGGTTTTCTTCAGGTGATTTTTGATATGGGCAGTCTTTGCTGCTAAACGTTTCCCATTTTGGTTTTATGGCATGATGTGATGCCATGTTTCCTGGGTCTGGGTGAGATAAAAATGACACAGTACACGCAGTACTGTGATGTAGTGTGATTGGGATTTATGAGAATTCTTAATCCCTTATGACAAATGCAAAATGATGTAGAGAGAAGATCAGAAGAGATTACAAAGTAGAACTGATGGAAGTTTAGGTTATGACACATTTGGGAGAGGAGCAAAGTGTGCTTCATTCCCACTGGTTGGTACAGGTTTTTTTCTGCTTATAGCCAGGGTAAATCACCCAGGAAAGTTTGACTCCATTTATTGGGAAAAAAAACAAGGCAAAATCAAAGTGAAAGTGGAAGAGCAATCATTCACTAGGGCAGTAAAGCCAGATTTAGGATTGAGTATCAGACCAGAAACAAATCAGTCTGTTTACAGTTACAAAGAGCCAGTCCAGAGGTGGCTCTTTCTACCAGTACAAATTTATTAAAAAGCATTACTCCATTTGTTTGTTCCAGGAAGACAGATCAGATATCACCTGTCCATGTGCCTACAGACTTATGCCAGACCAAGTCTCATCCCTGCTGAAGTGTTTTAGCATTGAAGCATGAAATCAGCAAAACTCAAAATGCCCTAGCTAATCAGACAGAAATGTCCTGTCTGCTTCAGACAAAATGTTTACTGTCAGCAGTACAGAACTGTGTGAATATGGTATTAGTGTTCACAGAAAGACAGCTTGTGTGGAAAAAAAAATATTCTAAAAGAGAATAAATACTTTATTTGTATTTTATCGGTCTACTTCCTCTAAGTTCTTTAAAATGGAAATTGTCAGAAAATTCAATTGAAGGGAAACTGTCACAGTTCACATCTACGGCTTGGCATAGATTCAGGTACTTTGAACATAAATTCTGTCCTCACACTTGGCCTTTTACGTTCCCTGAAGTCAATAGGCAAGATGGGTTGGTGGTGCTCTGGTGATGTACTTCACCACTTTTTTATATTGTAGTGGGACAACACAGGGTTTAAATTTTTTTCCAAGAAAGTTCAAGTTACCTTGGCAGGCTGTTACAGATGGTATCTGACCATGTGTTAGTTAATATAGTAATGGATCGTGTTGTCTGTGTTGCTGAAATGAAATATTTACTTAATTGACGTTGCTTGAAATCTTTACTATAAATTGTATTTTTTAATGTCTTTTTTATACTATACTGTATTTTACTCTATTTTTACTATAAGTTGTGTAATTGTAAACATTGAGTTGAGGACCTGATGACCAACGATAAGAACAAGTTTGCTTCTGTGGTAAGCTCTACCTTGCTATTCTGTCCTACCTCACACCATCCTGTTCTATACTTATTATGCTTCTGGAAACATTCAGCTCCTACAAATGCATCAAGTCATAGGGTTAGTAGAAAATAGGAATGGACTTTCAAGATACCACCTAGTACATATTCCTGTCTTTAAAGCAAAGTTAACTATCCAGCTTCGTATTTTCTGACAGTGCCAACCACACTGCAGGAAGTACTAAGGCGAGCCAGTGGAAGCCCTTGGAGCTCTGTGGCAGAGTGAATTCAGTTTCTCATTCAGTCCTCCACTGTTTTTGGTGGTAGTGACATGGTCTGCAGGCCCAGTCCAGGATGGGGCCTGTCCCAGTTTCTCTGTATGACTGAAAACCTTTCCAGAGCAAATCAGCTCCAAACTCAAGCAAACTCATTGTGCTGAGGTCCTGTCATTAGGGAAATGCAGGGAATATGTATGGTGGGGAAGGTGAGAACTCCTGAGCTTGGAGATCTTCTCAAAATTTATTTGGGCTTAAAAACCTAATTTTGACATTAGTAGCTTTTATCCTTGTCATTTTAACTCAGGGAATTTTCTTTTCTTAACAATGAAGAAACAGAAATGGGTTAAATGAGAGAAAAAAAATTGTAAGACAAAGCAAAAAAAGTCATGGCTGTGTTTTAAAGGTAGAAGTCTGTGTTCCTTTTGAAAACAGAAAAATTCTCCTGAAACCGAATAGGCATAATTGGGGCTGAGTGTCTGCTTCTTTGTGTCTGTGGCTGAAGACAGCAAATTCTGTGACACAGAACAGCCAAGAACACAGTATGTATCTATATGTCTGTGTATGTGCCTACCTGTCAATCTGTGATCTATCTATCTATCTATCTATCCACCTATAATTCCTCTTACCCACTCACTCTGCTTGTACAAATACCCGTAATGCCTTAATTCTCTGCATTTTTTGATCAGAGATACCATGTGTTTAGCAAAAACCTAAGAAAAATACATGATGTCATCTCTCATGCCTTCATCTGTCTGGGCTGGGTGGTGTGTTCTGAGTAGTGCATCAGTGTGTTCCTCTGTAGGGGAAAAACATGCTGGGTGCAGAGAGTGTGTGTGGAGTTAGGCTTGCCCAGGCATGCACACCTCTCTGTCATGTAACCCTGACTGTATCACACCCTGTGATGTTAACACATCACAGGAATTCCCTTCACTTCCCTCCACTGTGAGTGTGTCAGCTGAGTGGGAGAGGTGGCATCAGCAGTCCCAGATTAGACTCCTGCTCTAGGCAGCTTCTGCACAGTGAAGTTCTGGGTTTGAGTCCACTTCATGTTCTAGCACAGAAACAGATGCAGTAATTACCTAGATGACATTGCCATGGGTCAGGGATTGGTGTTCACCTTGAAAAAAACCTGATATTTGAGCAAGAGCCAGGAGTAATGCCATCAGTATAAAATGTTCCTGCATTGGAATAAAAATGGCTGGCAACTCCCTGTATATTTTTAAGGTTTCCAAAAATAGGTCTAAGTCACAGGCAAAAATGAATGGAGCTGAGGCTTAAATGGAAAGAACTGGTAAAGGATTATTTGTCTGAAATGGTTAGTGCTGAGATCATCTTCCACATTACATGCCACTACCTGGAAACATGGGCCAGATTTCTTTTCCCTTTTTATGGCTTTCTGAGCCCTATTTTCCAATGCATTTATTCACTTGACCAAGTTTCAGTACAGTGGGGAGAGCTGACTTAGTATTAGTGTTGAGACTGAGAACCCCACCCCTGCCCTGATTCTGCTCTGTAGGAGCTGGAATTCCTGGAGCACAGAGTCAGTCTTGGAGCCCTGGAGAAGCAGAAGAAAGTTAGATTATAAGCAGTTGCTCTGTGTGTGAGGGAGAGAAGGTTTTTAAATCATAATGTCAGGTGAGAGGGAAGGTCAGGGATAGTTGAGTGGGAGTAGGGGCTGACTGGAGGGTTAACCCTCTGGGGAGGTGCACTCCTCTGCTCCAGGAGGAATCTGATGTTAATCAGTGAAGCATTAATGCATGGGTGAACCTAGAGCATTTTGTAGAGGGGAGAAGGAGAATTTTGAAGCCAGCTCCCAAACTGCAGTTTGGTGCTAAACCCACCCATGTCTCTCAGGCATGGCCTGGGCTGAAGGTGCTATTCTGACTGCATTGGAGACTGTCTTTCTTGGAGGTTACTGTCCCCACAGAGGTGCCAGCAAATCTGCATGTCTCCTTGCCTCCTAACTTACTTCTGTCACCCCGATTAAAATCTATCTTGCTAAAAATATTTGAGCAGGTTCTATTGACACACAAGCAAGTCTGGATCATTTTGACAGGTAAACATGCCTACATTAACAAGGAGGGTGGTGTAATAAGAGCAGATATGGAAAACAAAGAGCTGCTGCTGACTAACATTAACACTAAATGTGCTTCACAGTGAGATGATTTTGGAGTTGCTCTGTTCTGGTCCAATTAACTGAAAGCTTGCCAACAGCTGGAGCATGATAGGTACACTCCTGGAGCACTGGCAAAACAAATTCAGTTCACCAGGTATGAGACTGCACCATGATGGGAAACAAAATGCACTGAATTAGGAAATTAACTTCAAAACCAACCTCCTGGTCTGAATTAAAAAGCTAATGTAAATGTGACTTTCTCATGCCGTTGGTGGCTGAGAAGCTGGTAATCCCCAGGAGACCTAGAGGATAGTGACGATGGGGATGTGTGAAAAGTTTTTAACAACTATTTGTACACTGGTACCAGGCGTATTTCTATGTGTGCAGGGTGAAAATGTCAAATACATAACCCTGACTTTCCAGCTGTTCTCGACACCTATGCAGCCTGGACATGGACACTTTCCAAGTAGAGGGGCATATTTTATACCATTACTGTGCCTGAGGACACAAAGCATTAAGATATGGAGAATGAGACTCCATATTAATCTGCATCTGTTCTACAACTTTGCAGTTGGTGAGATTCGGATCAGACTATTGTGCAGTTTTTCCCTCTTTATGTATCATAGAGCCTGGTCAAGAAAAACAGCTGTTATTCTTGTCCTGTTATCTGCCTCTCTGGCTCTTGATGCTAGCAGTGCTCTGAGGTGCTTGAACTGTAATACCACAGAAGGCTTGAAAAATAAACTCTTTGCATTGACAGCTCCAAAAAAAATATCCAGGAAACTAGTCTCTTAAATTAAGAATTGAGATTGTATGTAGAGGAATTTATTTATAAACTATTAGCATAACATACAGAATTTGTACTGTTGCCTGAAGCCTTAAGACGACAACTTTGTCAGCCCCCTCTGAGATAGCCAATCCTATTATATTACTTTGATAGCTAGTCAAAAGGAGTATAAAACCATCCAGTCACCCACTGACACAGCTTGTAGGACCAAGGAGAGGTATCTGCTAGTCTCTGTTTCTAACCTAGAGGACACTACTGCCTCCACTATCTCCTGTCATAACTGGGTTTTCTTTGCAGCAGAAGCTTCCCGCAATTACAGCTCATTGTGAGCGTTGGTGACCCACGTGCCTTTGGGGGCGGAGTTTAATTTTAAATAGTGAAACTGCATGACCTGAAAATCTCTCTCAGAAGTGGCTTCTCCCTGGTTCCTGCTCAGTAACACTCAGTTTGGTCCTTCTTTGGCCCTTTTCACCATCTTGGAATATTCTATTTGCAATTACTCCTGATTATTAAATGTCGATACCTTCAGAAAAGCCCAGTGTAAGTGGATGCCTTCCATGTAGACTCCTATGCAGTGGTCACCAGCATCAGAACCATCTGGAGCCTGGTTCTCACCCCCTGCTGAGGTTGGACTGGCCCCTCCCATTCTCTGGCAGGCATGGAGGGAAGAGTCTGGTGGCCTTTGTTCCAGCCTCCAAGTTCCCAATCTCTGAGTCAGAAAGGCAGTGGCCCTACATGGTCATCACACCAGTACCATCATCTTGGCTCCACACCAGCCATCTGAGGAGGCAGAGCAGGAGAGAGGAGGAAGAGAGGAGAAAACTCCCACAGAGCCTGTTTCTTTGGGGCACTGAAACTGTGAAGATCTTGGCTGAAAACTCCAAATCACCTCCCTTTCTGCAGCAAAGCCTGTTAGTACTGCATGTAAACTATTGGCAGTCTGAGCCTTATTGAACAACAACAACAAAAATTTGCTAGATTTTATGTCTACAAACTTAGAATTGTCCTGTTAAGAAAGTAATAGGGATGGAGAGCAGAGCATCAGATTTTGTTAGATTTGGGAGATTTAATCTTCTTTTTCCATCATGGTTTGTTACAGTGAGGCCTTTGCTGGTCAAGGCAGGTCTGGTGGATGTCCCACAGGTTCTGTGGACTGCCTGTTGAGGAAGACATTTAGTGCAGGTAGCTCAGTGTGCAGGCTCCAGTGCAGGCTGAGGACTGAGCTCAGGGACAGGAGGTCATGGGCTGGCACGGGCCCTTTGCACGAGGGCCTGTGGTGCCAGCCAGGTGACCAGACACTCAGAGACACAGCAGGAGCCCATGACTCAGAAGATCCCCGGCTACGCCAGCACAGACTGTGAGGATGTAAAAGTGCAGGGAGTCCTTTGTTCACAGTCCCTCCCTGGAGGCACCAGGACAAACTGTGATTCTGTTGCAGCATCCTTGATAAAATTACTTAAAACCACCAGAGGCCTGAGACTCTGCTATGGGAACCCTGGGGTCAAGCTGGTAGGGCAAACTTGTCTGGCTGTCTGAGAGTGGGGTGTGTAGGGAGTCAAGTGGGGCCCTACCAAGTCACTGGAGCTGCTTTTTGAGAGGGGGCTTTGGTCCCAGCACTAAAGTCTCTGGTGGTGGCAGTGTAACTGCCAGAGTGGCTGCTGAATGGTCAGACAGGGAAGTTTCCTTAACATGCCTCAAGGGGATAAAATGCAATGGGTAATGTAGGTGTTTTACACTTTGCTTCCAGTACGTTTTTAGCTGGCCATGATTACTGTAAATGCTTAATGGCCTCTGAGAAATACATGTGAGTAAGCATGTTTCCTTTTGGAAACACATCACACCCTCAAACCTCAGAATAAATACCAGTGGAGTTACTTTTTAGATTAGATAAATTTTTCTAAAACTGAAAGCCCTACCTTGATTCTTCCCATCACTCACAGGAATAATTTTTCTTCAGTGGTTTGAGGTGAAACAGAGCAATGGGATTTATTCCAGCTCCTCACTCTAAGGAGAAGGTGCCAGTATCAGTCTCCAAACCACCTGTTGTTCCAATCCTGCACAGATTTAAGGGCATTTCTACATTGGTACCTTTCACACAAACTGGCAAAACATATTCCCATTAATTTTTTTATCCTTTCTAGTGATGTTATCTGTTATGTGGGTTGTAAGTATTTGTAGTAAAGTCCCAGAATATCCATTAGATTTCCTTTTGTTCCCTACATTGCTGCAAGCAGTACAAGAAGTAGAAAGCGTGAACATCTGCTCTCATAGGGTACAAACAAAGCAAAAATGAAGATGAGGCAATTCTAGCAGATAAGTGGTTCTTAATTATTTTTCATATGAACGTTGCATTCATTGCACTCCTTTTGTCTGGTTTGGATCCCTCCCCTTTAGTCTCCCCTGCACAAACAGCATATTCCCAGCACATCCCCAGACATACAGGAAGAGATGAATGGTGTGGGCCATACAGTGAGTCATTGCTCCTAGTAAAGCCTTCTCCATGCTCCTTGCAGGGCTGTCACTGCCAGTAGGGGATTTATATGCTGGAGGCAATGAAGAACTAGGGCTTTACAAAGCATCTGGCAGACACAAATCCTTGGGATTTCCAGGCAGTTACAGCTATTTCTGCCCTGGTGAGTGGACAAGCCAGGAGATGGGACCATATACTGCAATGAATTCCTTTTCTTGAGACGGAAAAGGCATCAGATAAATGGGTTCACAAATCCAGTGGCCCCATCAGCTTCTGCCCTGTCACTGCAGCTGCATGTGAATGGAATAATTTGCAGCCTTTTCAAATCCTGCCTTCCTGAATGGGGTGTGCTTTCCCCTTTACCCCTCTCATCCTTCCAGCCTAAGAATCACCGCAAAAGATTACCCTGATTCTCAAGACATAAAGATGTGACTAAAGTGATAGTGTTTGCTTGGGAGGAAAGATGTTTTTTACCCCTAAATACAATTAAACACTAAAAAGATCCAAGATCATAATTTACAGCAATTCTTAGTGAACCTACAGGCATTAAAGTCTGAGCAGAAGGAAAGCAGTAAGAGCAGGAGAAGGAAGTTTAGTTGCAATTCAAAGAAGACCTCAGAACCAGGCTGGTTAATTTCAGAGTCATGTTGAAGGTGCAGCTCTCATACTATAGTAACAATTTCATTTTGTGCCTTCCTTTAGTTATGTGAATCAAACTAAATTTAGCCCTCTGAAATACACCTCTAGTACGAAACAATTTTTTGCTTCTATCTTCTGTCAAAGCCATGCAAAGGGGAGCTCAACTTATTCCTCATTAGTCCAAAAACCCATATGCTGTTAAAACAGTCCCTTGTTTAGTGCTCATGCTAAATAATTCTGGTATGTCAGAGCAAATAATTAACGTGGTTCTTTCTGCTTAAAAGAAGCTACTACAAATGGCTTGATGAAAATAAAGCCAAGACAATAAATCCCCAGTGAAATGCCAGACCTCTTCCCTAAGGAGAATGCTTAATGTCATCCTGGTTTAATCTAATTCTGAAATACTTTAATATTATTTGGGATCTGAGCAGTATGGGAGTAACAGCATTTTTGAGGCCCTGGGTAATGTTACTCATTTCTCCAGCCTCCTGCAAGGAGGACTTTTAATTGGTTGATACCTTTACCCCTTGGAATTTCATCCTGAAGTCAGAGGGAGATGTAAGCCCTCTGCAATTCTCAAGGAATCCACTGATATGGCTATTCTCAGACATGGCCAGGCAGGGAGGGCTCAGCAAAAGGCTGCTGGATGACACCATCATCCATGCTCCTCAGCAGCTGCTAAAGGAGAGGTCTGCAGGGAAGGTCAGGTCTTGGGGCAGCACCTCCACCACAGGAATTCATCATGGAACTGGGGCTGGAGTGCCATGAGGTTCAAATTTCAGATGTCTTGTTCTCCACCTCAGCAGTGAAGAGGAAGGGGAAAAGAAAAAGCAGGAGAGGAGGTGAAGTGAGGAGACTCATGTGCCTGTCACAGGATACTCCTGTCTTTCAAAGTGGCATGAATGGTATTTTGTTTGGCTATTGATAAGAATAATAGGGAAGAAGGACAAGGGAAGCGGCTGGGGTCAGAAACAAGTGTATGTTATGCTGAAGCTTTGTCTCGGCCCTTCAGACTCTTTGGGACTGTTTGACATGAGGTTTATGGCTTTCTGTGGACATGGCCAGTGCCTGGCACACTGTAGGTGGGAATACAGTTGCTTTGGATCTGATGTTTCACTGGCATGGGGATTTATTTGTCTCATTAGCCCTCCTGTCATTAGCACTATGAAGAAAATCTTGGGTCCCTGGATGTTAAACTATGGCGCCTTAAATTTGGCAAGGGATAGCCAAATAAGATAAAGATAGCTAGACTTTTATCACATGAAGTTTTATCACCTTTGCAAAAAAGATTAATGGAATTCTCCAAAGAGTTACCTAAGTCTTATGAGGGAATGTTGGTATAGAAGTTTCAATAGAAGCAGAATTGGGCTCTCCCCATCATATGTGTTGCTGGCATAAAAGAAATCTCCACGGAGTCTCTTGAATTTAGGGAGAAAGCTCACACCTAACATTTCTGGATCCAAACCTGGCAAAAAATCACAAGCAAGTGACTTTATTATTCTGTATGTCTTCTGTCAGTATCTATTTCTGTAGGAAATAAGTGTAAACAGTCTTGTTTGACCTTGTCTAAGAAAGTCTCAATGTAAAAAGAAGACAGAAAAGGAAGAAAACTTTGTAAAACAGCCTCTTAGGCACCCTGTGACTTTCTGTGCAGGAAAGTTACACCAGTTTACGTCAATCAAATTATACTCATGTTTTTTCCTATGTAGGCACAGCATAGAGATTCTAGTTTAAGTGAAACCTGCATATTCAGCTGAAGCAAACAAAGGGCCTGGACCCTGTTTCCATCTCCTGCCAGACAAAAAGGTTTAACAGATTTGACAAGAAGACACAAAGTCAAGGAAAAAAAATTGTACGTTCCTATTTTCTTTAAAAATAAGACATTACATTTATTTAATTTCCTTCTTCTGGACACTGTTAACCTTAAAAAGAATGACTTCTAATTTCCTGGGAGAAGATAGTTTGCTGTTTGAAAGTTATGTTCAAAGTCCCAAATGAGATGAGACAGCTTCTTTCAATCCCCATGAAAATGATGACCCTTGATTCCCTCCATCAGTGGTTGCAAAACAGAGATGGCAAGAGAAGTTTTGGTGGATGGCCTGCTGCTGGTCCTCTGCTGTTTTCATCCTTGAATTTGGTTGTTCATTTATATTCTGTAATTGTGAGCGTGGCCTTGGACAATACTTGAAGACCAGACGTGACTTGCCAAGCTCCAGGGAGCCACAATCCCTTGGGCTTTTGAAGCATCGGGAACTTGACAGGGAAGATGTGTGCTAATGTCTTTACAAATAATTCGATGGGTGAACGTGTGGATGTTAAAGTCTTTGAAATGAGTCTTAATGTCTCTACTAACTTTGGGCAGTAGGTTTGTTGCAGATCCCAGACAGCTTGGCTCCTGAAACAGTCAGGTGGGTCTACACAAGCTTGAGTTTCTGAACTTCGGGATAAAATTCAAGGGGGGGATCCGCGGTAGGCGGTTCGGGAAGGCTGTGCCTTCCTGGTACCTCAGCCAATGGGGAAAGGAAGAGGGCAACGTGCGGCCGGGAGTTCAGGGTAAGAGGAGGCTGTACCCTCCAAAACCTCGAGAGAGAAAACCCTGGGGATGTGTGTGTGTGTGCCAGTGGATTCTCTCCCTTTATTCGAATAAAGTTGCAGGACTCCTCTGCCTCTTTTATGGAGACTGGCTTATCACAGTGTGATTTTCCGTACAAGCTGGAAGTGTACTTTTTAGTCAAACACGTGGCTATGGAAACGTTGTACAGACCAGCACACTGACCGGCCACAGCACGGGCGAGGAGCCTGGGCTGAGCAGCTCTCTGAGCCGCACCTGTGTGCACACAGCGCTGGCTGACAAGGGACAGAAGCATTGGTCAAGCTCAGTGCTGCGGTCTTACTTTGAACAGCGCAATCGCCGACGAAATAGCATTATTTTCTTAAAGAACGCTTTTATCAAGGACCAGAAGTCCCGACGACACCGATCCGCGCTTAAACTCCGGCAGCCGGGGCTGCCTGTGGGCGCTGGAAGCTCTCGGCTCTCGCACCGATGGAGCGCGCCGCAGCCCCCGCAGCCCCCGCAGCCCCCGAGGCCGCGCCCTCCCGGGCCGCTCCGCAGGGACCGCCCGGCTCGGCCTGCGCGGGGCGGGGGCGCCGCGGCTCCAGCCCCGCACGGAGGCGGCCGGGCGGGGCCGGGCGGGGCCTGGCCGGGCGGAGAGGCGCGGAGTCCCGTTAGAAGCAGCGAGGAGCCCGTGCGGATCCCCACCGGCGCAGGAGGAGCGACGGCCGTGCCCAGCCCGCCGGGAAGATGCCGAAAACGGTGGGTGCCGCCGGCGCGGGGCAGAGCGGAGGCCCCGCCGCGGGGTCCGGGCGGGTGCGCGGGGCCGGGCGGGCGCGGCCTGAGGGCTCCTCCCGCCCGGGCTCGGCTGCGCCCCGGCCGGCGGCGGCCGCACGGGAGGGAGCGGCGAGGGGCACGGAGGAGTCCCGGGGAGCGCAGCCTCCCGCCCGCCCCTCCATCTTGTGCTCCCCAGCCCGAGGGGCCGCGCCCGGAGCGCGGGGTCTCGGCGCGGCGGGGCCGCCTCTCCGCCCTAAAATGTCCGGCGGAGCTCGGCGGCGGCGCCCGCCCGCGTGTGCGCCCGGACCGGGGGGGGAGCGGGGCGAGGCTTCCGAGAGCCGGCAGGGAGCGGGTGGTGGCTGCTATGGCCGCCTCGTGCGCTCCCCAAGAGGAGAAGTTGGGGTTTTCACAACTTGCAGTTAGTCAGTTTGGGTTGCCAGGGAACCTTGTCCCAGCTTGACTCGAGGTATTTCTTGGCTGAGGAGATTTTGGTACTTTAGAAAGTCTAGTCAAGTCCGTACTTGACTCTGCTCGCAGCAGGAGTTCGGTGACTAATGAGGAGCATGGGGTTTTTCCATTTAATTTCTCCTGGTTGGAGCGAAAGAATTAGTCCCAGCCCTTCATTGATAAAACAGGAAGGAGCAGGCTGGAAGTCTCTGGATGTTTCCGTACCGGAGTGATCTGAAATGGCCTAAGAAAAATCTAATGTTTAAGCTAAGAGTCTGTGGTTTACATAAAGGAGAGGAAAAAAACAAATCCAAACAAAAACTCACCTCTGTGCAAATAGAAGTTGAAATGAAGTCCACTGTGATTTTCTTTTGATAGTTTACTTTTCTTACTTTAAATATTGAATGCCTATTTGATTGACAGCTACTTTTCCTGATGTCTTAAGTGCCGTCTCTGATATCATGGATAGCTAGCTGATGGTTATTACTATTCAAACATCAACATCTTAAAGGATATCAAACCTCAGCCTCTTCAAGGTTAAGACTGTATTTTCTTAAGCTTTAGAAAGGCCTTCCGTCAAATATTAGTGATTAGTGAAGATTTACTTACTGAAAAAGCTAACATACAGGCAAAAGTTCAGTAAGATTAACAGAAATAGCACAAGTCAGGGGACGTGTATGTGAAATGCTTGAGACCTTTTAGCCAAAGAGTTTACAGTGATGATGAGTGACTTTTTTTTAGTGTGGATCAGCCAAGAAATCCTGAGCAAGAGCGGCTTGTGGGGCGGGGTTCCCAGCGCCGGGCTGAATCTGAACGCTGGCTGCGAGGTGCTCATTGCAGCGTCCCAGACACACCCTAGGCTGGATTCACCTTCTCAGTGTGCTGCTTTCTGGTTTTGACAGAGCAGCTCTGGTTTTGACAGAGCAGTTCTGCTTTCGGAGCTTTTAAAAACTGGAGCAGATAGAGAAATGCGAGTGTTTTGGTGTAATGCTTTGTGTTGCACGCTGAAGGTTCTGCAGAGAGCGGCTCCAGTGTCTGTGCCCGTTGCAGTACAGAGCTGCAGGCCTGCTGCTGTATCAGCCTTTGGTTTCCTGCCCCATCTGCTCTAGTTACAGACCCAACTGAAATAATATTTGAAACATTATTTCTTGATCTTTGGTTTGCAGGAACAGGATATGCTGGCATAACTGTGTAATCAGTTCTTCATGTGAAATAAACATGACTACTACTGTGCTGGCTTAAGATTTGTTAATAGCTGCTTAATTAACAAAACAGTAAAATGCAAGAGACTTTCCTCAGTCAAGGAAAAAAAATCAAGGTCAAATGTGGGTGAAACCTGGGCAGTTAGATGTAGGTTTATGTGGGCTTCATCACAAAAATAAATCCATTGTGAAGAAGACAGATGGAGGAAATGTTCTAGGGAACAGTTCTGGCTGGGCAGGAAAAGCATTTGTGTCAAAACTACTTGGTTGGTAATTCTTATCATTCATCTCACCAGGCTTACAGAAACATGCTGCTGCGTGGCTTAAGCGGCAAAACCTGTTGAGTTCTGAGTCTCTACACCTCCTCAAGCTAGGCTAAATGTTAGCACATGTAGCTGGCGATTTCCATTTTGTTATGGGAGGTTTGCTATGAGTGACACTAGGCTGTGTAGCACTATTAATAAGAATCCAAGATTAACTCTGGTAACCTTTGAACTAGTGCACATGATTTGCTGTTGTGACATGTAATGGGGGGGTTTGGTTGCTGGAGGCTTTGTGGGTTGTGTAGAAAGTCCATCATGCATCAGCCTGCTGATCTTGCCATACTCTCAACAGGAAACCTTCCCTGTTTAATCTAGTGATACAACTCTGGTTTAAATATGTTGTGTTCTGCAAAGTTTGTGAAGTGTGAACAGTTAAAGCAGACACCAAAAAGGGCATATAATTCCCTCCATGCTTTGTATTGCATAGGGTGGAAGTAGTTAGGTGCTAAAAATGAGCCGTTTGTCAAGCTCTGGCAAGTGTCTCCTCCATTTGTGTGCAGTCTGTGTATTAGCCATGAGTGGGCTCTGATCTCTCTCTGACTGGTGGGTGCAAAGCTTCTGTTCTGGGATTCACTGACTACTTCGCTTATGCATGTGCTTACTGTGTGAATGGATGGGCCCCTGCACGTGAAACAGGATCATTCATCACATGTGAGGTGTGCCCTCAACAGTCCTGTCACCAGGGCTCGGGCAGTTCTGTTTTAGGTAACATTGCAGAGAAAGGGCTTTAATCAAAGCTAGTCTGGTGAATACTGAACGTTTTAGGAGGTAAAAAGGGAAAAGCTACCCACCCAGTCTTTATTAGTTTGAAGCTAAGTGTAGCAATAGTTATTAGGATCTTTAGGGACCCTGTCTGTAGTTTGAATTGATGGTCCTAATTCCCAGCAGGACTCAAAAGGTCCTAGAAGTTTTTTTTCTGTCGTGTGGAACTTCAAGATTCTGGTTGGAAGAAAAGTAACTGAGAGGTTGAGGTGTGTATCAGGAGAATCCTCTGGTTAATTAGTTTCTTGTGTCTGTGGCTACTTGCTACCAAATGCTGCAACAAGATGGCAACTATGAGTAGGATGCTACACTTGTTTGGATCGTTTTTCTTTTTTTCCTCTTGTGGAATTGGCTTGATGTCTTGAAGGGGGAAAGGATGGTGATGAAAACTGTGACTTTAACAGATGGACACTTCTCTCCTGATCCTATTGTGCTATGAAGGAACTCCAGAAGCATTCTAGATGCCTTCTGTCTTATTTCATGACTGGCCCATTGGTGCTGTCTCTTCCTTTCCTCACTCAGTACCGCTTGGGAAGCTTGGTGACACTGATCCAAGTTTTACATGTGTGCTACCTTGTTAGACAAACTCAATCCATTCTATGTTTCTTCTAATGCCATCAGATATATGACTTGCTGTAAAGAGGCGTGTATGAATGCTCCCAAAGACCTTTCTTTATACAGAAGTGTTTCCCCTGTTGACTTTGTAGTTCAGAAGCAGCAATAGCTAAAACATGCTGAGTTTACAGTGGAACAAAGTAAACTACTGAAACTTGGAAGCAGTGAATTATCTGTAGCTTTATACCTACCATGGGATTTTGCAAAACAGGAAAGGCCTTTGCACCCTAGCTTGTATTGTATTCAACAGCTTGGTCCCTAGGTTCTGCAAGAATGGCAAAGTTTTGCTTCATGTCAGGTGAAGCAATTAAGCTTGACAGTGAGCGAAAACTTCTGTTTGGTACTTTTAGGCCTTCTATATTAAAGTTAAACAGGGATTTAAAAGTATGCCATTGATGAGAAACAACTATTCACTTTGTTTTTACATACTGGTAAAATCTTCCTTTCTCATCTTATGTCAAGCCCAGCCCCTGACAGGGCAAACCCCATCAGTTATAGTGGTTTTACACTGTAGCGAGCAAGAACTGTTCCAAGTGATCTGAACTGGTAGTCATGATCCAGTTCATAAAACTTCAAGGTGGCAATGTTACATGTAAGAGTGCTTATCATACAAGAGGTTTTTGGCGATGAAACGTCTTAGTTGAGCCCTTTGTTTAATTTTTGCCCTCTTGATTTGCCCTGAGGCAGCTGAGCAAGCTGCAGGTTGGTGAGGTGCACCCAATAAAAGGGGCCCCAGGAGAGCTTTAGGTCTGCTGCTTCTGCTGTAAGGATCCTGTGGGGAACAGGGTGCCTCCTATCAGGGGTGCAAATATCCTGTCACCTTAATGTCTATGAACAGCATCTTTTTTAAACCTTCAGGGCATTGCAGCCCTTTCCTTGGGGTGATTCTACCTTGTGTGATTAGTCACCCCTGAAGTTTCATTGCAATTCTTGCTTTACTCATGAGGATGGTTCATAAGATGTCTTAATATGGACTCATTCATTTAGAAAGGAAATGGCATCTCTGCCTGTAGAGGAAACTTGGTTCAGTTGTTTTATGTATAATGTCTAGTCTGAAGTGAAATTCTCAAAAGCTCACTAAGTCCCTAGTAGCTGCTTGAAAGACAGCAGATGAACCGAAACCGAAGGATTCAAATACCTTCTGCTTGTGACACTGGGTGTGCCTGGGGACAGCACCCTCCTGGGGCTGCTGGCCTGGCCACGTCCCTGCCGATCAATGGCTGCTCCAGAGAGAAGCCCCTCTTCCTGCACCGAGGTGGCTCTGGCTCTGCTCCAGGCTGTGAAGGAAACTGACTAAAAGCTTCCTCTGGCTGCGTCATCTCCTGGACTCTTTCCTGGCTCGGTGCAGCTCAAGCAACCTTATTTGGCTGACTTCATTTTTTTTTTTTTCCCCTTCTGTGCAGCAAGAGGGCCTCCCTGAATTTGCACAATAAAGCTGTTATCTGTGCTTAATCACTGTTCTGAGAACTACAATGGGGTTTGTTTGAAAAGAGCTCCAAGATTTCAACTCCTTGGATCTCTATCATTCCAGTGTCCCGTTGCCCTTTTGTCTGTTTGCTCAGTGATTATACCAGAAACCAACTCTCTGCTGCTGTAGTCACACTATTGGAAAAGAGGAAATCTCTCTCTACCCAGGAATAATCCAGGACAATTAACTGATGTAAATTAAGAGCAATAGTAAGCAGCCAGTTAATTGCTTTCTTTTCCCTAGGGGTATTTGGGAACAGCAGGTATTTGCATAGTGCAGCCAATAATATTGAGTTAAAAGTTTGTTTTTATCCCATCTGAAACTTCCATAGTAGGCTGAAGTCTCTAGGTTGATGGAAGGCTGCTCTTTCAAGCACATCTTTTTGTTACGTTCCTGTGGCTGTTTCTAGGTGGAGTTTTCAAGTGTTTTGGAAGTTGTGGGCATTAACCCCACCCTTCTGAGTCCAGTAGCCAATGCTGACTCTTAAGGTAGTGTTTAAAGCAAATACTTGGTGGGGAGAGAGGAAGAGGCAGTCATTGGCAGGCTTGATGGTTATAAGACCATAGGATCATCCACAACTGTTCGGGGGTTTAGAACCTGAAATTGCAGAAGTTTGGGCCTTATATTGACAAGAGACAATTATGGCTGCAGCAACTGTGGCTATCAATAGGTAGGTGATCTAGTGCTGCTTCCTTCCTGTGCAGCTGTGAAAGGATATATTCACTTCTGTGAATGTGTGATCCTCCAGGGCAGTAGTGGGGCAGTCAGAAACTCCTCGCCTTTGTATAGCGGTTTGTTGAACTTAAATGGGGAAAAAACATCCTTTGAAGATGTTTTTAAAGGCATGACTCCTGCAGAATGCTTTTTCCTAGCCGTTCTAACATCTCTGAAGCTGCAGTAGTAGCTGAGGAACCTGTTGAAAGATACAAAGTGTGGATGAAAGAACGTTGATCAGCTCTCATCCTATTGCCAGGCAAAGGCAGAGGAGTGCTTGGCCATGCTGGGCCTCTTTCCCTTTGGCTGTTGCTGGTTGATGAATAGCTATGGGAAAGGGCAGAGGAGTGCCCTTAAAGGAGGGATGGATGAAAAAGCTCTGAATCTGATCAGCTCTGTAGAGAAACATGTAATCAGGCAAGAATGAGATGATGGGCTCGAAGAGGGCAGAGACACTCCTTTCTCTGCCAGCTGTGATTCTGTGTAGAGTAAAATGAAATCTCAGAAGAGTTCAGAAAGAATACCTGAAGCAGTGAATCAGGTGCCATGGTATTCAAGGTCCAGACTGAGCTGTATTCTTGCAAATTTCTAGTTCTCTCTTGTTTGTTTCCTAGAGGAAGTGTTCTCAGGGACAGAATTTTACTGTCCTGGAGGGTGAATACTGTAAAAACTTGCTTGTTGTATTTTTAATTGCCTTTTTTTTTTTTGGTGGGGCAGTGGGGTTGTTCAATTGATATTGGAGAATTTTGCATGCAACATATTGGAGAACAGTTACTCTGCCATTGTATACCTTCCTATGTTCTTGAGGTGGAATCATAGAATCAGTTTGGTTGGAAAAGAACTTAAGTGTGAGTTCAGCTGTAAACTGATGACATGCAGCCATGAACCAGTCTTGTCTGTCTGTATATCACTGATATTTACTATTCTCCTTTGTAGCCCTTATCAGAGCATTTTTTCCTCTATTGATTGGGAATTTAGTTATGGTGGTGAAGTGACTTAGTACAGGAAAAATCTGCCATTGCAATCTGATCAACCACTTAGTCACAGCATTTCATAAATGTATTTGGTTTTATATAACATAGGCTAATAAAGCATAGAATTCTAGGCTAACTAATGGAATTCTGGGCTAGCTTTTTCCTTGCCACAACTTTTCAATTGTATAGTACAGCTGAAAAGCTATGGCAAGGAAAAACCCCAGAATTCCATTGTGCTTGGTTACAGTGCAGAAACTGAACTGCCAGAGAAATGATTAGGATGAAGGGTTAGGATGCTGGATATCTTCCATCCCCTGGAGGTGTGGCTTTTCATTCATAATGTCTCTAAGAATATAAATATGGCATAGATTTTATTTTTTTAAATTCACTTTGCTGCCAGAACAGTATACTCAGAGGGAAAAAAAAAAAAAAATTAGTTCCTCAATATACTAAATGTCTTTTCAGGCAGTTTTCTGGATGGACAAGAGGGTTTGTGTTGTGTATAATTTTTTTTCTCTGTTAAAATCCAGAACTGCATATCTTCCTGACAATTGTAGTCTACAGGACTTGCAGAATGTCAGCAAATGGTTCTGAAGGCACACTGTAAGAAATAAGGCAGTTCCACTGCTAACAAATTGAAGCAATATCAGGTTGCCCAGTAAAAAAGTTTTAATGCAAAACCCACACAATATTTGGTGGTCCAATACATCTTATATGAAAACAATCCTATTAGTCAGAAATGACAGAGGAGGAGGGGCTTGTACATATGTATTAGAAGTAAGGATTTGCTTACAGATCATTAAGTAGGCACTTTAATGAAAATAACCTCTTTGGAGGGGCTGTTTTTGCTGTGTTTGATGCCCCCCAGGGTGTGTTTTGCCCTCTTGTCTCCAAGGGCACAGTGCTGGCTCCTCTGGAGCCTGCTGCTGACCAGCACTCTCAGATCCCTTCCTGCAGGGCTGCTCTCCTCCCACTCCTCTCCCACTTTGGACTTGTGCCTGGTATTACTCTGCTCCACATGCAGAATCTGGCATTTGTTCTTTTTAAATTTAATGCCCCTGATCAATCATGCTCTGAGTCATCTAGGTGCCTTTGCAAGACCTCGTGTCCCTTGAGTGAGTCAGCAGCACAGGCAGTGCTGGTATTGTCAGTACCTTTGCTAATGCTGCATTCAGCTCCTGCCATCCAAATCATTGATAAAAACACTGAGCCACACTGGCCCTGTTATGGAGACCTGGGGAACATCACTGGTGACTGGTTGCCAGCCTGACACAGCTCCATTCCTTGCAGCCCTCTGAGCCCTGCTGCCACTGCTTCTTCATCCAGCACACTTTGAACTTCCTTATCTGGCAGCTGAACAATTTGTTTAGAAGGATGCTGTGAGAGACAGTATCAAAAGCTTTACTAAAATACTGAAAGACTGCATCCACCACCTTTCCTTCATCAGTTCAGCGGGTGACCTTATTGTAAAAGCATACCAAGAGCCCACACTGGCTGTGCCTGATGACTGCATTGTCTTTTAAACACTTCAATGTCCTTTAAATGCCTTTCAGTAGCACCCAGTAACTTGGTTAATCTAATTGCTCTCTGACTTCTAAAACAGATCTGCAAGAAAGCAAAATTTCCTGGAAAGCTGGTAGGATTAGAAGAGACTTGCTTATATTGTAGCTTATAACACAGCTGAGACAATAGAATACTCGGTGTTTAAGCAATAAAAACATGCAATATTGTGACGTGTTTATTTGGTGTATGGTTTGTGTGTGTTTTGTTTTTAAAATCAGCAAAGTTATCATTTAGGAATGTCAGTAGATTATATTACTCATTGAATTCTAAGTTTTATCAGCAGTCATTAATGGGGACACTGCACAGCAGGCATAAGAAGGGTATTGCTTCTCTAGTGTGTTTGTTACTACTGTATGTTGCATCCAAATGTTAAGAAATGTCTGTGAGATGAGATTGAAAGCTTAAGCATCAATAATTGTTTTGCCAACATCTGTTTATTTCATTTGTTCCTACGTGTTATCTCATATTAAGGAGTCATTAAACCACTTTTCCAAAAGTGACTGATTAACTTAATTTGTTTTTTTGGGTAGACAATGAAGGCTTCAGCTGAGATGTATTGAATCCATATTCATGGATTCAATGTATTGAGTGTCTGTCCATATTCAGTGTGCTGTAGCTGTGTGTCTGAGATGTATTGAGTGTCTGTCCATATTCAGTGTGCTGTAGCTAGTTATCCTCCTACAGTGAAAAATCAGGATCTGAGCTTGCCCAAAGACAAACCTGGCTTCTTCTGTTAATGAAAATATGCTCTTTGAGCTGCTGTATTTTTGTTGCAGTATCTGTAATTTTCACTGAGGCACACTCAACATGTGAATTTGTTTGCATTGGTGAAGTACTGGAAGCAGAGAGCAGTAAAATGATTATGTTCTATCACTTCACTCTTCACAATCCCCTAGACAACCAGAAGCTGCTGTATGAGCTGTTAGGCATGACTGCTCATTTTGTGAGCTGCCTCAAAAACTCCAATGTTGCTGGTAATTTGAATAATGGGGTCAGAAAATACTAGTATTACTAAAAATGTCAGGAAGTTCCAAGTCCATGGTTGGGACTATGGAAGGCTTGAAAAGTGTTATTATTCAAGACCATGAAATGCTTTATCACTAAGCCAAGAAAACATTTGATAAGTGATGTCTTGGTCCTCCAGCCTGCAGCTCCATTGTGCTGATTTTGTTACAGAAGCTGGACTGTAATTTATTCTTTGCTCTAATACTGAGGTGACATACATCTGTTGTTGCTATGCTAGTCCTTTCACTTCAAAAACTATCAAGGAACCCCTCTGACCTGAAGTTTGTGTTGAAAAAACCCAAGTATTGACTTAATATTTTTTGGTTTGCTTAAAACACTGAACTGCAACTGAAATTATTAGTATTCTGACCCAGCCATGACAAACCGGGAAGCAGCAAGTTCCTGAAAATTAATTTTCTTACTCTACTTGTAATGGCTTGCTGCTGCTTGTGTCTTGGGCTCTGTGCAATCTATAGACACCAATGTCTTCTGCACTGTATACCTGGAGTTCTGTGTTGACAGCCATACGTGCAGAAGTGCAAATCTCAAAACCCCCCAACTTAGGGTTGTTTTTCCCTTTATCTTGCTCTGTGGTTTGTTACTAACATCTCAGATTGAAGGGTGACTGCAGGAGGCAATACAATGTATTATGCTCACTTTGAATACCCTTTTGCACATCCAGCAGTTTAGGGTAAAGATTTTTTTTTTTTTTTGCAAGGGAGTCCATGTCAGCATTTTACATTTTATTTTATTTCTTACAGCATTTTCAGCTGTAAGAATATATCAGTACAGTAGTGTTGTCTTGAATCTACCAAAAGACAGAGCAAATAGAATGACTGAGTAACTTCCAAACCACTAACAGATCAGACCAATATGAGCAGTGCTTGCTTCAGCATGATGCACAGAAATACAATGCTATCTTACTGTTTGTTCTGCCAATGGTAAATAATCAAGTAAAAATCTGACAGAAGACTGCCCTGCTCCTTTGCTGCTTCAAATTCTGACAGATTTAATACATAGGCTTTGCCATTAAATGTTTTTACCATATTCAAATGACAGCTTTGATTCGGCAGTGTTTGGAAGGATTTGACAATAACTGTGAGCAGAGAGGATTCAGATAGTCTTATAAACCAAGTGATTTTGCTGCTCTGCCATTCCCTTAGAGAAAGATGGGTGATTAGATGCATTAATGTGGATCTATCAATTTCTACAAGCCTGAGCAGGAGTAGTTAGCTGCTCTTACGGCTCCCAGTGTTCTGGACAAGTGCAGTTAGGGGTAAGATATCTGCACGAAGGAACATTTGAAGGAGCCCCTGACTTTGATCAAAGTTGAATTCATGTCTGCCAGCCCTATGCTGCTGTATCTTAGCATATGGAAAAATCTGAAAACATAAAACAACCCTACACTGCAGGTCTGAGTAAGAGCTGAACTCTCAAGATGACTTCCAAGTGTTCTTTGCAGAGGGCTGGTTTTCAGGCTCCCCGCCTCTCCTTCGTCTAGTGAGTTTTACTGTTTGCTTTTTTAGGTTATATCTGCATGTATGTTGACCTGTTCAGGAGATGTGCTCAGCATCTGGCTACTGCTCTTCCTAATACCCAGTTGAGTTTCCCAGTTTTGACCTGCAGGTTTAGGAAGACCACTAACAGTTTGGCTTATCTGCATGTCTGGCTGCATAAACATGGTCCATAACATGTTTGTAGAAGAGAATCAAGGATCTAGATATGGAAACTGCAATTCATGTAAG